>NC_034438.1:42051213-42137658 GCF_002078875.1 Numida meleagris | reverse complement strand
TGCCCAGGGAGGTTGTGGACGCCCCGTCCCTGGAGGCATTCAAGGCCAGGCTGGACGTGGCCCTGGGCAGCCTGGTCTAGTGGTTGGCGACCCTGCACTTAGCGGGGGGGTTGAGACTCAATGATCTTTGAGGTCCTTTTCAACCCAGGCCATTCTATGATTCTGTGATTCTGAGACTTTTTTTCTTCAGAAGGAAATAAGAAAATGTAGTGTATTTAATCAGATGTATATCTTTTGAAAGGAGAGAACTGTAGAAAATGGCAGTGAGGGAGGGAGGGATGGAGGGAGAGAGAGAGGAAGAGAGAGAGAAAAGAATATGAAAAAGCAAAGATAACACTGTCATATCTTTACCTTAAAACTTGCAGCTCTTCTTCAGAGTTCTGAACCTCATCTCTCAGTCGTCGCCAGCGAAGTAAAGCTTTCAATTTCTGCTGCTCTTTTCTTTCATCATGCGACAGCTGCTTAGTAAAAAAAATACTCATCATTGATCGGTGTTTTCCAACAGCCAACAAAACTTTCCAGAGAGAAACTCATTTTATTTTCCTTTAATGTGCAAGTAATGAAAGATACAGTACAAACACCCATGTTAAAAAAAAATAATTACACTCCCTTCTCTTAGAGTTAATAGCAGAACTAAGAAAAACAGAAGCCTCACGAGGTGCATCAGATCAATACCTGGTGTTTCCCCCTTAGTGACTGGCTACAAGATAACTGAACACATAGTACAGATACCTTCCATATTGGTTCTGGTTGCATCTTTACTTTTCCCAGCCATGAAAGCAAAGAGCTGTTTCATGTCCTGATTTCATCCCTCCTTCTTATTATGTCTGTCACCCTGGTGAAAGTTCCCTGTTGTAATTTTCCACATTAACATAACACTAGGAGATGCATGCTGACGAAATAAATGCCAGGTTGTTAGCACACATATCAACAACAAATATATGTTTTTTTGTTAAAAGAAAAGATGAGATGGGTGAAGGTAAAAGCAGTTAATATTCTCCTGCATTACATCAATATTTCAGTCACAACTTAAATTATTGTTAGACAGTACGGAATACACACATAATCTTACAATTGTAGGATCACAGACAACCAAAACTATGTAATAATTCTAAAAATAAATAATGAAAGCAATAATAGGTTTTCTGACCTTACAAATTAACAAGGGAATAATCATCCTGTTTTGTTGCTCATTGTTTTCTATGAAGCTACATGGAAGGGTGCCTACTACAAGGAAAATATTTTCAAACGACTAAGAAAATTGCAGACTTAATGTGAGCAGCTCAACATAGGGGAGTGATGCCCAAATGTAAAAATGAATTTTAAGACCAGAAGGGTAAAGCAAAATGTTGGGATAGCCTTCCTTTCTGTCTCATTCCAGAAGCATTTTAAGTGTCAAGGAACTCTAATTTGTTTAGAACGATAAATACACCTGATACTTTATAAAATGGAGGCTCATAAGAGCTTGTGATGTCAGATTCCTGTCTCACCTTCTCTGCCACAGATGGAGCTCTGGGAATTTTAATGGCAGAATCAGAGCCTAACTGACACAAGGGCAAGAACAGATGATGAACACATGAAATGCTTGAAGTAGAAGTATGACAAAGATAAGAATTGCATCAGAAAACCACTTTACTAGCTGACGTGCAATATATAAGCTTTTCACTTTAAGACAGGTAATGATTTCCAAGCTTCTGACAAGATGCTCTTAACTAGGCAACGTAAGAGAAAAAAAGTTTTAACTGCTAGCACTTTGTTTCATCAGCTTCCTTTTTGTTTTGAGGCTTGCCTTTTTGCTATCCACAGACAAAACCAGACCATTTTTGTTAAGAACCTGCAATATTCAGTAAGACACTGCTGATTATTCCACTTTCAGGAGCATGGTACAAATGGAGAGAATGCATAGCAACCTTTTGATAGCTGAATGGTAATATTTAAGTAGTACATTTGTGGGAAGGTAATCATTGATGAATAGATGTTTCCATTCTTATTTGCACTTATCTTTACCTCTGTAAAGATTAGAGTTGATAATGGATAGGGAAGATTTTATTTCTCTTTTTTTTTTTTTTTTTTTTTTTAAATCAAGTTAGCCTGCAAATTCCAGTTTTATTTTAAAAGACTTGGCCTCATAACACAGAAGGTTTTATTTACACTTAATTCACAACAAAGTTGCTCCAAAAGTAATGCCTCCTATTTATTTCCATGGAAACTACAACAGATAAAAAGAGTACAATAACACTATTTGATAAAGCAAATTCTCAGCTATAAAACACTATTGTTCAACACAGGCACATTAGCTATGCATTTTCACTAGCAATGAACAAGCGCCTGCATGTTATGCTCATAAACATCTGCACCAGTGGAGGTCACCCACTGTCACCACAGCTGAAACGCACCACCCACCACCTCACATCCACTCACATCCACTGTTTGGTCTCCAGAAACATTTGGCAAGTGTTGATGAATGTCCATGGGTGCCATTTTTTCCACATGGAGGAATTCAGTGACACATTTTTGCTTCACACGCACTTTCATGTCAGATATCACTTTGTCAGACTGCCCCTCTGCTGCCATCTGTCACACAGCAACAAAATGTAACAGAATACTGTTGGGAAGGTTCAACTCTACTGCCATACCACCAACATCCAACTCTAATGTCAGGCTAACATAATAAAACAGGAGGCATTGCTTTCAGAGCAGGACTTATACACAACCTTAATTTTCACATGATTAAACTGAGAACTAATGCATCATCAACTTACCTGTTGAGCCCTAGCCCAAAATACATCTTCTAAAAAAGTGGCAAACCCTTCACTTATCCATTCTTCAGTCCAATCACGAGCACCAATGGCCAGTCCAAACCAAGCATGAGCAATTTCATGGCATAGACGTGTTCCACAGAGATGGCTCCCTCCAGGCAATACACTCTGTGACAAGAAGATGATGTGTGGGCTGCACAAGGGGAATGAAGGACAAAATACATCACAGGTCTGTTGTAACATCCATTGCATGGCCATAATAATATATAGGCTTTATTAGCCTTGTCAGCCTGTTATTACTATATGCATGCTAGGTCATGACAAATAGTTTATAGCTCAGGCATTTTTAGGAATTAGGCTGTACTTCGTCATTGCTTGGCAGAGAATCAAACTAAAATTCTGCCAAGCAGTTGTTTTGTATTCAACCATCAAACAGCTATTACCTGCAAGAAGTAACTTAAACCACACTTCTATACTTTTCAAATTACAAGACTGATTTATTTAAACAGAATCATTCATATGTAAGCCAGCCACAATAAAAAATGATCAAATGTGAATACAGGCAGCAGGTATTTTATCAGTTAAATGATCAAAGCTGGAAGTAAATAAAGAAGAATCATTTTATAGAAAAAACAAATCACTATCCAAACAAACAATAGCCACATAAAGTAAAGCACTGTGCTTGTTACAACCTAAAACAAGCTAAAAAGATACCATCTGATAATAGCAGTTGATGATTTATGCAAACACAAAGGAAGGAGAACACCCATCGCTACAAGAACAATAGCGAAATGAAGGCTTAGATGCCCGCTAAACATCTGCTTTTCACAACAGGAGAAAACAACACAGTTAATATCTACTCTACTTTGTACTCAAGTACTAAAAGAAAAAAACTGGGGGAAAAAATACCTGCTATCCATACTTATTCTGCTATGGAAAACACTATACTGAACTGCAAGTTTCTGCAGTTCCCAGCTCATGTTCTGCTGTAAGGCAATTTCTGTTATGATTACAGATGTTATAAACCACCATCTGCAGACTATTCCTGCACTAACCCTAGGCATCCATAATCTGCATTTCAACTGTTTTCTGCTAGAAAGGAAATAAAGCACAACAGTAGTACCTTCAAGACTACAAATCTTTAAATTTAAGTTTAGCCTTCTGATAGTGGGAAGGCAGTACATGGCCTTAAGACAATTCCAAGAGTCAAACATCATTTGTCAGCATTTGGTAGAGCTTCCCCATCCACCTTACCCCTCTGCTGGAAATGTTAAAACACCCTGTTTTCCTGCAATCAGTTCACAGTGTCTGGAACTGAGAACGTAAAACATGAGACACACGTAAACAGAAAATCATACTCAATAACAATCCTCTTGTAAAAATGATAACAACAATAAAATAATAATAATAATCAACATCCTCATCCAGCACACTTAAATCATTTGATATTGTAAAAAATACTGTAAGAAATTAAAGCACCAGTAGAGGAATTGAGTCACCGAGAACAAAAGAAAAACGGCAGCTCTACAAATATTTGCCAAAAGCAATTCTGTTTAAGAGAAGTGAAGGAGGAAGAGGAGGAAAACTATAAGCACAGAAACTGCAGAACGTAGTAAGCCTTTTATTACAGAAGCACTACTAAGAAAAATTACTGCAGCCTTGGGGGGACTTCTTTGGCCAATTATAAGTAAATGACCCCTAACTGTGACATGTGTACAGTGCTACAAAGGAAAAAATGCAGAAATGGACCAAGTAAATAACATTCCAGACATACTGCTGGCAGTGTTTTGGCTATTTGGCCAAGCAAAACACAAGTAATTTCATGCCATATAAGAAGGCTCACAGAATGATTTGCATTTTAAATCTATCACAGATATATACAGAAGTATAGGTTCTATTTCCTTCTTTTTCCAACAAAAATAATAGAAACACCACAATCAGAAAATCCCCTTCATGAAAGGATTGAAAAGCACTGTAGAAAGAAAAATGAATGAAATTTTGGTCAAGGAATAAGAATGCAAGTTCCTGCAAGGCCTGACAAGGTATGCCCACCTTTTAAATTACTCTAGCTGACGTCTTTTCAAGTCTGGCCCAAGTTTCTAAGGCAGGTCAGAGCAGGTTAGCTGGATGCGGTCTCCTACTTTTGAAGGAGAACTCTTCCTATTTCAACATAGAGGGATTTGTGGATACAGTTTCTCAGGTACTTTTTGATGTTACAGAGTTGAGACTCTACTGCACGGAAAAGTATGCCTCTGGAATCTAAAGTAGCACCTAAAATCACTATTACAGATGGAAATTACATGATAAAAATTGTTTTCATGTTTTCATAGTAGTGTTTTCCTGTTCAGAAAAAGGAGTCAGATAGTAAATAGGTTAGCAAGTTATTGTATTTCCAGAAAATTCTTTCTTAAACATATAAATGGGAGCAGGAAAAACACCTCTAAAAATATTTTCATAGACACATGTAAAAATTGAGATATCCATTTCAAGGTTACTGGAATTTGAGTCAGTCAGACAAATAACAGCTCTTTACGAACACCTTGTGCAAGCTCTTATCAGTTGCCTTCAACCTATATTACTTCAGTGACAGAGAACACTAGTAGCGTATTGTCTGTGGTATCTACATCAGACTTTGAATGTTACCTTGTCTTTGAGGACACTTGTGCCATTTGAATGCAGACACAAGAACATGCCACATTCAATTACTTACCTTTGTAACCACCAGATTCTGGTGTATGTTACTATTTAGTATCAAGAGAACCACAGAGACGAACAACCCTTTCTGATCTTCCATGTTCATGGTGTGCCAGAAACTCAAACATACGCACAGATTCAGTTGTATAGACAAGAATTTTGTAGTTAGAATACTCTGAGCATTGTGCCAGACCTACTTGGAAACTTCATAAAGATGTTTTCCCTGTAACCATACTGGGAAATCATCTTGTGAATGGATGTTACAGATGAAATTTCTAGAGCAGATGACAGACTGCCATAAATCCTGTAATAATATAGTGTTTGGGTAGGCAGCAGGGAAGAAAAGCAACCCTTGTGTGTTGGAAGGAGGATCACATTAGCCAATCTTGGAATACAGCAATTCAACATCCAAACTTCAAATTACAGAGAAGAAAGCATCTGAACTGATCTGAACACCTAAGCAGCAGCTGCTCCATGGACTGGCAAACAATTACTTCAGTTTTGCTTATTTTATTGTACTCAATCAGATTAGTCAGAATATGAATAAACAAGAGTGCCTCTCAGGCAAAACTCTTTATTGCCACTCACGAGCAAGAAGCAAACCAAGTGACTGAGATAGTTCTTTTAAAATTAGATCAGAGAGAACTAACCACATACAGAATGATACCATCTATTAACTTCCTTGAACATCATAGAATGGTTGATTTAAAAGTAGGATTCGCATTTCATATTTCTATCTTTAGAGACTTCAAGTAGAAAATGTAGAGCTGTATCTACTAATCCAAGATATTTATTTAGCTGGCCAAAAAGGCACACATCTAGCAGACAAGAAATACTTCTGGAGGTTTTCATTTTTGCCCCACTCTTGCAAAAAAATGGTCTTTATTCTTCTCTATTTTTTTCCAGCTTTCTTCTGGGGCTCAGCTCAACTGTCCTCTATAATCCAACCCAAATATACAATCTTAAAACAGTGGACAGAAAATGTCACTTCCCAGAAAAGGGTTACAACTATTTCCCTAGATATAACTCTTGAGAACAGAACACACAACCAAATGGAGAGTTTGGTAATAATGCAACTGATTTATTTAAGCAATGCTGTCTCATCATCTCTTTAACACCCACAGAGCACATTGCTATGACAAAAATTTTAACTGGGATTTTACAAAATTCACAAGACAAAATAACTTATCTGTGGTTGATAATATGCAGTCATACATTTGTAATAAATCCTACCTGCTTCAAGTGTTCTAAATTGGGAAGTAGTCCAAGAGGGAAAGATTTTGCATGCAAGTTTATCTCTAATGCCTGAGATCCAAGAATTACCAGTGTACTAACCTGAGTTCGTAACAAGCTCAGCAGGAAACAGAAATGACAAGATAACCACCAGTCCACTCACATTAGAACCATGGAGTTGAAGAGCTACGCTCCAGTTGACTTTTGATGTTCCCAGGATGCCTAACAACAAGTGCGCTTCAGCTCACTTCTTTTCACCTTACACATTCCGTATCACAAAGAAGTACTTTCAAGCCATTAACCCTTTTTGGATCTTTCCAGATTTCACTTCTTAATGTCTTACGTAACCCAACAGTATCTATTCACTTAGAAACTTGTGTACTCCCAAAATCTGTGGCACACAGCAAGCTGCCTGCTCTTGTACAAAAATAAATATAAAAAATTACAGGGTAAAAGAAATGAATTACCGATTCAGAAGCTTTTCAGTGCCCATCAAGATTTTTTGTTCTGATTTGTTTGAAATCTCCTGCTGAAAAAAAAACATGAAGTAATGGAAATGTCTTATAAAAATCAATTACACTATGCTTCCTAATAACAAATGGTTGCAACACTGTCAAAAAATCTTACAAATTAGAACATCTTAAGAACTAAAGCTTTCTATACTGTATATAGTAGAACTAATGTTTCATATTTAATTGATTTATTGGTACAAGCAAGCACAAGCTCCAATACTCACATCTCAAATGAAATTACTCCTCAAAAAGTACTGACATTGTTAACATTGAAAATAATTTGTGAATTAGTGCAACCAATTTCCAAATCCCTTCCTAAGTATTCACAATACAAAATTTCACTGTTTCATGCCTGATGTTTCTAAAGAAGTCATGTAAGCTATACAATTCAGTTCATTTTTTTTATTTTTCCTTAAAAGACAGATAGATTGGAAGACAATCTAAATTATTAAAGTTAATCAACAAAAAAATTAAAATGATAAAAAAAAACATTTCTCCTGCTGATATATGTAGCATCACAAAAGAAGTTCAGAGGCTGAAGAGAAAATTATGTGCATGACTGAGAAGCTAAAATCAATAATCCCTCTAATTCAATAAGAACTTTATATTAACATGCACATGCAATATTTGGTTTACATTCTGGATTCGTTAAATTCCAGATTTCATACGAAACTTTTACTGAGCACTTGTGTATGGGAACTGCTGAGTCATGGCCTGAACCACTGATGGAGCACAGGTGAAGGCAATTCACCTGTGTGACTGGAAGGCTGGCTCCACCCCTCTTAGGCCTCATTTAAGGGCTGACTGCCTCTGAGGAAGGATCTTGTTCTGGAGATCTGTCCTTGGTGGAGCTTTTCCCTGCAAACCTAGAATCAGGGTGAGCTACCTACTTCCCTTGTAGCACCTTGCTATTGTGCTGGTCCTTCTACCTCTTTTGTAACACCTTTTCCATCACATTGTTCCTTCTGATCGCTACAACTTGAAAAATGGAAATGGTGAATTATTCTCTGTATGTTAAAATAATTAAGAAAAACAGTAGCTTCAAAAGTCTGTTAAAACATTCAGAACACTTTCTCATGGAATCTCAAAGATGATTAAGGTTGGAAGGGACCTCTGGAGACCATCTAGCCCTACTCCCCTGCTAAAGTGGGTTCCCTGCAACATGCTGCATAGGATTGCATCCACGCAGATTTTTAATACTTTCAGAGAAGAAGACTCCACTTGTATTCATTCTCTCTCAGTTAGAACTGATTTATAGAATTAAGAACTCAAAATTAACCTTAAAATTTGCTTAAACAAAAATTAAAAAGTGATCAGAAAATAAATAAATGGATGTTGATCATTATGATCAATAATGTTAAAAATTCTTTATTTAAATAAGAGGCTAGAGGAAACTGTTATAAATACAGGTATTCTTTCTTCTCTTTTTAGAAATGCAAAATGGTTTCATGTAATATTTTTTTGTTTCCTTCTTATACACTGAAAGAAGCACTTGTTTTATATTAGAGAGCAGACGGAACTTGTTTCAGAGTCTTTTCAAACTGCTCTTTATATTATCACTGAAGTGATTAATATGATGAACTATCTCAAACAACATTTCTCAGTTCCAGTCTAAATGATGACTTTTGTCACTGATGGGTTCTACTTTTCAGTCATGGATGGATTTCATTAATCATAATTTTCCATCACTGCAGTTGCTGGAAGGTCTGGATTTCCTTTTACTACATCACGAAGCTCTTGGTAGATATGAAAACAGTTGAGAGACAAGGTATAAATAACCTACTATGATAAACAGCCAGACAGAAGGAGCAAAATGTATCTGCTACTCGAAGTTAAGAGACAGAACATTATAAAATCTCAAAAGGGGACTTGAATAAGACAAGATAAAATAATGAAGGTGTCATTTTTTCTTCATTTAATACACAGAAGATAGCATTTATTCATATGCACAAGAACAAACAAACAAGCAAAAACAGGTAAATCATCAAGAAAACAAAAAAAAAAGGAAACAAGATTCCTTATTCTTTAAGTTTTTAGATTATTATTCTCAGTATAATGCTATTGGCATCACTACTATAAAAACAGGAAGGAAATGAAGTTTGCTTGAAGGCAGAGGTGGTTCTTATTAAACCTCTATGAAGTGTTGTTAGTATCCCAAAACAAAACAAAACTAAGGAACACTCTCAATTTTTACAGTTTCCTTTCACAAATATTTCACCAGAAGACCGAGAAAACTCCAGTAGCAATAGAAATTTAACTAACGAGTCTGGCTACCCTTCATTACCTACTTATATTCCTCACCTATAAGCAATACATAAACTGCACCTGATGTAAAATGTAAGATTTAAATTTACTGAATGAATATCCAGTGCTTGCTAGAATAATTAATGCTATTAGCAAAAAAAAAAAAAAAAAAGAGAGAATAACAAGAATAAGTAACAGCTACAAAATTATTTCCTCAGTTTATTTTGTGCAGCAGCTATACAAGCCTTCCTTTTTGTATGTGTCAAGTCAATAAGATATCTGTTGTGCTTTTGCACAAAGAACAAAGATGCCTTCATCAATTCTCAAAAGTTTGTGGGACAAACCATTCACATTGTCAAACCTCCTAAAGTCCTTTCAGCAAATAATGAAATCCAGCACAGGCAAATGTCAACATATTAATTTGTTACATACAGAACAAAAGCAACATTCAGATGTGGTGCCTCATTTCATGTTACATCAGCCCTTCAATTTGTAAGAACTTCATGGCAGCCCACAGATCATGTAATATTAAAGCATAACTGTAAATGGCTAAAACTAGAACAATCTACTCATTACAATATGTACTTAACAGTTAAAAAAAACAACTGTAAACAAAGTCTTACACTTTACTTACACCAAACACTTTGCAATGCTGCAATTTTCCTCCTTTTTGTGAGGAATTTCCAAATAAAATGTTACATCTAAACACAGATTCTCTTTCACACACAGTCATATTTATTGTGCTGGTGGAAAAATGAGACCAAATTACATCATATCCAGTGACAGAAGTACACTAATGTGCATGCAAATTATTTCATCTATTATACAGGACATCCAGCTATTACTGTTGAAGGATACAGAAAAAGGACAGTTTAACTGGAAGTAAGTGTGCATGTGAATTACTTTATTCATCATATAAGTCATCCTGCTATTATTACTGAATTGCATAGCAAGAGTTGGTTTAGTTTGAAATAGCTATCATACCTAAAAACTGTGCTAATGTCTCACAGTAATGAACTTTAATACTGTTTCATCTTCTATTCATTCAGCTTTTCACACAACTCCAAATCAGTTTCAGATCATCGTAAGGACTTATTTAAGTATTTTCCCTGTTCTCCAGAACACTAACACAGAATACATTTATCTAATCATCTTAAGGATGCCAAAAAGAAGCAAACAGCATTGTGTTCTACAAATATCTATTGCGTTCAACACTTCTGGAGATTTCCAGCATGGGTAGGTCACTATAAAAGGAATGCTTCATATTTATTTCCATGGAAACTACAACATGTACAAATTTGATAGAGCAAATTTTCAGCTACAAAACACTAATTTTCAACATAGTCACCACCATTAGCTATTTATTCACCAGCAATGAGCAAGAGCCTGCACATCGCAGTTGCAAACATCTGCACCAGTAGAGGTGAACTACTACCACTGTTGCCACAGCTGAAATGCACCACGCATCACCTCACTGTGCTCACATCCAATGTTTGATCTCCAGAAACATTCAGCAAGGGTCGATGAATGTCAATGGGTGCCATTTTTTTCCACATGGAGGTATTTAGTGACACACCTTTGCTTCACATGCAATTCCATGACAGACTCCATTCTGTCAGACTGCCCCTGAGACTGCCGCATCTAATGCACAGCAACAAAACATAATGGAATACCACTGGGAAGGTTCAACCTCTACTTCCATACCACCAACACCCACATCCGATTTCATGGGCCAACATAATAACATAGTAGGCATTACTTTCAGAGCAGCTCTTGTATGTACATGGACATGTAATTTGTACTTTGCATATTCATCAAATAAATATTAAAAATAGAGAGGAACTTTTGAAGTTGTTAAATTAAGGACACTACATTCAGCAAAATGGTAAGGGGAATATGTTTCCATTAATATGTATTTTTACAAGTCCAGAAGGATAAAGAGAGGTCATTTCCTGCCACAGCAAATAGATTGCCATGGGTCAAATGACAACCTTTTTTATTTTTATTTAAATTTTATTCAGCAGGGATTCAAATAACAAAATAAAATTTTTGCTTATTACTTATGTACTTCTCTGAGAATAATTTCACTGATACACTAAAAGCTCTTTTTGTCAGACCATACCTTCACATTTGCTTGTGGTTATCAACCACTTCTAAGAACCAAACATATGCCAAAATTTCCAGTAAGTCCAAACAAAATCAGGTTTCCAGTTAAAAAACAGTTAGTGTTAGTTGGATTGCAGGTAGTTCCTGTTGGATATTTCCTTGCAGGCTCTGTTGGACCTATTTCTTCTCAGATGGTTAAGCTTTTTTTTTTCCTATGTATTCCATACAGTCAGCATTAATCAAATAAAGATTTTTTTTCAAATTCAAATTGCATTTGAGGTTCCTACCAGTTTGAATTTATGAACTTGAAGACTTGAAGAAAAACATGCAAATTGTGTGACTTTTCAGAAAGTGCAGACTGAAGTTTCCAAAGACTTAACAGCTTTTAAGCCAAATCCAGTCAATTTGCTGTAAATTAAGTTAATATCCATGGATAGTGTAATTGCTTTACATTTTTAGTTGTAGCAGAATTTATTGCCAGCTATGAGAACACCCACCAAGACTTCCCTCAGTTATCAACCAGTGCATCTCTGTTGTGAGTACACACTTGCTTGACTACAATTTAAACTTTGGCAAGGTGGCTTCATGACATTTTTGGAACAGAGAATGATTAAAAAGATCCAGGTTCCACTCTGGATTTAGTCTTTAGGTCTACAATACTATCCTAACCAGCTGTTAACAAAGATGCAGGTAGAAATAAGAAGCTGTTAGCCTCCCTGTGGCCTAACATGTGAAGGGACGTCACAGTGTCTTTCTTCCAGGCTCTGTTCCAAGCTCTGGAGAGACGAGCTCTTCAGTAACATCAAAACATTCCTCTTCTCCTGCTAACTGTATCTCCAGCAGGTGTAAAATTAGTTAACTGAGAATTAACTGCAAATATTACAGCTATGCCGATTTATGCAAGTTGGAAAAAGTAGAAGATATAATACCAGTAATAGAGACTGTTGGTTTATATTGGCCATAATGGCAATTAGTTTGAATTTCCAAGTATGTGCCCAGTTTGATTTAAAAAAAAAAAAAAAACAAAAAAGTCACTCAGACTATAAATACAACTTCATCAATTATACATTCTCTGCCAATAGTTTATTTTTCAGAAAATTATGTGAAACCAAGACTTTACACAGACCATAGTCTGATGATTCAGCTTTCAGTTTATCCTTTACCTCTTTCTTCCAGTAAAGGCAGATCAGTTTCTTAATAGCTGTATATCAGGCATCTACATGCTACTAAATTGATATACTAGCCCAATATTGCTCTGCAAGAGTAATGGATTGAAAATAGTTCTCTCTGCACTATTTTAAGATGCCTTAGTGTCTCCAATTCATTGCAGAGGAAACATGATAAACCAAACTTAAATCATGGGATTCAGAGGGAGGAATTCATCTGTAAAGCTGTTCCAAGACATAACTTGCATATACTGTTTTTACATATATTAATAGGTAACACTTAACATTACAAATACATCATACAAAATCAAAAATAGTGGCAATGTTACGAAATACTCTGCATTACTGTCCTACTGAAGGCACTGGGGAAAAGTTTAAACAGCTCACGATCATGTTCTGGAGTTATCTGGAGATAACTTGGTTTTCTCTCCAAACTAAAAAAGCTTGTCTCTGATATGCTCCTTTTTTCCTTTTTTTTTTTTTTTTTTTTTGTCTGAAGCATGTGATGCATGTATAATTGACCTTCAGCTAGCACAAGTTGGTGATTGTACCAGAAACGGACTCCTGACAGTGAAAACTGACCTTTTTTGACAAAACAGCTTTGTATGCAACAAATGATAAAGAATACGCCAACAAATTCACTGATAAGGAATATGCCAACAAATTCACTGTACTGGCTCTTTAAACTTCACAACACTACATTAAATTTCAGCTTCACACACTTTAAGCAGAAGATAGCAGCTTTAAAAATAAGCTTAAGGATGCTTGAAATTCTAAAATTAAGTTACAGGGAAGTGAAATTTAGAAATATCAGTGTAGGACTTTATCATGAATTTTCATCTATCATACCATGAAGATTATGATGTGAATATGATTGTTCAATTTCAACATTCAAAACTAGCCTTAGAAGCCAAAATTATTAACTTGTAATACCACAGCACATAGTAAACCTCCTTGTTAAGGAGAGACATAATTTATGCAATATTGTGCAAATAATAAGCAGTCAGCACAAACTAGATGCCTGTCACCTCACCAGAAAAAGGACTGCCCTTGAAACTGAAAGGAACAAAACCATCCTTTATGCTACTACAGATAAAGGAAATCCAAGAACCATCCAAAAAACAGACATCTCATCAATTCATTTTCCCCAGAACTATCACATTCCCAAATCCCTCCGAGAACAAGAAAACATGTAGCACCCTTTTCTCCTTCTTGGAAGCACTCTCAGCAGTCTCTTTGTCCTTCTGATCTTCCAAAGGACAGAAAGTCATCACGTATATTTCTCCACCAACTTATATGAGCTAACTTTTGATCTTTACCAGAAGATCCCTATTATTCCCAAAGTAAATCCTCACCAGCAACAAACTGGCAGTAAGCATGGGTTTGTAAGGAGAAAATTCACATAAGAATACTCAGACTTCCATTTATCAGATATTAGTCTGAGAAAAAAGGTATATAAAATATAATGATTCACAACACAATATATGCTAACTTACACAGGACAAGCTATAATATTTTGACAGTACTCTGAAAAACGCTGTAGTTTGACTGTTCAGCTTCTGTTGAAGAAAAAAAAACAAACCCACAATTTTGCTAAGTAAGCACAAACAGAAGAAATCTCTGTCAGAAATTTAATCACTAAAATGTAAAACAAGGCAACAAAATCTCTTTAACTCTATTGTTAATAGAACATCAAAAACTAAACCTTCAAACACTTTTGAAAGTATGAAGGTTTTTAATTCATATTATTCTTCTAAAAATTAAACCATGTTGCAATGCTCTGGATGGAACAAAAGTTCAGATTAAATTGTTCTGCAAGGATAATAGCCTAACAGTTTAATTAAGAGCTCTAAATAATTACTTCACTCATGCACACAGGTAAGGGAATCTGCTTGTGCCTTTCCAAGTATATTTTTTCTTCGATGAATGTTTCAAAAAATATATTTAGACCAAACTATGCTTGTTAATTCAATTATGAAGAGAAGTATTATCATTTTGACTTCAAATACAGTGAAACAGACATAAGGGTTACATAATTGTTGTCATGATTGTTGTCAGGAGTCTATTTTTATTCATTCTCTCATGGAGATGAGCAACACATCAGAGGAATCTTTTCTGTAAAATAAAAACCTTAAAAAGTTGGCAGCGGTAGAAAAAGTGCAAAAGCTGGCAAAGAAATTTTTCAAATGTTTGGTATAAATTAATTCTAATAACCATCCCTCACTGTATTTGCTTTATCAGTGCATTCACTGTAAAAGGCTCAGAACAGAGAAAATCAAGGCATTACAATCAAATCTGCATAGATCATCCCCAAGAAGACTCATAATATCTCCTCTCTTTTCAACAAATTTCTCATTGATGTTTATTGAATATTCTTAGGTGTACCATTGCACATTTCCAAAATGAGTATGCAGACACTGACATTGTGATAAAACATTGTATAAAGTCAGCTCTATCCAGTCTTCTATTCTTTATATACATATTAACAGGGAAAATAATGAAAATTTTGAAGTTTCATATACATCATAAAAGAGAAATAATCCACTGCCAAAGAGACCTAACTCACACTGTTTAAATCTTAGAATAAGCAGACAACAATTAGCTGAAAGTTTGACATTTGAGCATTAGTGATAACCACAGATACCAGCCCGGAATTTTTAAATCAAGCATTCTCAGCAATAAGTAGAAAGGGATCAAAATATGAAGAAATCCACTCCATTGCTGAAGGGATTTGCCAGATTTATTGTCACTGAGAAGATTAAAACCACCCACTATTAAGAACTGTATGTATGTATCACATTCAGATGTCAGAAGACTAAAAATTATGTGACCAAGAGAGTGGTTTCTGGGCAAATAATAAATAAAGGACAAGTTTAGAAAAGGTGAAAAATATCCAAATAATTACTCATAAAGTAGTTGACCATTTCTATTATTCCTATTGCATTCAACAGGCATAGTACTATACTCAAAGTTGCCACAATAATAGTAAAAACACCTTTTCCTCTAGCTTAAGATAAAAAAAAGCAAAGATATCATGATGAAACAAGAGCATTTGAAGCTACCACAATAACAGAACTGAAGTAGCTCACCGACACTTTGTGAGAATTATGGCATCACCATGTGCACCTTTATGTTCTCACTGTGCTTTCAAGCTTAATGACTAAATCCCAAGAAACGCTATGTATTTCCCCTAGTGTGAAAGAGATGGGAAAGGGAGTCCTTTTGTATCATGCTATTTTGGTGCATCACTAACACTTTTTCCTTCCATTTTTTCAAGCAGGAAAACTAATATATAAAAGCAAACCAAAAAAGTTGTCAGTGTGTAACAGCTGGATCACTGGACACAGGAATTTCAAATCAGATTTCAGATTGAATTTGCTGGAAAGTTCAGCACCTACAAGCAGGGTTAAAATACTTTTATTTTTAAATTCCATTTCTATGACAACTGCACTAAAAGCATTTGAAGTTAAAAATAGACTACATGTCCCTCCAGAAGTGCCAGATCCGGAAGCATCTGATAGATGCCCTGTAAATCCTCCTTTAGCTATGTTATCAGCGTTGGTTGGGAACCAGAAGAAATACACATAACCACAGACAAGCTCTTTACCCTCACTAAGATCCTTAACTTTCAGCTGCTTCCTTTAAGACTTCAGTAACCTTGTCATTACAATTTCATTCTACCACATTAATAAGCAGAAACTGATCCAAAACACTGGTAATCATGCAAGTGTGGATGTTTCTGTGTACCTGCTAACAACTGCAAACACAAAGCTTTTTAGGTGACTGACCAGAGCTTAGCGGGTTTTTTTTATTATTATTATTTTCTTTTGGAGCCTTAAACCACATCTCAGAAAGACTTAACGTATTTCCCTCCAACCAGTTCCTGTGGCTCACTAGAATACTTGCCCTTCAAAATACAGTCAGGAAGATCTGGTGGTATTCTAATCCAAAACAGAACAAGCTATTCAAGCATACACACATGGGTACAGACTCCAAGTTGGGTCAAGAACCAGCAACAAAATGGTCCTGGGCGGCTATAATGCTTCTGTGAATACACGTTCTGTATATGATGCCTGAGTCATTGAGCCATAGACGTATCAGAAATCTGGATTTAGACATAAAATAGCCCAGTAAAGGAAAATCTCCAATCTACAATGCTGATTTGTTCAGTATATGTAGAATACACTTTTTATCAAGAGATTCTGTTTTGTACTATTTTTAAGCTGAAAATGTTCAAAGGCATGTATTTTCCTTCCTTTGTAAACATGGAGTAGCTAGGTGCTGAATTATAGTGCCACTCAAATAATGCAGCTCACTGTCAAGAATCACTTAGCTTAATAATTCTCAAAAATTATCAGCTTGTTTTTTTGTTTAGAAAGACTTTGCTTCAATAATAAATATATATATTGAAATATATAGTTCTTTAGTTTATGTAGACATATGCAGACAAGTCTTAAACACATACAGTGGACTGGTAAAATAGAAAAATGTCAGTAGCCTTAGAACAGAAGAATAAGAAGAATTTGGATCATAAACACACTGCTGCCTGGCCTCTCATTTCCCCATTTACTGCAGTGCTGTGGCTGTACTTGATAATTTGACATAGAACAAAATTAGTGCTGGTCAGATTACAAAAGCAGAAACAGCAGAGCAAATGTGCAGGAGGCATAATCAAAGCTGCTAACAGACTGGTGCTCCCTAGAGGTATGTGGACTGGCTGCATCACAGCTGCAGTGGTTATCTTATTTGTCCCGATCAGACCAGTGGTTGTTCATCAGCTTTAGGTCTCCCACAGCCATAGACCACATCCTGCATCCAAATCAGAAAAAGCTACTTTCATAGACAGCTGAAAAAGAGAAAAAAAGTAAAGAAACTCAAAACACAGTCACTTGTAGGAATCATTATATCTCTGTGTTGGCTATGTTCTGAGCCCTTTTAGGGAATCCCATACAGAAAAATGAAAGAAAGTTATGTTCAGACATTATATTCATTTGAGAAAATGCTTAAGCCCAGTTTCATTGGATAGGTACATGGTCAGAAGAGACACTCCAAAGAGAGTGTACTTCCTATGATATATGAGAAGGGAAAGCTGGCTACAACAGACATGGAGAAGGCTGAAGTACTTGACAAGTTCTTTGCCTCAGTGAGCACTGGCAGCCAGGTTTTCACATCTTTCACGTGCCCAAACCACATATTCCTGGAACTCTAGGTGGGAGCTGTGGAAGAAAGATCCCTCCCACTGTAAGAGAAACCCAAGTCTGAGACTGCTTTATGAGACTGAATGTGTACAAGTCTATGAGACCTGATGACATGCAACACAGTGTTCTGAAGGATTTGGCTGACATGGTTGCCAAGCCACTCTCCATCATATTTGAAAAGTCATGTCTGTCAAGTGAGTCCTCGGTGACTGGAAAAAGGGAAACATCACTCCCAATTTCAAGAAGGAGAAAAAGGAAGACCTGAGGAACTACAGGCCAGTGAACCTCACCTCTGTGCCTGGAAAGATTATGGAAGAGATGCTCCTGGAAGATATGAGGGACAAGTAGGTGATCCAAGACAGCCAACAAGGTTTCACCATGGGCAGATCACTCTTGACCAATCTAGTGGTCATGTATGATGGAGTGACAGCATCAGTGGACAAAGGAAGAGCAACTGTTGTTACCTACCTTGACTTCTGCAAGACCTTTGACATGGTTCCACACCACAACACTGTCAAAATGGAGTTACAGGTTTAAAGAGTGGACTATTTGGTGGATAAGGAAGTGGCTGGAAGGTCACATCCAGAAGGTTGTTGTCAATGGCTTTATGTCCAGGTGGAGGCTTGTCACAAGTGGTGTCCTCCAGAGGTCTGTCTTGGGACCAGTACTCTTTAACAGCACTGGTATTAACAGTACATCCCATCAATGACATAGATTATGGCATTGAGCAAACGCTCAGCTAACAACACCAAGTTTTGTGGTGCAGTTGACACAATAGAAAGAAAGGATGATCTCCAGAGGGATCTGGACAGGCTGGAGAAGTGGGCCCATGTGAACATAATTAAGTTCAGCAAGGCCAAGCACAAGGTACTGCACTTGGGTCAGGAAATCCCAGATACATGTACAGACTGAGGAAACTCACTGATGGCAGCCCTGCCAAGAAGGACTTAGGCAGGGGTCGTGGTAGATGAAAAACTTAACATGAGCCAGCAGTGTGCACTTGCAGCCCAGAAAGCCAACTGTATCCTAGGCTGCATCAAGAGGGGTGGCCAGCAGAGCGAGGGAGGTAATTGTCCCCCCTTGCCCTCTTCAGTCCACAAGTGGAGTACTGTGTCCAAGCCTGGGGCCCCCAGCACAAGAAAGATGTGCAGCTGTTGGAACAGGTCCAGAGGAGGGTCATGAAGATGATCAGAGGGCTGGAGCACCTGTCCTATGAAGACAGGCTGAGGGAGCTGGGCTTGCTCAGTTTGGAGAAGGCTCTGGGGAGACCTGTCAGTGACCAGGAATAATTATAGGGAGCTTATAAGCAGGAGGGAAGTCAACTTTTTATGCAGGTAGATAGGACAAGAGGGAACAGTTTTAAACTAAAAGAGGGGAGATTAAGATTAGATGTCAGAGGGAAAATTTTCACTGAGAGGGTGATGAGGCACTGGAACAGGCTGCCCTGTAGAAGCTGTGGATATCCTATCCTTAGAGGTATTCAAATCCAGGCTGGATGTGGCCCTGGGCAGCCTGATCTAGTACTTGATTTAGTGGTTGGTAACCCTGCCCACGGCACAGGGCTTGGAACTAGATGATCTTTGAGGTCCGTTCCAACCCAAGCCATTCTATGATTCATTTCTTCAGATGTACTGTGTTTGACTCCTGTTATTTCAATGGGAGACAGCTAAGAAACTCAGGATACATATCTCGTTATATCTTAATATATACATATTCTAATAGTTTTTGTGATTTGTAGGTATAAAACACCTTTCAACATATAAAGCTTTGGCCAAGTTTTAAATCAAAGTTTTTTTTTTTTTAAAAAAAAACATTAAATCAGAAACCTGACAGCAGATGTCTGATACCCACACAAGGGCCTATCCACATCCAGAACTCAAACAGGAGGGTCTAAGTTCAGCTAAATATAAAAGATCAGCTCATTGACAAATACTTGTCACCACAAATTTGTTGTCTGGTAAAAAACATGCTTCTTACAAAACATCGTTGCATCAGTTGCAATAGTTACATTTTTCTGGAGCATTTCTGGATCCTAATAAATGAGCATAAGTTGATACTTTTCGAAAGAATGCATGCTTTCTTTCTCAGCAGTGGAATCACATGAATAATTACTTCCTTTAAAAAATCCTTCTCATAAGAACTATCTCTAACTTAAACTCTGCCAACTTCTTCTTATGTAAGTCCATGAAGCAAGCAAACCCTGGGAAAGCAAAGCCTGCACCATCTGTGTATGACAACAAGGAGGTGGATAACTTCAGCATACTGATGGCACAGAAGCAGAGACCCTCTTAAAGTGTCTGTTGCTGGCCCCAAACAAACTTTACACAAAGGAATTGCAAGAAGAGAACTTTTCAACACATATTAAGAAACAAACCTAATTCTCTGGGACCTTAAAATTGAATATATGCAATTATCATACAGAGCTCTGGAGAAATACGCTGCTCTCTGCAATTAGTACCAAGACAAGAAAACACCAAACCATCTGTATTTGCAACTTCCTTGACCAACAAATTATCCAGGCCTATTTCAACATCAAGTGATATGAAATAACCCTATTGCTTTCTGACTTTCATGCACAAAAAGAGTAAGAGAGTTGGTATTTTTAACTATGGTGTGAACACTGACAATTTAACAGGCAAAACACAACCTATTTGAAAAGAAAACACATGGTGCTCTTTGATCAACCCAAAAGTGATAATAAGCCTGTCAGTACTAGATCTGTATCTCCTACACTGGTTTCTCAAAGCCATAAATGGTAACAGATTATTCTCAGCTCAGGTAGCAACTCCCTCAGCAAAAGCATGACCAAAGAAAGGAAATTATCTTGAGGCTCCTTGTCTCCACATGGCATAACTGTGGAACCACAACAGCAGCCTATTTTAGCACAATTCTTTCTATCTGAACACTGTCTAGTTTTTTTCTAGGAATTATGCACTTGGGAAAAGACAGATGGGTTTTAAAATGCTGCATATAACACAGCATATCTTTTTTGGTTTAAATTCTATGGAAAGAGTGAGAGAGAACCATAAACTAAACAGAAAGAATTGCTTCCAGCAGCATAATCACTTAGATTTCTAAGTGCACACATACACTACTCTTATTTACAGCTTTTTGCATATAGAGATGATTTAAAAGTACCACATAAAATAAGGAGGACTAGCTATTTTTGACATCTTAATTTTTTCAAAATTCATGTTTTTATTTACTTCAGAAGTTTAGAAAGAAAAAAAAAAAAGAGAGAGGAAAGCCACAGAATACATGACCTGAAAGATTCAAGGCAGAATACAACAAAAAGCTAGGTGTGCACAAGGTACAAATTTTTTTGTCTAGCAAAAACTGTTTCCACTCAGATGCATATGTGCAAGTGTATCCCTAAACCTGAAGATTTATATGGACAGTCTCTTATAGGGGGTACTCACTGGAACCATGAGAAGGCAGATACTTCCACGATAAAAGCAAGGACAGTACCACATCCTTTAAGTCTCACTTAGGAGTCCAAATACAGCTAAATGTTGTTGTGGCAAAAGTATTGAGACCCACAGTTTTCATAGTGCCTATGAGGTCTCAAGGACATTTACAAACTACAGCAGCATAAACACTGTAGTCATCCAGTGTAAGCACCTTAAATAACTCCATTACTGTCAGGCCAGTACTCATTCAACTCAGCAGGAAAGCCTGCTGAGCTAACAAGCCATTGCTGCAGCAAAAATTGCTAGTTTAGTCTCATGACAGGAACTTGCATATAAGATGAAAAAACTTGGTCCTACACTTGATGCCAGCATAAAGTACAAAGCCTAATTCTCTCATCCACACTTTTCTGGATGCATTCGGAGATGATTATCTCTGAACATACACAAACCAAATCAGCCACCTGATTTATTCAGGCAGGTTATCAGCAATACGATCTCATTAACACAGCAGATAATTTAGACCACAGGATTCATATACAGATAAACACTTAAAAAAAAATCAAACCAGGAAGAAATTTAAACATCTCTTAATTTTAGGGTTTTAACTTTTTCCAAACATTCATCTACTGGAAGCACTGATACTCAGAGGAAGAAAGTGTTTGTCTGTTTTACCTCAACTTAAAAGCACACTGCACACATGATGTACTTTGGTTTTCACTGTGGATGCAGCTTTTGTGGTAACCATACTGACAATCCATACACACAAGATTCACACAAGTAGGTACACACTGTATATTCCAAAATATAAACTTGTTTCCAACCAACAAGAGAAGGTATGAAATTGACTTCCCAAAAAATCACAGAGCAAAGTATGCACACATGAAAACACAAAGTAGTATGCAAGCATGAAAACCGAAATGTTAAAATGGTGTGAGAAGGTGGCTAAGATTTGTAGTGTCTGACATTTCAATCAATTCCAGAACAGAAAAACATCAGTGTGGTAACAGTTTAAAAACAGGAAGTATTTATTCTTATATCAATTTGGAATGTTAAAAGTAAAACTGATTCAGAATGAAAAGAAACAAACCAGCAGACTAAGAAAATCTTAAGGTAATACAGCAATTTTTTAATGTGATATTGTATCATTACTTTCTCAACAAGATTATAGAGCTACAATATTACATTCAGATCTGGATAATTTGTGCTTGACTACCTCTGGCTATGCAAAATATCTAAGGTAGAGGGTAAGTTTTCTAGCACATTTATTCATCAACTGAGACTAGTTTAATTCAAGGTTTCATTTCATATTTGTTTAATGCAAAGGAAACTTAAAGTTATAAACTGATAGGGGAATTAATGCAGATCAATCTCTCTCATTTTTTAGATGTCAAGAACAGCATCTCAGGAATGCCTTTCATTTGCAGACACACTATAGGAGATTAAAATATCTAAAACTATTTTTTTTTTTTTGCCATTCTATCTGTGTTTCTCTACTAAGGTATTTCTTTGGCTTCTATACTCTTGGTATCTAAGCACTGATTCATCTGTTATGCAGTTAAGAACAAACGACTATGCTCTCCAGATATGAAAGCGTATCTCCTACTGACATCAAAAGGAACCCTGTGAAGAAAGTCTTAAACCAGAATATTACCCAGAAATCTTTAAAAATAATATAACAGAGACTGTGTAAATCTCAGACAAATGGCTGTTCTTCCCTCTTTGTGAGCATGTGATACCCATTAGCATTACTAAGATCTATGCATATGTTTCAAAAAAGCAGAATATATTATATGAAATAAAAGCTTTCTAAGCCATTTATGGTATGAAATCTCCTAGCTGACTATAAAGCAAGGGCAGTGATCTGAGAAGAGCTTAGTTCTTTCTGAAAAACACTGAACATTTTCAGCTCCTAATGGAAACTGAGAGCACACAATCGAACAGTGATCAGCCCTGGCCTGAGACATTCAGGTGATAACACTTTCTGAAACTATTTCCAAAATACTGCCAGTAATTGTTCCTTTTATCAAAGGACAAACTACTAAATATATCAAAGGTTATGTGAGGAATGAAAACTACAGAGAATACTGACTGCTTCATAAGACTGATGAAAAAAATCTGTGGGAGTAGAGACAGTGATGACTTAATTTTAAAGCACAGGAAAGACAGTGCACCATACAAACATCATGACCTCTAGAGATGCCAGTAGTTCACTTTAATATAATGCAGCTATAAGATCTTTGTGTCATCTTTTAAATGAAATGAAGATTGCACACACTAAAAAAATCTATATTAAAATTCATTCTAAGTAGCAAAAGATCACAGGGAAGAAAAACGAACTGAAACTCGTGAGTTGCACAGCTTGTGGTTTGTGTAATTTTTAATGGTCTACTATCACGACAGTGTGATTTATGTGAACACTAAGTACAAGTAGAGAGAAATGTAATGATAGAAATTTGATCTTTATCTGGACCACCTAATTGTTCTGCTTTCAAGGCAGTTACTGGAAAGGTATTTCTGTTTTGATACATTCTGCATCCTTGTTGAGCAGAAAGCTACATTGTTTAGAATACAGTTTTATGCATGAGTTCAAACATCTATCCATTTTAGGACAAATTATTACAACAACTTACAAAGAAGAGCTCTTAAACAAATGCAGCTGTCACAAAATAAGAACAAGAGCTTTCACAGCACAGGATCACAGTATAAAATAATATCAGACCAGTGAGAAAAAGACAAGTAAATACAACAATTTGTTTTGAAATTGAACAATATATATACACTGCTTGCTTTTACCATCCTTGAACAATGCATTAATCAGCAACTTATACTGCAAATATAACAAACTCAGATAGCGTGTTTCAGTTGTGTTATGCAGACATTCTAAAAGTTCTGAAGTCAGGAGATGTCAGACATTTTTAAGCATGATGTATTTATTTGCTGAATTCTTTTCAAAAAGAGTACCTATATTGCACCCTTAATTTCAAACAACTTAAGAATACCTCAGAAAAGGAAATCTGTCTTCCTTTTTAAGTAAAATATTATCTGATAGTTATCCCTGGAAAATTTCTTTGTATATTTCCATCCTATTTCCTATAAAATGTTGCCCCTATTTTCATACCTTCTAATTGAATTACTTTTCGTTAAACAAATAATTTCAAGGAGTCCAAAATCATAGAATCATAGAATCTTTAGAGTTGGAAGGGACCTACAAAGACATCTAGTCCAACTCCCCTGCAGTGCACAGGGACATATACAGCTTGATTAGGTGCTCAGAACTTGGTCCAGCCTGGCCTTGAAAGTCTCCAGGGATGGGCATCATCAACATCTCTGGGCTACCTGTTCCAGTGCATCACCACCCTCACTGTAAAAGACTCTCCCCTTATATCCAACCTAAATCTACCCTCTTCAAGTTTGAAACCATTTCCACTTGTCCCGTAAATGTACAATTATGTACAATTCCACACCAAAATAACAATGTATTCACTATCTCATTTCTCTTATGGATTTACTGTAGATATAATTCCCGGTATGTATGTGTATAAAAACAAAAGTACAAGATAGGACTTTACCAGGATCCTTCTCACTGATTTAGTTTTATTAACTCACATTGTGTAACAAAATAATAAAAACAAAAATCAGCGACTAAATCCACTTCCTAGAGTTCTTCTTGCCATATTACTGAATTACCTATAGTGACAGCTTTGATAGCTTTTGCAGCACTTCCCAAGTAAAGATTAACGAAGTACTAAAATGACAATGCTATCAGAATAAAACTACCATGTCATTTGGCAAATGAAAACCAATAAATACAAGTTTCAACATAATACTGTGCAACACTAAGACACAGTGTAAATAACTGCATTTGTAAAACAAGATTTATTCATAGTCTTGTTTGTTGGAAAAAGAAACGTGCAGACCATAGAATGTAAAGCTTTTGTTAAGCTTTAAAGCAACAATAAAAAAAATACAATAAACCAGCCTGCTATAGAACTCTCAGAATCTTTTAACAATCTTTGCATGTTTGAGTAGATGATTCCTGAAAATACACAGTACACACAAACTAAACCTGATGACTGAACAGAATTGCTTTAATCAACGCAAACACACAACAGTATAAAGTTCTGTAAAGTCTTCCTAAAGCCTTTCAATCTATACAAACCATACATGGGAGCAGAATTAATTCCTTACTCTTTATACTTGCATAATTTGGGTGTGCTTTGACTAGATTTCAGTTGAGGTAATGTACTAACGACATCATGCCTAGAAGCAAATTTGGATTCTGTACAGTTTTATAAATCACACTGCATCAAGCCATGTGACTAACATCTGTCGTACATTGTTTTTTCTTTGATCATTTCTCCAGGGGAAAAGCAGAAGCAAAGATGTTTCTTGTTTTGATATGGAGATATATGTATATATATGCAGTATAAAATATTCATACAAAGCAAGCCCGGGCAACAACATTCCCCTTGCTCTTGGTAACAAGATGATAACAGTATGTCCTGCTCCTACTTCCTGGGAGAATTCATTTGGCAAAATTAATTCAACGCCTATGATATTTATCCCCAGGATATACTTGTTATCTTCAGTTTTCCTGTGCTGCAGATCACCACAGGTTAAACCATCACAAAAATTTACATGGCCCTTTAGGTTTTTGTGCTCATATGATACAGTGCTGCTCATCAGTGTTCCATTAGCACAGGACACAAAGAGCCTCCTTTTTGTTACAGTGGGGTCCTCCCAATACCTCTACACCCAAGCCCTCCTCACCTGAAGCCTTAAATAAACATGTTCTAAACTCCATGGAAAGCCAATCCGAAAAGCAGATGACTTTATATGTTCCTGAAAAAAAACCTCTGCTTATGAATTTAATTCTGTTCCATCCTACTATCATAGCAGAAGTCTTCTTTACTGTGATTGTTTCACACTTCTGAGCCACAAGGATTATATAAACAAGTAGGCTTTTGTTAAGTTTCCAGTTCAATACCTGTTGGCCACTGGTGTTATGCCTACACACATCTCTGCAAAAGTTCCAGTTAGCTGAAGATAAATGTAGTTAATTCTGGAGGTCACTGACACCAATTTGATCGCTGTCAAGCAAGAGACTCTGCAAGTATTACTTGGCTCAACACATCTGGATTGCTGAGCTACTAATTAGTTACAGAATTCATTACAGTTTTTTCTACATCGTCTGGAGTTACTTGGGCCACAGGCATTCCTGAGCAGGCCTGTTCCATTTATTAATGTATTCTCAAGACAGGTGTTCTGTGGAATCTGTTAATCAGTACCTTTATTGGATGAGACAAAGGTACAAGATCCATTATGGTAATGGCTCTGTACCTCTTCCATGTCTAGGATATGTCTCACATAACTGCTTACCAGGTTGACATTGGCTTACAAGACCTACTGATAATTCTCACTGTTTATAGTCACAGCTTAATCTGAATTTAACACTTCAGCCACAAGTTGTCTGGATTTTAATGTTTAACAGAACTCCTGTGGGAAAAACAGGTTATGGAGAGAGCTAAAACTAAGTCACAGAAGATAACATTTCATTATTATTTTATTTATACTAGTAATATTGTGGAGAATTGTCATAGTATGTGTGAATGGGTATGCATGAGTGTGTAGGTACCAGGAGGTCTACACTGTCACAAAAAGGAGGCTCTTTGTGTTCTGTGCTAATGGCACTTTGATGAGCACACCAAATCTAGATCAAGACCTCAGCACAACTAATTTCTAAAGACACCTGGATCTGGAGACAAAAGACAGTGAGCAAAGCCTGATGATTCACAAAGTCAAACAGAATGGAAACAAAGATCATAGTAAGCTCCTAAAAGGTACAAAAAACACATTCAAAAAGGCATATTCAAACCCCGCATATCATCGCCAATTCAAGATGAACCTAGGAGACACTAAAGACCTGAAACGTGACCTTCATTTCACCCTAACTGATCCAGAGCCTAGCATTTGAACATAAAGTATCGTGGTGCGTGACTGACTTCTTGGACACTGTGCACGTGCGCTTGAGTGTGACAGTGACATCTATTTCATTTCAGGTTTTATCGTAGATATAATCACTCTTCCCACCTACAACATCTTCCCGTAGATATTTGCTATTAATAATAAAATTTTGCAATGCTTTTGTCTTCATTACAGTGTAATGCCATCTTTACAGTCTGTATGCAATCTGTTTAGTACAGTTTCATAGTTTAAATTGCTGCAAGGGAGCTAATGTTTATGCACCCTTTAGTGTTTTAAAGCAAAAACTTGAGTAGTTCATATCTCTAAGCTGTCAGAGAAATTTTGCTGCAAATAATCTGGATTATTTTTACAAGAAGCTAGAACAAGAATCTGTGTTGCAGTTGTGCACCATAACCCTCCAACAATAAAGTAAGGATCTAATCAAATAGCACTGATCTGAGCAGCTTCATATTTAGCTCATGGGGCAAGAATTAATCTAGTAGAAAGCACACCTCTCCAAACGTATGCATTCTAGATGTACAGAACTCTACAGCGACTACTTCAAACTACAACTCAGCTCTAACTGCACTGTGTTACCTGCTAACATAGACAATGACAACCATAAGACGGATATTTTAATTTTTGTCAGCTGATTTTTACTTTCCTTGATGTTTACTTTAATGCAGTAATACAAAGAAAATTTCAGAAGCAAATCTATCCAGAAACATTTGTAAAGTTATTGACTTGCATCTCTAAGCATAGTTACTTCTAAATTACATCTTATCTCAACAATGTGTCATTGTAACTTGTTTATCACACTTAGCCTTTGAATCTGATTTCAATGCAAAACAGGAACATAATGAACTTAATATTTGATATGTCAGTGGAATTAAAGAAACTGATCATGTGAACTCACTCAGCTCAGCTGAATTTCTCAGGCTTACAGACCTCTATGACAAAACATCCATGACATTCAATACCATCCATGGAGTTCATTTTAAGCAACAGTTCCAAGATATCATGTACTTCAACATCCGTTCCCTTCCAGGTTTATTGCAGGTAAAAAAAAAGTCAAAAGAGGAAAGCCAATCCCCTCAACACACACTCTCCAAAAATAACAGTGAAGGATCGTAAATTCTTTCAACTACTGCTGGACCCAGCCTTTCCAATAGTATAAAAATGTATACTTTGCTGACAAATTAACACTATCCAAGCTGTTCTTAGCAGTTTGGTCATCCACCACACCTACCTTGTAAACAGCCACAATTTTTCATCTGAAAATAGAAAACTTTCTTGTGGAAGCTGTGGTAAATCACCTCAGTACTCACCTCCAAATATTCTTAGCCAAACCAAAGAAGCAGAATTTTATTTAATTTTAAAGAATGACTACCACAGTGATGTGTAAAGTAGGTGGAAATAATACATGGTGGGAGGAAACCAGAAAGAAGGAGGAAATTACACTCCTTGGCAAAATGGGTTCAAAGCTGCCAGCATCTGATAGTCGAAGTGCTCAAAAATGAGTTCTACATCCTTGGCCAAACAGCAGCAGCAGCTTACTGAAGGTTGTAATCACAGCTCAGTAGCAGATTCAGCAGCAAATTTAACTAATCAGCATATAGATGACAGAACAGCAACACTGGCCAAGCAGACTGGATTAGCTACTCTAAAAGCACAGAACAAGTGATAGATGAAAAGATGCCTACTGACAGATGCTGGAGAATCCCAAAGATTATGATCCCAACTCAGAACCCCTAAGTCAACGTCCAGCCCACTACTGCTGAAAAAGTGTAAACCTTAGAAGTCACATGATATATCAGAGTAAACGTAGTCAGCTTTCCTTAAGAAACTAATAATGGATCATGAGACTCTACAGAAACATTTGGCTATTACCTCTCACCAAGAGTAACTGAAATCTGACCTAGGCCCTTGTGAATCCTCACAGTAGCAGATGTGGGGACTGAGCAGAGAAAGAAGCAGTTCAACAAAATGACAAAGTGAAAGAACAACTAAGGTGAAACAAGCTGCTGAACACAAGGAATTTGATAAAACTGTCCTTCAGGAATGAAGTTTCTCAACTGTCAGAATGTTATGACAGCAAAGAAATAAGGATAACAAATCCAGGAAATAGGATCCAAGCCATTAAGCAGAAGGAGACTTAACTGAGTGGTCATGATCAAAGTGAGTACTGAATTACAACATATATGAAGAAAAGAGACTACACAATAATAGAGTGGTTGAATGTTAAAAAGGAAAAAAAAAACAGACACACAGCAGCTGAGAGAAGTGAAAAAAAATCATAAATGCCAATGCTACTAAAAAGGAGAGGATAAGAGATAGAAAAAGAGAGAATGAGATAAGTTTTCAAAGAAGACAATGAAAAATAAGACCAAAAGTTACACTGCAATATAGGAGGATTAAGTTACAGTCAGAGGCAATAAGCATATCACAAAGTACTTGCAGACAGACTCAAAGTTCAGGGGAAAAGAACAGTGATAAGTAAGGCGTTCCTGCCTCCTGATTTACGTGAAGTCAGAGCTTTACCACCAAACTTTTTTTATGTATGAATTTACTGGAGAAATTACATGTTTCTGGAAACAAAAATTAGCCCTAAAGTACTGTAAAACCAAGAGGTCTGAAACCTGGCTGCAAAGGCATCTAGCATCCAATCATTTAGTAATCAATAAGAAAAAATTAATCAGATCATAACAATAACTTAGGAAGTTGCGTTGGTGCCAAGAAAAGAAAAAACTTCCTTAATGACCAATACCCAATTCCACTAATTATTGAATATGGCTATGGTAAAATTTTTGTTTGTGGAATGTTATTTTTTCTGTCAGAGTATACGTTAATAAGAACACTGCTACTAGAAACAAGCCAAAGTATATATTTGGGAATGTTTGTGGAGAAATGTGGAAAGAAAACACAGCTAAAGCAAAAATTATTCATTTCAAAGAAAGACCTATCTTTATCACTTTATAGTCTGTGCTTTCTAAGTGTCCTGTCTGGATTATTTTTAGCTTATGCTAATTTTTCTTTTAATTTGTCTTCCCAAGCTTTCTGGAATTAAAAAAAGAATTCTTGATTCCTTGCCTCAGAGTAAATAATTACACTATAAATAATAATAATAAACACATTATCTGTGTATTTCACAAGATCTAAAAGCTTGTGTGTGTTGCTGACTTAAATTACCTGATAATCACACTTTTGGAAAAACATAAGAAGCAGCAGAAAGAGTTCAAAACACAGACATGGAGAAACGTAAATCTTCCACAGAGCTCTTTTTCTCTTTGTAAACATTCTGTAATCCTTTCACTTGCTTGACAATCAAGTTAGACTTGAATTTCCTCATATCAAAGCTTCTGTTCTGAATTTCATTTAGTAAAAAGAGAGGGAGCAACATTAAAAACAAGATTTTTAGTACCAGTTTATAGGAAATCCATTCAAAAATGCCCTGTTGGAGGAAATGAGAATTAACATCAAATATGCAAAAACATATACAAAAGATCTGCAAGCCTCACTTCACAGTTTTGGGCAGGTGTTTGACTTTATTCTTAATTAAAAGACACTTTGGGGCCAGTTTCATTCAGAAAAGATCCCAAAACAGAGCACATATCATTATTACTATCAATAATAGGAAAAAAAAAAAGTCTAACAGAAAGTTTAATCAATCAATACAATATTGGACTCTCAGCTGAACACTGCAGTAAGTTCTGAACAAACTCATGTCGCTTGTCCACCATTGTCTTTTGTCAGTTTAGGAAGACTCTGAGAACCCAAAAGAACAATTGTAATATGCAAAGAGTTCCTAATAAAGGCCAAACATAGCCTTGAGCATGGTGCTAACTCCACCTTGAAGTCTACAGAAATTTTACCCTTACATAAAAGAAAGTTTGAAGATTTGCAAGTTTCAGACAGAAACTAGTGCTGCTTTTTTTTCACTCTGCATAAACAAAAGGAACAGCACTGCTTGACAGGGCTATGTGTTCCCTACCCCAATTAGGTAGATTTGGAAGACCTACTCCTTTACTGTGGCTTCTGGATGGAAATTAAAATAGTAACAGACAGAAATAACATGCAGGAACTGGTATGGCAGTAAGTTACTAAATTCATAATGTTTGTACTTCACTGGTGTAAAATATAAAGTTTGGAGGACCTGAAGGAAATTTGCTGTTTTTCAGTATCTCATGCAGTCTACCCCAGCCAAAATTGTTTTATTTATCTACAGATCTAGTTGTGCTCAGAATATGTTCACTAGGTCTTCATCATCTTATAGCGCATTCCCTTACAGGTGTCTATGTTTTTGCTCACTTCTACTTATTTTACTTCATGACTTCACTGTTCAGTTCCTCCTTTACCTGTTTTTCTTCACAATGTAGATAAATAACAATTTTGCATATGAGCTGCTGATTTCCACACCCTGCAAATGAAAACAAGAGAAAGCCAGTGTGTGGAACAATACAGATCATGGCCTGAACAAATGACCGACCTGTGAGAAAGGGCTGGTATTAAATTGGGAATGCAAGTAAATTGCCTCTAGCTTTCTGTGTGTAGCTAGAAGAAATTCATTTGTAACAAACTCCTCTGTAGCGGTAAACAAGACTCCTAGCTTTCTGTGAATGACCAAGCTTACTCTGATAGGTGATGCTTTATTGTATCCCTCCGTTACATATATGTGTGAACATGAACTAAGTGGAGTTACCAGACACCTTACCAGCCAGCTGCCACCAGTACTGAGAACTTGGCCATCTGGCTGCTCCCAGTAACATAAGTAACTCTGTATTAAACTGATGAATGTTAACTAGCCTCCACATACTTTCTTCAGGATTGGTAAACCTTACACAGAAGCACTGGAACTTTTGCATTACAGCCAGTGATTTGGCCTCTGACAAATCATCAAATAAAATGCCTTGAGAACAGTCTTTGTACGCAAAACTGCTAAAAAGGAGGCACCTCAGTATAAGTATACATAGCTATTGTGAGTACTGGAAGCAATCTGTGATAGTTAGGATTAGCATTACCTGCTAATTCTCCCTGTTTCTCAAGTGGAAAGCAGTGAGATATGCCTAGTATAACATACACTATAGGCAAGACAAGGAGAAAGAGTTATGAGGATTATCTCCATCTTCCAGTTCTTTAGTGTTTTTTTTCCTATGCATTAGAAGTAGCACTCTAAATAACCGCGCATTAGAGATGAGCACAGTCTCAACAGTCTTCATTTCCTGCTTCCACAAAAGGAATGTCCATAACTGACAGAGGTAGCAGGAAATCCCATCTTTATCTCCTGTTTTTCTCCTGAGTGGAGACAGGGCTTTTTATGTGGTAAACAATTAGGACACAAGAAAAAAGTGTTTAATTGCTGTATTAACAGAAATTGATTATATGCACAACTACCCATCAAAAACTAAATCTGCCTAAACCACAGGTAAAAGGGGGAGATCTGGGACTGTTCAGCCTGGAAAAGAAAAGACTGAGAGGAGATCTTATGATACTTACAAATACCTAAAAGTCAGGAGTCAAGCGGATGGGGCCAGGCTCTTTTCAGTGATGCACAGCAACAGAACAAGGGGCAACAGGCAAAAAACTGCAACACAGGAAGTTTCATACAAATGTGAACCTTTTACTGTAAGTGTGACACAGCACTAGAACAGGCTGCCCAGAGAGGCTGTGGAGTCTCCTTCTCTGGAGATGTTCGTGACTTACCTGGACAGTCTCCTATGCAAACTGTTGTAGGGAACGTGCTTTAGCAGGGGGTTGGACTAGATGATCTCCAGAGGTCCCTTCCAACGCCTTCAATTCTGTGATTTTCTTTGAAGACCCTTCTCCCTTCAACCTTCACGTCACTATGGAGAGCAGTGAGGTCTCCCCTCAGTCTCCTTTTCTCAAGGCTAAACAACCCTACTACTGTCAGCTGCTCCTCATAACTCTTGTTTTCTACTTCCCTCACCAGCTTTGTTGCTCATCTCTGCACATACTTTGCTTGAGCAATTTGATATCCTTCTTACAGAGAGGTACCCAAAACAGAATGCAGTACAGTCACTTACTTCCCTAGTCCTGCTGACAATAACATTTTTGATGCAAGCCAAGACGACTTTAGCCTTCTCGTCCATCTGGGCACACTGCTGGCTCTTGTACAGCCAGCTGTTCACCAGCACCCCCAGGTCCTTCTTTGCTAAGAATCTTACAAACCAACCTTCCCCAGTTCTATACTGATGCATGGCGTTACTAAGACCAAGTGCATAACCCAGTACTTAGCTTTGCTGATGATGACAACAGATTAGTGATTGCACTGTTGAATATCATGTGATTATAATCAGCCCATCAATGGACCCCAAAGATCCCCCTGCAAAGTCTTCTTGAACTCAAGTGTATGCACAGTCCTGCCTAACTGGGTATCTGCAAATATGCTGAGGGTGCACACGATCCCCTCATCCAGATCACTGATAAAAATGTTAAACAAAACCGGACCCAGTACAGAGTCAGGGAGAATACCACTAACAACCGGCAAGCAACTGGACTGTAAGATAGGAATACAAGATAGCCTTTGTAGATAATTCAGACTCAGTTATCTCAAAAAAGTTAAACATCAGCTTAGATACTTTTCAAAACAGGTAAGCAAATAGTACTGTTCTCAGTTTAACCACTCAGATTTGGTACTAGCCACTTTCTAGACTAGTAAGGTCCTCAAATTAGTCTTCCTAACAGATACAAGAGAGAATGGGGGACTGAAATAATGGAATAAGCCTCTTTAAAGACAAGAGTGATTCAATATTGTGAACTCAAATTCTACACCTTTGTGTCCACAAAGAGGCAGCAATCTCACAGCTGAAAGGCAAAGAAATCATAACTGATAGACTGGTCTAATACATGACGAATTAAATTATTGTATGAATCCAGTTCAGACCTGATTAGCATCCAGTGATGACCAAATTAGAGTGTATGACAGGTCTAGCACAGACTGTTGACTGTAGTAAGGTTGCAATTGGTTGAAATTTTGTTTCTATTCAAAACTAAGTTTCAGAGCATGAAATTTATATTTTCTCATCTGGCAACTGCTGCAAAAAAACATACCAGAACCAGAGAACTGTTTTGATCTGCCTTAAATCCCTGTAGTTGCTTCCACATTTTCAGTAGCATTCTAAGTTGCTTTCAGCTGTTGCTACTGGAAAGAAAACAACAGACATTACTGCACAGATGTCACACTGAGCAAAAGAGATACATCATCTTAACTGTAGCAGCTTTGCAAGTCATTTGAATAACCTCTCTTTAGCATTTAAGTACAAAATAGCTATTGATGTAGCACTATAAGAAGGATGGTGAAATGAGTTAAAGTCAATTTTTATTCTTTATAACCTCAAATATTATTTCATCAACCTATTAGATTGTGAAAGACTAAAAGGAAAAATTATCCAAAGCTACTTGTATTTATAGATGTATATTAATGGTTAACTCCTTTTGCATTTTCAAGCATAGGACAAACGCACTATTTTCAGAAGGCTGGGTATTTGAGCATTGAAAAAAAGTCATGTCATACTGAAAATACATCCATTTCCTGCAAATTAAAGAAACAGTTGCTTCTACCACAGTCTCATATCTTCTCCTTTAAATGTGCAGATGCTGGCACTTCAGCAAGTTTTTATGGTGTCTCAAGACAGTAAAAAACAATTTGTTTGCTAAGTGGTGGGAGGCTACAAATAGTAAATAACAAAAAAAATATTTTGTAGCAGCTAACTTCTAGATCCTCCTTCACTGTAGTCAAAGTGCTTAATATTTTGTGCTCTCTTTTGTCAATGGACTGCAGCAAACATAATTGATGTCAAGTTAAGATGCTGATGCAAAATCAAAACATATTTGGCTTAGGAAGCTAGTTATGTATTTCTTGAAATGTTTCTTAAACAGAAGCAGACAATTTATTTACGATATTTATTCATTTACTCAAAACACAGGAAAGCCTGTCTGCTAAATTAAAGAACTCTCTATTTCGTAAATGTATATTTTCAAGAAACTGAGGAAGAATAAGAGCTATTGAAGGTAAGAAATCTGTTTATTAATCTTTTTAATATTACTCTAAAGAGGAAAAAGGACATGCTCTTAGGAATAAGAAATAGACTCATGGGTTGAGATAAGGTCAGTGAAGAAGGAGGGGAGAGGATACATAAATCAAGTAATGCACTACGCAATTGCTCACCACCAGCTGAATAATGCTGATCCCCAAGCAACAGTGCCCACTGGTACCTCCCTGCCCTCAGCCAATTCCCCTTGTTTTATTTTTCAGCAAGTACTTGGATGTTATGGAATATCCCTTTGGCCAGTTTAGGTCAGAGGCCCTGGCCATGGTTCTCCTTCTTGCACACCCCCTCCATGGCAGGGCAACATAAGAATCTGAAAAGCCCTTACTTTAGTGTAAGCACTATTCTGCAACAACTAAAACATCAGCTTCAACATGGATGAACTTTGGAAGCTCTGTTCTCCAGAAACAGAATTACAATGCTCTAGCAAAAGTAAAAATTACTAAATCTCTGTCACTAGATCAATATTAGTTTCACAAAAATTGAACCTAAATTCTATAGCTAAGACAGTGACAAATTTGAGGAAAAGAAAGCCTAAAATGAAATAAAACATGCTAAATATTTAGACGGCAAGAGGACTGATTTTGGATCTCCCCATATAGCCTACAGTCACTTTGACTATCATGTCATCCAGGACTGACTCTTCTCTTGTATTAAGAACAAAACCAACATTTTAAATAGATATCCAACTTTTCTTCTATTGTCAAGTATTTACCCAGCTAGTATCACATTTTCCTTTCTCCATTCCACAAGGAAAACCTCTTGAGTTGCTTTGATAAACATAGGTATATTATTATTTATATCAACTTCATTTTATTGCAACAGAGCATGTGAGGCTAGCATATACTTCAAATATCTACCAGAGCAACAACTACTCAAAAAGAACACCATATAAATTAAAATGAATCTCTGTAGTTACAACTTTCTATGATAGTCTCTATACTAGACAATATGGGTTTCACAGATAATTTCCACAATACTAAAACAAACTTTACTTATTTACATGTGATTTTACAAAATACATAATCTTCCAAAGGAAAAAAATGCTAACAAAAAAACTGCGTCTGGAAAAAGAAAGAAGGGTAATTTGCATCCTTTCTTCAAGAACTCAGCCTAAGCTGTCATGTGAAATAGGAAAAAAAATACAGAAATTAAGATTAGAAATAGTTTATGTTCTGTTTCAGCACTTTTATTTGCATTGATGACTACTTGTTATTTTCAGCCTAATTCCCAGCTTCATTGTGCATCTTAGAAAAACAAGAAAGACTGATACTTCTTCCTCCTAGGTGGACTCCGCTATGGATTTCAAATTCTATTAAAAAAGAAGCACTGAGAGTATACCAAAGCGCCACTACTTGCAAATATTTCCAGAAAGTATAAGCACAAGAAACTTTTCTTTAAATTCAAATCACATTAAAGTTGCTTGCATCATTAAGTCAAATTTTACTTATGAACTTCCATGACTTAATGAAATCACAATCCTGGCAAAAAATACATCAAGTAAACATGCAAGTATGATTTTTTATCAAAATGTAAAAGGTTCTTGCATATAAACTTGAGGACATGCAAATCATTTGCAAGATCAAGGATTAAATTATCAGGCAAGCTGCAGCCTCTTGAGGAAGAGGATCCCACCAGGCACAAACAAACAAGTAAGAAAAATTTCACTACATAATGAAACAAAAATACATTCAATATCAATTTTTCTTTCTGCAGACATCATACTACTTCTCTTTTTCCTTGAACTTTTGTTTGTAGTTATTTCTGGCTGGGCTGGATAAACGACTAGCGATATGCCAAAAATAGACCAAGGAGTGTTCACGTTTAAGGTTTACTCTTGCAAATATTTCCCTAAACTAACACAACTGAAAATAATTACTCCCAAAAAGTTTATATAAACATATACTCTCACAAAATGCATCTAGACTGAGGCAAATAGTCAGTCATAATTCTGTAAGGCTGAACAATACTAGGTTTGACATTTGGATGGTCTCTAACAGTCCTGGCTCTTTTTACTATAGACTTATCAGTTGTTATTGGAACACTGCAGACATACAAACTGGATAAATGATGGCTGCAGACACGCAGATCAGAGATGCTGCTTGGTTTGGTTTGTTGTTGCTTTGCTTTGTTTTGTTCTGTTTTGTATTTTTTCCTTTTGAATGTAAAAAGTTAACAACCTTACTGACATAGCCTGGAAAGACTCAAGAGTTCTGCTTAGATATCATGCTTTGAAGAAAGGGATCTTCTTCCTGTTAAAATACCATCGAGGACCATTTACATGACAGGAGAAAAGAGACTACGATCTTTGTTATTTACTGGGATGCCAAATCCTTAGTTAGCCAGCAATATAAATTGAGATGATTTACGGTTATGCCAAGGACCCTCTATGTTTCTGTCATCAAATACCATTTGGGTCTCAAGGGTGTCCAGCATATTTAAAAGTAAGGCCACTAATTTCAGAGCTCAGACAGGATTCAAATAGCCTAACATTGGCATCCTCCTTTGAAAACATCAGTGTCCTGCTTATAAGTTATTTGCTGTAATAACAACCAAACTGCAAAGCCCAAACATCCATCTATTCCATTAGTTTGTTTTCAGCACTTACAACTAGTGCTTTTGGAAAAATGCAAGAGCAAGGTACATACCAAATAAGACCTTTTTCATCATACTCATAGCTCTCACTGATGTGTGATGTGACTAACTAAAGGAATACACCGTGCCTGGCCTACATATTTTTTAACATGCAAGTGCCAGCTTCCAAATTCAAACACAGAAAGCAGTAATCTTATGTTATTTAAATTATGTGTGCTGCAAGCAAAAAAGAAAGAATTCTCGAGGTCCATTGTTTCTAAAAAAGTCCTCCAACCCAATGAAAAATAAGTATCAGTGAATTTGCCATGAAAAAGTAGAAAGATGGTAAATAGTTCCTAAGGCCCTAGAAATGCAAAAGACTAGTGAGACCGCAAAAAGCCCTCCATGGTTAGCAAGGAAGCAATAATGACTTCCACGGAAAAAATGACTCACACAATTAGAAAACGCAAGAGGGTCAAGACTCAAACACAAGCTCAGGTGGCACAAAAAGTTAGAGTCTATACATGAAAGAATGTTCTTCCTCAGGGAATGAAAAAGAACAAGGAATTCAGAATCTCCGTAGGTTTTGCCAAAACAAAAGGAAATTAAGGAGTTGGAGATCAGTAGGAAGAGATTTTGAAATACTGGGCATTCAAATGGTATCAGCAAAACTGGATTGGGAATGAACTGATCTGAAGAGACTGAACACACCCAGAGAACACACAGACCCTGTTTGTCATTTGAATTCTTTCAGCAAGTTGAGTAACTCTACTGGCTCACATTTGCAACTGTGAAATAATCACAGTATTTAGATGCCAGCAAAGCCTACTCTCAGTTACTAAGTGTCATCAATAACACCACCAAAACTGAGGAGCTACTTTTAATCTCTTGCTTCTAACCTGTTAGTACTCAGAGTATAAAAATGATGTTCATTTTTTGGTATAATACGAGTTCAGGTATCCCTTCCCTGAACAATCTAATTAGGAGCCCTAGAATCTTCGCAGTCTCCTGTTTCCTACTCCTTTTTCCTCCAATTCTCTACCTTGCGAAAGTGAGAGAACTTAAAATCAGAAATAAGAAATGCTCCTAGGCATTTGTGCAGCTCTCAAAGTTCTGCAGAAAGCACTGAATTTCTAGATTTTAAGCTGTTTAAATTTGATCCACAATGCTTTATTCATTTATTTTTTAGGTAGAGTTTAACATAATATCACCAACAAAGCTATCTGGGTCACATTCTTCTTCTACTAGCATAAATTTCTGAGAAGCTATACTGAGTCACCTGAACTAAAATATCATGATATCAAGAAAGAATGCAAAATTAAATTTTCCAACTTCAAAGATACACTGGAAGCAAGAAATAATGACTGCAATTATTACATGCAATTAAGATTGTTTCCATACAAAAATTAAAAGCAAATTTTAAAAGACAGGAAGAGATGTAAAGAATACATAAGTAAAATATATATGCTTTCAAGCAGAGTTTTTCCCATAAAGTCAGACTTCAAGGGAAATGCAACTGACTCACAGTAGCAGCTGCTGGAATAGACAGCCTAAAACACCTAATTAGGTCACTCTATGCAAAAACTGTCATCATTTTAAACCACTCTAAAATGCTGGGGAAACACCCTCCTTAAGAAAAGGAAATTATCTGGGGATTTAAAAACACAGTAAGTATCGGCTAATGAGGAACAGACAAAGAAAGTACCAAATGCTCTAAAGCCCTGATACTTCAGATGACGACTAAAATTTACAACTGTTACCTTCCCTGACAGACAGGAGTACAGCTAGAATTCTCAAAACGGTAGTCCCTTTGTGCTGGCAAGCTGTGTTTTGTTTAGACTGCTAGAGATAGACTTGAAGATTAAAAGGTAAATAGTACCCTTTCTAACCCAAGGTAATAATAGCAAACTTTTTTTTTTTTTTTAATGTGGGTTTGGGCATGGATTTGCACGCAACTTAGTCTTGACTGAAGTCATTTATGTAATTGTCATTGCATGGGCAGGAATAAACCACTTAAGTAGCTGCTATGTGCAGAGAATGTCTGAAAAAATAAATATATATAACACATAACAAAAACAAACGAGGTCTTATGAGTCACTTAATAATTCTCTTCACTGACCAAACAGCTTGACATTTAAGTAACTTGCTCTTTTATTTCAATTTTTAAACATTTGAATGTGCTTGGCTTGATGAACTGATGAATAAAAGCATCAAGAAATATGCATGCTCTTTCTTTCATCCTTTACTTATATTCAATGATAGGGATCACTTGGAACGAACAGTCATTAGAAGAAGCATAAGGAAATACATAGAGGTTTTCTCATCTCCTTCACAAAGAAAGTATTATTACAAATTTCAAATACACAGTCTGGATTCAGATAACCACAGATGGTTTTGCAACAGAACACCCTCCAGGCATCCTTTCCCTACAAATTCTGGGAAAGGTACAGGAAGGGGTAGCACTGCCATCTTCCCAAAGAGCAGTAACATACTAAGAATAGAATCTTGAAGACTCCTCCTACTCCATATTATCATTTTGGCCTACACATCTCTCACTTCTTTCTCTTTTTTTTTTTTTTCCCTATGTGTGCATCTTGTGTCCTTCATTGTTCCACTGATCACTGCTCTCGTCATACAGCTATGTGAAATGTGTAGTCTTTTTCTCACACACAGGAATGACTGATAAGAACGCCATACCTTTGAAGTCAGAAGAAATTACTAAGCAGCTCTCTCAACTTCACACTGCTTCAAGAACATTGTACTCAACATCACAACTACCTCTAAATCAAATATAGTCTGTGGTAGGTGTCCAAAGCAAAAAGGAATCTACGTTTCATGATGCTTTCATTTATGAGTCTATTAAGCAAAGATCTATCAATGAAAACTCAGTAGCATACGCACGTTATCTATAAATATGAGGCTGATGTGAAAAAGACGAGTGTCACTGAACATTGAATTCTTAAATTTTATAGTCTTTAAAAAAGTAAACCTACAACAAAAACTATACAATATTATTACATGACAGCATTTTTTTTTTATTTTTATCCCTGAAGAGGATTGCAAGATGAAAGCCAAATACAGAAATCTACAGAAAGAAAAATCAAAACATCTCGCATGAAACAGAAAGTTTCATATTTGATCAATTATACAACTTATCAGACACCATTTTGTCAGACTGCCATCTGTCACATGGCAACAAAATGTAATGGAATACTAGCAGGAAGGTTCAACCTCTACTACCATATAACCAACATCTGCCTATAATTTTGTGGGCCACAGTTATAAAATAGGAGGCATTACTTTTGGAGCAGCCCTTGTAGTTCTCCTTTCAGCCTGTACTCTCCTAACAGAGTTCCTTTGGATGTTTTACTCTATAATACATATGCCTAAAAGCTTCTAGTCTAGTGTTGGTACTAGGAAACTGTAATAAAAATAGCATTTTATTCTCTGCTATTAGCAAATAATATCCGATAAGCAACTTAAGTATTTTTAAGAAAAATAAAAAATAAATGGGGAATTTTAATTGCTAGATGTTGCTGTACTAGTACTAGAGCTCACATTCTTTTGTTAATGCACAACTGGAAATTGTACTGTAAAAACAAAATTATTTAATTAAACTTTTTTTTCTCCACAATTACATGAATACTTAATAGTTTGCCTTCCTCAGCTTCCAAAGCCCAGTGTTTGACTAGAAAGTCTTAAACCACAAAAGACTTGTGAATAAACTACGTATCTGAATTTTAACATGTTCTTGTTCTGACAGGACATAACGATAAAGTCATCAACAACAACAAAAAACCACAATGAAATGACATTAGCGTCAAGTACTGGAATTAACAGAACTAATAAAAAAAATTTCAGTTTTGCAAAGGGGAAATTCTGACATGTCTGATGAACTCAAATTTTACTTCCCAAGCCCTTATAACACTGAAACTAAAGATATCAGCACAAAGCAGGCAAGTAAACCTATTAAGGAAAACCCAGCTAGCAACAACTAGCATTTTAAAACTGATATAAGAAAAATAACACAGCAGCTTTATATTGACAGCAATCTGACTCTGTTAATTAGCTGATAAAAAGGAGTCTAACAAAATATAGAATGAGGTAAGACAGTAAAAACATTCTTTACCTAGCCATTCCCAGGCTGGAAAAGTTTGAAGGAACTATCAAAACATCAAGTCTGGAAAAGGGATGGGTGCCCAGCGTGAAGTAAGCAGCTGAGAGGCACTGAGGAATAAGCTGAAGTAAACGTTCTTCACAGCATTCCATAAGGCATAAGGGAGCAAAGACTCTGTAAGGAATGACGCTCTGCAACATGGCAGCAGGATTTTGGAAACGGCAGGGATATTCCACATGACCACAGCTTTCTTTCTGCCGTCTGACAATAACAACAAAAAAAATCGTTTAATGTGATATCAGAAATACACAATTGAATATACTAACAGAAAGATATTTTCCAGACACCAGAATAATACAGTGAGTTCACATACATCCAGCTCATATTTATCTTCTTATACCATTCACCCACGTTTAGCACTGTGAAAACATAGGTCAGAATTATTATTACACATCTGAATAGAACTGATATAGTTACTTACAACTAAAAAAGAAGAGATAGTCAAACTTTCATAATAGATGTGAATCAAAAAAAGATAAAACTAAATAACAATACAAAAATACTTCTTTATTCAGAGAATTTCTACTTAAATGATGATCAAAAAAAATTTTTTACTCCCTTATTACATGCAACTACAATAAAATTCCAAATTTTTTCTGCTGTTGTTTTTAGTAAAAAAATCTCCAGGAGTTTTTACTGTTTTTTTTTTCCTAAAGTGAAAAATAAGTTCGTATCAATTCAGTTTGATCAACTCAGGTATCACATTAGGATGAAGATAATACTATGTTACTCTTACAGAATATTCAAATTTGTGACTAGAAAGATGAATAAATCTGATCCTTCCTAAAAAAACGAGTAATACACCTCTATCTGTCCAAATAGACTTGTATCTGAGCAGAAATCAGCTTCATGTTTTCACCTGCTAGCTGCAGAGCCCCTCCCTGGTATCAGATTTCAGCTTCAAGAAACTGATTCTACAATGCCACGACAGACAAAACGCTTACTAAACCAAGCATCACCAAAAAGCATTTATAATTGTAAGAGCATGCTCCAGGTGAGCGCTGATACACAAAAACAAATGATAAGATGTAGAAAAGAACTACACTTCTCAGAAGTGCCAAGAATTCCAAGTGTCAAACACTGTGTGTAAAAGAAGATTTTTATTACCGAGGCAGAAAAACTACTCTACCATTAAACACTTTTTTTTTTTTTTTTTTTTGCAAGGGTGGTCTAAATCAGACTATTTTTGCACTAAAAGAATATCAATTTGCATTTAATTGTCAGATTTGAGATTAAGCAGGAACATAAAAGATAGCACCTCTTCTCTCATAAAATTTGTCAATTGTCTTTATGGAGATAAGAAACTTATTTTACATTCTAGCTCCATTTACTAATTTGACACAGTCTCCTCACACCAAACTCACTGGTGCCTGGACATAAATTATATTACACATTCGAGTAATTTCTTTCAGAAATCCTTCTTTTCCCCGCTTTCTCAAGAGTCTATCCCCTTTATTATACCTGAGACACTACTTTAATATCTGCTTCATATCAATTTCATATCCTTTCTAGAAACCTCTGCTACTGGTTTGGTTACTTAGTCTTAATGACTAAAATAAATGATGAGTATTTGCTGTGCTAATTCCCAAATGTCCTTTTTTTAAAAAAAATCTTTTTGGGTTAGTTTTTCTTCTAAAGCTCACCTGTTGTAGATACATCACCTCACCTGTTTCAATTTACTCAACCAAAAGGGATGATAACAATGACAATCACACTGATCAGAACTTGCAGTAATTTTTGTTACAGAAAGATAAAAAAGATTTCCCATTTTCCAAAATTTTTACAAAAAAATAAAAATGAAACACACTATCAGATTCATCTTGTGCATCAAATCAGCTAAATACTTATTACTGAACATCCCATACATTAGAGAAACGTGGTTAACAATTACTGAGTACTTCTGTATAGGCAGTCATATAATAAACACATAAATAGCAGAGGAATAAACAGAAAACAATTTCTAAAATCTTATATGTATAAACTGCTTTAAAGCTTGAATAGGCATGTGTTACTGATGTTAGACAAAATCTAAAAGTTCCTATTCCCAAGATTTATTAGGATTTTTTAAAAACAAACTTAGCCAAGCTGCAAGTCATCAGAATCCTTTGATTTTAAATTCTAGCCATTATGTCCTCAGTTTCCAAATCCTCACTAACTCTATAAACATGGTAAGGACTTCCACAATCTTAATGTTAACACAGTATTGGTATGAGTAAGTTATTTTTTCTTAAGGTAAGTTTCTAACTGCATAATCGAAAAAATATTTAAGGACTTTGAAAAGTTGACTGTAATATGGGAGAGAATCAAGTGCTATGTCTGAGACTTCTGTTAATTAAGGTGAATGCATGTGGAACCAAGCTTTATTGCTCCAGAAAATTAATTTTTAACTTCAGTTGTCATTGGAAGGACTATATGACATTATAATGTTCATTCACAGGAGACAGCAATCTCCTAGAAGGAGTCCAGGGAAGAGCCACAAAGATGATAAACGACCTGGAGCATCTCCCTTTTGAGGAAAGGCTGACTACCTGGGTCTGTTCAGCCTGGGAAAAAAAAGACTGAGGGGGGAAAGAGAGATAGATGTATCCAAAATAATTACATTTCTACAGGCTTAGTGAAAGATAGGTAAGTAGCCACTGCATGTATGGGACAATAGGCTATTTTTCATTGAACTGAATGAATATCCAACGTTCTTTCACAGAGCCACTGCAACACTGCACACCAACCCAGGCAAACAACTGTGCAGGCCAGCTCTAACTCTGCAATGGGACTGTACAAGAAAGGAAAAGTAGGGGCTTGCATTGGCTAAGAACTACGGTACTAATGGGCACTATATATCCAGATTGGCCCAAGTCCACTAGCACTGAGGATCCTAAAGCAAGAGACTGTAATAAAAAAATGGAGAATCTGCTGCTCTTGCAGCAGGGCATTAAGCATCACAGGATGTAAGATGCAAATCCACAGAACACTAGGATTAGCGCTATTGCTCACCAAGCAGTTTGTTTTTACATAAAAAGAACCACACCCTTACTCATGAAAAAAAGCCTTGGGAATTATTTCCCTGTCAAGATTTTTCTAGTAAGATGGAACAAGTTCTATTTTGATTCCTGTAAGGAAATGGCTTATTTTCACCTTCCATGTAGTAAATGTCACCAGGGAGTAAAAAGTCACTTTTCAACAATATTCCAAACACCAACCTGAAATCAGCTCGTGAAAATGGCATGCAAAACTCATTTTCCGTCTGGATAGCAGCTGTGAAGCATTGCTGTTTAACCTCCTGCCAGCACCCCACAGCAATAGTGAAGGTGGATGCTGGCATTGGCATAGTTACATAGTAGTACCAGCTCATGATACCTGTGAATAAAAAGAACATTTGTACAGATTCAGCAGTCACAGCACCCAGTCAGTACTTGACATTTTCATGTACTTGAGATTTTGGGTCATATCTCTCACATTATGTCCTGTTTTTTTTTGTTGAAGAAGGAAAAAAAAAATCATTGAGACATGTAAGAGCAGTCATATGTGACCACCATGGATTCAGTATCGTTTACTTGAGACCTTAACATTCCTCTATCTCCTGATGTCTTCAGCTGTAAAAAAACCTATAGTTACTGAGATGTTATTAATGCAAGGATTGCACTATAACTGCCTAAGAATTGCATCAGATGTGAAATCTAATAGCATCTTCAGACACAAAAGATTAACATTTAATTACCAAAATCAATGTTTTGGTCATGGTAATCCAGGAGCTGCAATAACAAATTAGAAAATCTAACAGAAGGTAAAAAGATGAGACTTAACAGTACAGGAAGTATACTGGAAGTGCTGGAAGACAGAGAGTATCCTTCATGCTGACTATATATGCAAACACGTGTGGACAACATTCAAGATATTTTGGGGCAGCCTAACTTTCATAAATCTAAATATTGCTTAGGCTTTCCATTTGCCCCTCTAAAAAGAGCACAGCTTAAGGGTCACATTTAAGTACTCATTTATGGGCACATGTACAGCTACTACACCATATTTATAGGTAAATTATCCTTGGAAAGAGCCTGAACTATAGAATCACATGCAAATACGTGTAGCCATGGAAACTGTGGAAACATACAAACTTCATGTATTTTAAGAAAACATTCATACTTGCAACAGTACTCTAAGCAGGGCTGTGGAATACTATCATCAGGAAAAAAAAAATGGTGCGGCGGTTGGCAATAATCTAGTGGCTACCACAAGGCACAGGGGAATGAAAGGCACTGGTAATTATCTCCTAACATAATGACTCCAGAAGGTCAAGTTGTCCAGCCTTGACAAATTTTGCTACCTAATATTTAGTATAATAATAATGTTTATAAAGTCTTGCAAGAGGCTGAGGCTTTATCTTTCTTTATTTGCCACAAAAAAAAAGCCTCTGCCTTTCATATGCAGTAGCAACCACTTACATTTTTTCACTCCATTCCACTCCTGGCAACATCTTCCACTACCATCAAAAAGCTTTGATCAGTATTGTCAGCTGAACATACATTACTCTTGTAATTTTCTTAATCTCACAATAGTATGTGAGCAGAAGGAGCTTACTTGCTCCAAACATACTTGAAACAAAGAGGATAAGTGTTTAACGAAATTCTCTTTTTTTTTTTTTTTAACTTTCCAAAGCTAGGAATGAGCCAACACAAGCGTATTCCATTTTGAGCCATGGCCAAGAACGACACCAATTTATTATTTTTAAAAAACAGACTCTCAGGTAGTAGTATAATGTGGAGTTTCATTGATACAAACTTTGCTGAAGGCCCAAGACTGCTCATATTGAAGACAGCAGCAGCTTTACTTTCAACTTAAATGGATACAAGAGGTAGTCTATACAACTTCACTTTCTGTAGTTCTGTTACGTAATGCATTAAGAGTTATGCTAACAATAAAACCACTATATTACAGCAAAGGAAGAGAGAAAATTTGAGGGAAAACTAATGCATTTTCAATGGAGTTCTGAAGCAAAAATGAAAGCCAAAAGGCAGTCACAGAAAATTGTTCAAGGTGGCAGACTTGCAATAGTGAGAACATGCTCTAAAAGTAAAGGAAAGAGGTCTTTGCTACACAAACAGAGGGAGTGGAGAGGGTTACAGTAATTAACAAATTTAGCAAGACAGGCTGGAGCAAGCAAGACTGTAGAGGTTTTTGGTTTTTGTTTCTAAGAAAAAGGGGAGAGTAATTTGAAAAGAATGTCAAAATCAGTTTGCACTCCAGAAAGAAGAACAGTATGTACTGTATTCACAAATTTACATGGACTGGCAACAAACATTATATTCAGAGGGAGAGCAAACCCTGAAAAAGGATTCAGGTACCAAACACAGGGGAAATCAGATTTTCTTGATATGTGTTTCCAGATTTATCTTGAGTTTCTTGAAGAAAAGAAAAGCAACTAACATACAGCCCCTCTTCTGTTTTCCCAGTATTATATATTTTGCAGGCATTTTAAAGATCATGCAAACTCTGGATGCTCTTAGTACAAGATCCGAGATTTATATTGTCTTTGCACATGCAGCTGGAACTCAATTCATTTCCTGCAGCGATTTTGGATGTTCTCTCCACTCATACTCTAGAATTGCATAGGATAACTAAATATTTTTCTTACAGTGGTCCTCCCTTGAACAACTGAATTACATGCATTGGCATGAATACAGTATCACATGATGGCTTGGGTTGGAAAGGACCTTAACGACCATCTAGTTCCACACTTCTGCCATAAGCAGGGTTGCCACGCAATAGATCAGGTTGCCCTAAGTCCCATCCAGCCTGGGCCTTGAACACCTCCAGTTTCTCTGGGCAATCTGCTTAATGCCTCACCACCCTCACAGTGAAATATTTCTTTCTTACATCTAATTTATCTTCTTTTAGTTTGATGCTGTTACTCCTTTTCATACTACACTCCCTGACAAAGATCCTCTCTCCATTTTTTCTTCTAGAAGCCCTTAAAATATTGGAAGACAGTAATAAGGTATCTCTGGGGATAATCATCTTGCTCAACCTGTTAGCCATGCTTCTTTAGATGCAGCCCAGGATACAACTGGTTTTCTGAGCTGCAAGCATATACTGCCAGCTCATGTTGAGTTTTTCATCTTTCAGTACCCCCGAGTCCTTCTGCCCAGAGCTGTTCCCAGTCCATTCACCAGCCGGTTAGCACCGATGTTTGAGACTGCAGGTTCAGCAACCTGGCCTTGTTGAACTTTGTGAGGTTCGCACAGGCCCAACCCTCAAGCCTGTCAAAATTCCTCTAGATGGCATCCCTTGCCTGTCCATGTCTATGTCCATGACACCAATAAGGATATTAAGCAGTACCAGTCCCAGTACAAACACATGAGGTACTGGTCTCCACCTAGACATTGAGACATTGATCACAACACTTTGGATTCAATCACTCTGCCAATTCTTTACCCACCAAGTGGTCCATCAAATCCATGTCTCTCCAAATTAGAGATAAGGATCTTGTGTGGGACCATATGCACAAGTCAAGGTAGATCAGTTCCTCTTTCCTTGTCCAGCGATGCTGTCAATCTGTTGTAGAAGGTCATCAACCTAGCTAGACATGATATGCACTTTGTGAAGCCATGTTGGCTGTCTAGAACCACGTTTTCCATATGTATTAACATGGTTTCCAAGAGGATCTGTTCCATGATCATACTATGCACAAAGGTGAAGCTGATTGGTCTGTTGCTCCACAGGTCCTCCTTTTCACCTTTTTTAAACATGGCTGTTATGCTTCTCCTTTTCCAGTCACCGGGGACTTCATAACTTTTCAAATATGATGGAGAATAGCTTAGCAACCTAATCTGCCAGTTCCCCTAAGACTCTGGGATGCATCTCATTGGGTCTAATGGACTTGTGCACATTCAGGTTCCTCAGATAGTCTCAGACCATCATACAGTGGGTAGGACTTCATTTCCCCAATTCCTATCTCGAGGCTTGGCAGATATAGTAAGAGCAAATGCTGGTGAAGACTGAGGCCAAAAAGTTTTTGAACGTGTTAGCTTTCTCCATGTCAGCTGTAGCCAAGTTCCCTATCTCGCTCATGAGAGGTTACAGTTTCTTAGGTCTTCCTTTGTTCTGTTCTATACTTGCAGAAACCTTCTCGGTATTCTTCACATTCCTAGCCAAGTTTCACTCTTGCTGTGCCTTGGCTTTCCCTGTCCCAACCCCAAACTCCCAGGCTGTGTCCTTACAAACTTCTCAGGATGTAGATCACTGCTTCCCCTGTCTGTGCATTTCTATTTTGTATTTTAGTTTCCTTAAGAGGTCCTAACTCAGCCATGCAAGTGAGCTCACACTATAAGGACATAAAGTGAGCTCTCTCTATAATGTGTCCACTGGTCGGTGATTGAAATGGTCTTCATGTAGGCAACACTTCTCTACAGCAACCACCATGAAGGTGGTGGTTTCAAATAGAGTTTAACTCTCACTGGTAGGGCTGCCTCCCAGCTAATTCTTTTCTCCTATAACTTCCTTTCTTTAACTTTCTTCAGATCAGTGTGATTTGTTTTGTTTTCCATTGTTTGTATCCTCGTTATGCACTGGGATGACAAGCTCCACGCTTCACTCTGTTCCTTTTCCCCTTTCTTCCTTTCTCCCAGCTGTCCTCTGCTTACCAATGGCTTCCTTGTAGACAGCACCACCTCTAGGGTAAGAGAAGGTAGTGCAGATCAAATGGGAAGATGGCTCTCCATTCTCCGCTAAAGATAATAGCATTTTGTACCACAAAAACATTTCCAGACTAAGCAAAGACATCTTGGGAACAACAAGAGGTTAGACAGGAGATCACCCATGGGAAAGGAAGAGCACAGCGGTCCTTATATTTGTAATGCTTATTCCCTCTCCTTAAAATCAGACAATTTAAAAGCAATTAGATTCCTAAACATAATTAGTTTAGGCAAAATATTTTCTTACAGGTAATTTGAAAATCATTTTCCCCCCAGAATTTTTTTCTCAGTTCTGCAAAGCAAATCTATCTTACAATTACACAAATCCTGCAGCAACAATATCTATTCTATAAAACTGGAAAACAACCCATATGAAATTTAGGACTATATTTAACAAGTGTAAGCAATTATAAGCTATTTCTAATTGCTCAAAAGAGCAACTTAAAGGCCATTTATTTCTTTTTCTAGAAATAACTACAATGAATCCTGAAATTACTTATTAAAATTTTAATGCATTCAGCTATCTTTGAAACTACTGAATTGTTTAAGTCCTGCAGAGTTCATTGCAGCTGAAGAATCATATGAGAGCCACTGCCTGATAATGCCTGATGCATCACTAAGACTGTATTTTGTGGTGTTTGTATTTGTGTTAGCACAAACTAGTTGAGGGGAAATGTACTAATAATAAAAACAATGCCCATGAATTAATAGAAAAACACAATTCAGCTACTTCTAGAGAATTAGAGGTATCCACCCAACCCTGGAACTTGATATATAAACTAAGAGCTAGCACTAGTACATAAAAACACAGCTTAGTAAAATACTATTTAACTGGGGCACCAGGATGGAGAATCCTCCAGCTTTCTGGAACTCCTTGTAACTTGCAGAGATTTTTGATCTTATCTGAAGGACAAAACTTCCCATACAGCTTTCTCACATTCATGCTTGAGTATTAGTTCAGCATGGACTCAGAGGGAGGAGTAGCATGTGACAAGCTGTCAACTCCCGATATACATTAGAGATCAATCAATATGAGTACTAGACTCTTTTATTTTGCCTTGGGAAAAGTGAGAAAACCTCAAATAAAAGCTCTTACTGCTAGCTACAGTGCAGATGATGGCTTCTTTAGCACTATATTTCTAAGAACATATCTTCTAGCTGAAATCAAAGTCTACATAAGATAGAAACTCTAAGAATATATGAATATAAATTGCACACAGACCAAGCCTCTTGGACATGAATCAAAACTAATACAAAGGTGCTTGTGACAAAACATATGCGCACAAGAAACTGTGGCCACATTTCAATTCAAATGAAAGGATGAGCCATAATTTTATAGTAGAGAGAATGCAAAAAATGGCATATGCAAGGAGTACAAAACCTGCAAATACACATGGCAGATGAGGAATCTGTGCAATGAGTAGCCCTCATCTTGCCTTGGCATTGGATCCAAGTGTCTGTGCATCTAGAGATGTAGGTTTATGAAGCAGAATGCAGATCTCTGTTTAAAGGCATGTAGGTATAATCCTTGCTTGCTATTCTCTTATTAACTGCCTGCACACTTATTAAAACTATGATCTTGAAAGAACAAAAATTCAGCTAACTTGTAGTTCTATTCAGAATAAATTAGTTAAGAACTGTTCACCAAAATGCTTGTTTTTTTCCGAAAAATTCCATTCTTTAAAATATATTTTGGTGTTCTGCCAGTGTGATTTTATAAATATGCAGTACAGCAATAGCATATTGTATGAAAAAAAAATGGTAAAAAAATGTTTCCATTTAACCCTCCCTGAAAGGCTGGTAGGTGTGTTAGAAAGACAAAATTCTAAGTTGCATAGAGTTAATATGCACTACATAGTTGCAAAATGAAAAGATCTACATGGGACAGGCCATTCAACAGCACAGGCCTGCTAATGAACCTAGTGAATATGAACTTCGAAACTCATTAAGAATTTATTTAGATTAGCACCTGAGCTTTGTCTTTGTTTTTATATCATTCCTTACAATATCACTGCTATCCCTTCTCTCCTCATCTATTCTGTACTTTTTTACAATTCCAAACAGATCTCTAAAAGTCATTTGTCATTTTTGTGTGTATATGAGCACGCAGATAATGAGGCTGTTATTAATTGCTGAGTCTTTGAGAGCTATTGGAGTGTAATATTCACTACCTTTAAAGAAATCAAACAACTCTTACTTGATGACAACAACATTAGGACAAATGAAGAGTCCCTTGTATCATGTAGCACTGTAAGTGGAATCTTCTGCACTCTTAGGAATGCCATCTTGGGGAGAGGGAAAGGAAAAACCTAAGGACTGAAGTACAGTCTTGCTCCTTCTCTTCAGTAAAGTTTAGCTCAAAACTTCTCCGAAAGGGGGTACCTTTAATGCTGCATTTCGTTCTTCCCAGCTCACTACATACCTTTCACTCAGCCTACCATTAGCACAGTGAAGTTAAAATGAACCATTTCCTCTCTACTGACCTTTCCATTAAAGACTTCTTACACTATTTCTTACTGGCATGGAGCTCTTAGGAAAGGATATTCAATGGATTGGTTTTGGAAAATTAAAAAAAAAAATATACAAAGCTTTACGTTGACACATGAATTACCGATTACAACTACTACAAGTATTTAAACAAAAAAAACCTTATATTCTCCACACAGTGACATGCTGACTTTGGGTCACTAAGTCCCAATCCTATCATTAATGATATGGTAGGCTGAAGTCATTTTCAACACTCCATCAACTGCATTTTAAAAATGGTTTTCCCCAGAATTAGTTTCTCTCTTAATTCCACTGTAAATACTTAATGGATTCTTTAAACTAGAGTCACAAAACAATATTGATGAGGAAATAATTCTTTCACAATACAGACCTTTCAACTAGCTAATTGATCTAAGAGAATATTGATTTTAACTGGCCTATGCCCATTTATGCTGCCTGAAAATCTTCCACAGGTTTCTATTTCTAGAAATTCACATAAGAACCCTTTTTCTTCTTAATACTTTAGACCATGCAGACACCACTAAGGGACAGGTAACAACTCATCAGCAAGGTAGGAGTGTGGATAAAAATTAATTATACAATAATGGCAGAACTGTTCTCCTAGTCTGAAATCAAGAACACTTTCTTAATACCAAGTCATGAAAATACCACTGCCCAAATGAACTGTTAAGCTCATCATGGCAGTTTTCCATATTTAAGCAGCAGAGTCAAGGCTTGAAAAATGCTTCACGTATGACCAAAATGATCAGATAATTCAATGCAAACTGATGGCTCTCGAATCAAGGACACTTTTATTCATTATTCCCCTCTCAAATATAAATTTGACTCTTCAGAGGGGAAGAGAAGATTTTTTTTCCCAGAAATATCTATTTCTAGCCTTTTCCATAAGCTTTCATTAAACAGTCTTTTCACAGAATGAAAACCTTTGCAGAAAACTACGATACACTCTACAATTCTTCTGACCAAAAGGAAGTAAAATTAAATACATCAATAGTATGCCTAAGCTACTTGTCTGTATCCAAATGCTTCAGTATATTTCCCACTAAAGAAAATTTTGGCCATATTCAAATATAGGTATCAGCCCCTTTTTGCAAGTGTTGAGAGACTAACTTATTTTATCACTATAAGCTACAAACAGATTTGAAGGATTATACAAGAAGTCAATTCACCACAGCAGCAGCTAAAAAAAACTATTAAACTTTGCCTGAGGGGTGAATTAGAGAAAGAGTGAAAACTGAGCAAAGCAATTCCTCAAGACAGCAATAAATAAGTAACTAAAAAGAGTTAGTCATTTCTGAAGACAGGTTTATGATGGGAAATAACACTCTGTAGCAAGAGTTGCAAGCTTGGATCCTGTCTTGTAATCACTGTAATTATTGTAAGTATTAAGATTTTCAATTACTTCAGAACGGAGAGTTCCAAAACAGTTCATTTGGAGGCTGGCTTTCCTTGAATTCTAAGAGCTTCTTTTATCAGAATGGGTGAGATACAAGGACTATAATCATTAGTTCATTTATTAACAACTAGAGTATACAACTGTGGAGTGGTGGGCCTTGTCCAAACATAAGGAGTACCATGTATCTGAAAGCAACAACTTTCTCCCTTGCAAAGGGAAATGTATACATTTATTTAGGGATTTAAACTTAAAAAACTTTAAAAAATCAGTGTACATAGCCACCGGATGGATGTTGGATTCACCCCAGAGAATGTTCCCATTTAACTTACCTCCATTTATGTGTGCAAGAGTTAAGCTCTCTCCTTCTGTCTGCAGCCTGAACACGGCTTATACTTTCTCCAGCTCCACTGATTAAAACTGATTAATGCTGCAGTGGTGCTGTATGAATCCTGCTTACTGTGTGTGTCAGAGGGAAAGGGGGAATAAAGAAGAAATCTAGGACTTCTCACCTGGTACCAGCACTGGACCAACCAGTACTTAATCTAAGCCTAATTAAGGAAGGATAACTCTAACTATTAATATTAGTGAGATGCATGAAAATCCAAACTTCTCACTGAACATCAATGAGTACCATTTCCATGAAACAGGCTTCATATTTAAAGGCCTGACAACAAAACTACATACTCTAGAAAATACTGACACTGCTTCTCAATTTCAAAACTAATGGTGGCAAGACATACTTTGTATTATATAGATAACTGCCATAAAAACTTCCTTATCTGTGCAGACAGAGGTCTAAAGAATGAAGTATAACCAAAAAAAAAGAAAAATGCTTGCTTGCTTTCAGTTGCAGATAGTGTTATCTAACAAAGTCGAAACAAAAAACAAACCAAAAAACAAACACCAGATTTTCAGTGTACAGAACTGATATTTTTTGTCCATTCAGTATTTTTCAGGAAACAGATACAACACAATGACAGCTCTCAATCACTGCCACACTAAGCTACAACTGGACTGAAGAACAGAAACTGAAAGTTTCATTTATCAAGGCTTGGATTTGTCAAGAGCCTGATACAATACCTTATCTGTCAAACACTCAAATACAGAGCAATTAAAATAAAGTCAGTTTACAACAAGTGAAATCTAGGTTTGGAAAAAGTGAAATCTAAGTCTGTAAAATATCCTTGAATTCTTACTAATTCTTCCTGAGACCTTGAATAGGCAACCCCCTCAGGATCCCCACATAGAGATTACTGGTAGATGTGCTTTAAGTGATTTCATATCCTTTCAAAAATCATGTAATTACTTAAGCTATATCTCCAATTACAAAACTATTGAAAACACTTTGCTGTAGAAAATAAATTTCACCTTCTTGAATCTGGATTGGTTCCGCTGAGTTTTCACCACTCATCAGTACAACAAAGCCTGGAGATGTTCGGACTGATGCTTGCCATGTTGACAAGGCAATGGGTGGTTCTTGGCATGGGAAAAGGGCTCTGTTGTTTATCGGTGATCCCATCGTATAAACACATGGCCTAAATGGAAGGAAATGAGATGGTAGGCATAGTTACAAATAAAAGACTGAATTGTGTTTTCTGTCAAAGATCAAACATACTGTTGTATTGCTTTTATACTTAACTTTCTCAGCTAGGTTTCAAACTAGTTTGACAAGAACCAAAGTACCATTTAAGCCATTTAAGACAGGACAAAGAAAAGCAAAAATACTACAATAATTTTTACATAAACAACAAAATAATTTTCTGCATTAGCTTTTCAGTCTCATACAATAGTTCTAAGCTATAAGGCCAAGAAAGGCTTCTGAGTATCTTCTAAGGATTACATTGCAGCCTTCACTAACATTTACGACACCTCTCTACTGTCATCTCACTGGGGCTTTCACTACTCCCATTTTCAAATGGGATTAATGAATCCCATTTCTCTGTACAACTCGATGGCTTACCCAAACAGAGCAGTAGAACTAGTGCTGTGCCTTACTCAGTTACAGTCTCAACAAATCTTGACTTTTTAAATATTTTCTTCTAGTAAACAGATGCAGGCTAGTTCACTTGCCTTGCAGGTACATACAATCCAAAGAAAGTCTTTCTTTCCTGTCAGCTTCAGTCTCCTTTTAGCTTTCCATACAGCAATCTCCCTTCTGTCATTGCTCTTTTTAACGCTCTCTTAGGCGGCCTGCTCATCTGCTGACCCTTTGCTAACTCAACTTCAGCATTTCATGCCAGTCAATTTCTTATTAGCAGCTATGTGTCAACGGTTTACAGGCGTTCAGCCCAGTTCCGTGACGAATGGGACGGGGGACCCATGGGCCCACACCCCGGGAAAAGGGAAAAGGGGAAAAAGGTAAGGAGATGGCCCTGAGAGCAAAGAACAGCGGCAACAATCTGAGGAGAAACAAACTCATTTACTAAATAAGATATCGGAATGCAAAACAAAACACCATAATACAATATAATTACAATTTAAGCTGATAAATCCAATACAGAGAGAGAGAATGTCCCAAAATCAAGGTAGGCCTTACTCTACTACCGACGATAAGTGGCTGGAGAGCGAGGTGCTGCCAAGACGAGAGACGGGTGGAAAAAGGGATAAGGTCTCGTGATCTGCAAGTTTTTATCTTTTCCCTCTGGCTGGAAATGGTAACAGAGGAGCAAAGTACCTTGGGGAATGTAGTAGTCCTTGTCTTCTGAGAACCAGGTACATTCACTACATGATGTTATGATGTGGAATACCAATAACCGAAAATCATAAAACCATGACACTATGACACAGTTGGAAAGGAAACAAGGCCTTTCCTTAACTCCTAGATTCCTTTTGCTGGTGCACAGATGTAATACTTCTTATTTTGCTTCTTTCATTGTATTTTGCAGTTTTATGGAGATTTCCAGTACTTGCATACTATCACGCCTTCAGAATCATGCATTTAAAAGCTTGTTTTTTAAATATGAGTTACATTAAATAAGCAGAGTCAATAGCTTCTCCAGCTAAAGAAAGAAAACTTTAAAAGCATCACTTAATTTTGCCTTTTAAATCCTGTGATATTTAAAGCCAATATTCTGGAAACACAAGACTTGTTTTGTGAATTCTTGAAGACAAAAGCATTCTGATCGATTATTTTCAGAACTTGAACTAAAAAATCATCAAAACATTTCAGAAAATAGCAGATAAGCTGTTAGGGAAAACCTATTTTGCAATGGCTATGACCTGAAGATTTTATTTTCCCCACCACTAACTCTTTCACTGAAATAATTTCTTCCCCAAAGCCAAATCTAAACCACAGAGGGAATGAATGTGGAGATATTACTGCCACAGATGGAAAATATTCTGAAGACTTTTCTTTTGTTCTTCTCACCAAAAGTGTAATTTGTTCTACTGGATCATGTTATCTACGGCAAATTCCAGATGAAAACCCTACAACTGAGAAAATGGGATGGTAGAATAACACTGGACAGAATGTTGAAACACTGTTCAAATTTACAGTAAGGGGCAGGGGATGAGATGGGGATGTTTTGTATTGTTCATAAGTGAGTATATAATCACAGAATTGCAGAATACACAAGTTGAAAGGGACCCACAAGGATCATCAAGTCCAACTCCAGCTCCACATAGGACAACCAAAATCAGACCCTATGTCTGAGAGCACTGTCCAAACACTCCCTGAACTCCAGCAGCCTGGGACCATGCCCACAGCCCTGGGCAGCCTGTTCCATGCCCACTGCCTCTGGTGCAGAACCTGTCCCTAACCCCCACTTGCCCCTCCCCTGACACAGTGTTCCCTCCGGCCCTGTCGCTGTCACCAGAGAGCAGAGCTCAGCACTGCCCCTCCTCTCCCACTGAGGAGCTGCAGCCACCATGAGGCCACCCCTCAGCCTGCACTGCTTTGGGCTGCACAGACCCATGGACCTCAGCTGCTTCCTCATACCCCTTGCCCTCAGACTCTTCACCATCTCCATAGCCCTGTCACCTGTGGAAGAACAAATAAAAGCTGATGTGGTGCAGATAGTCAATATCTCAATCTGCTGCAAGTGAGGCGTGTATAAATGAACTAATCTTTGTCATGTGGTTACCTCAGTGTGGCTTCACTACATACTAATAATCATCATAAGTTGCTTGCCCCCTCTTCCAAAGACCATAAACTTTCCTTTTGTTCCCAAGTTTCAGCTTAAGGTCTCTGTTCAGCCGGACCGGTCTCCTACCCCGCTGGCTCGTCTTCTGTAACTTGGGGATGGTCAGCTCCTGCACCTTTAAAATAACTTCCTTAAAGTATACCCAGCCATCCTGGGCTCCCATGCCCTCCAGAACTGCCTCCCAAGGGACTCTCTCAACCATAGTCCGAAAGAGACCAAAGTCTTCCTCCAGAAGTCCAAGGTAGCAGTTTTGCTGACTCCCCTCTGTGGTTCAACAAGGATCAAGAAATCTATCATTTTGTGATCACTTTGCCCCAGATGACCTCCAACCTTTACATCCCCCACAAAGCCTTCTGTGTTAACAAACAGCAGGTCCAAGATTTGGCTATCTCTAGTTGGCTCCTTCACCAGCTGTGTCAGGAATTTGTCTCCCACACACTCTAGGAACCTCCAGGACTGTTCCCTTTCTGCTGTATTATAATTCCAGCAGATGTCTGGGAAGTTGAAGTTCCCCACAAGAACAACGGGAGAGACCTCAAGATAGTAGTGATAAAAAAATCAGCCACTTGTCAGCCTCAATATTTGCAAACAGAAGACAGTTTTCTTAAGCATATCAACAGTGATACAGATGTATTTTCTCAGCTCAATTCTGAAATCTGCATTGGTTTCTTGGCTATCTAACTCACATGCACTTGAGTTTTGATCTATCTCCACATTTCCCATATCACTGCAAATAGTCCTCTCCACTGTACTTACTGTATGCTTGGTTTGCAAACTCACATTTTTGTGCTTCTTTTCCCCTGTTGTGCTTGAAAGAAAGCATTAGCAGATGCTTGAAATAAATATGCACGGAGAAACAGTGTGATCTAGCCTTTTAATCAATATAATTAACCTTTTTTTGAGCATGCTTATTGAAAACACTTTTCAAGTCCACCCTAAAATGTGAAGGTATGCTAGTATGATTATGGAATGACTTGTAGTAAATACCTAAAGTATATCCATTGTAATTTGCTAGCTCACATTAGCTAAATGTAATGCTCTGTTCTTAAGTGCCAGTCACTAAAGACAACACAAATAATTTTGCAACCTTCATATGGTCTTCTGACCCCCCTCTTTAACATAAAGGACTTACACAATTCTAAATGAACACTTAGAAATCTTAGTTTGGAAAGCAATACCTCCAAACGCAAAATGGTGACACTTTGAATTTTCCAGCAATTTCTAGATGAAACAATTTCATAATCTAATGAAAACAAATGAAAAGATACAGTCTAAAAACATTGCTCTCAGTTTCCTGACTTTTAGTAACTATCATTTTTGCAACACTTGAAACAGTTCATTCAGCTACCCCAAACATTTTTCTATGTCATATTTCAAAATATACAGAAAGACCATGTACTTTTACATGTAAATTCCAGTAAATTAGAGATCACTGCTCTAGAATTCACTCCAAACTCTAGATAAACATTCAGGAAACATGTTTAACATGTTTTCATTATACAAATATTTAGAAATGCCAGTTTAAAACATTTAAGAAAATTCCAGCCATTCAAGAAGGAATAACAACAATGAAGTAAACATTAAATAGTCCAAATTTTACATTTCAAAGTTGCTATGCACATTTCTGGACAGTTTTTATTTAATCCTTACTGTATTGAACATACTATGTAAGACTATCTGATAGACTACAGTGCCGAAGAAGAGTATGAGTGTTTAAGAACTTATATTCAGAGGTACTGAAATTTATGAATAGCTGTTTTCACCAGTGCATCTGAACAATTGCAAATACTCTCTCCGAACATTTTGCATTTCAAAATTTTCACCTCTTAAGGAGATTTAAAAGTGGTTGTAAAAAAACAGCAGCAACCCTTTCTTCATTTATTTGCAATTAAAAAATAACTAGGAATTGTGTCACTCTCCTTGCCAATAAGATCCAGCCTGATATGGACACCTGACACCCCCTGCCTTTGCTCTGCCTTTGTGAGTCCTGGTGTACTGTGTCCAGGCCTGGAACTCTCAGCACAAGAACAATGGGGAACTGTTGGAGTGGGTCCAGAGGAGGCCATAGAGATGCTCAGAGGGCTAGAGGGAGCTAGAGCTGAGGGAGCTGGGTTTGTTCAGCCTGGAGAAGAGAATTCTCTGGGGAAACTTTATTGCAACATTTCAACAGATAAAGGAGGTTTCTAAGAAAGATGAAGAAGTTTTTTTACCTGTGGCAACAGCTTTTAACTAAAAGAGGGTAGATTTGAATTGCATGTAAGGAAGATATTTATTTATTTATTTATTTATTTATTTATTTATTTATTTATTCATTCATTTATTTTTATGACGAAGCTGGTAAGATACAGGAACAGGCTGCCCAGAGAAGATAGAAGTGTTCAATGCAGGCTGGATGGCACTTTGGGCAATGCGTTCCAGTGGAAGGTATTTCTGCTTACGGCAGGAGTTTAGATGAGATACCCCTTAAATGTCCCTTCCAAACTAAACCATTCTATGACAACAGTTCTGAGCAAGTTCTGCAGAATTTTTCTACTTGTTCTTTGCATTTCAGAAGTATCGGTCACATCAAATAAGTTAAACAAAACCAGGTCTGTTTTGTTCTAATGTGTTACAGTCCAGTACTCTCTGAACAGGTTCTTTCAGACATTGCATGTATAAAGGGCATAGCGTTTAATATCAAATTTACTTCTTTGATTATATTTGATGTAACATGGGAATTTTGATTTAGACAAGTGACATAAAATATACTGGAAACACAGAACAAATGTAACTTACCCTTATTAAAATATAGCTATTGCAGTACACAGTTCAAATCACAATATCAATGTGATTCCTATTACCTGTAACATGCTCACCACCACAGTTCTGGACATTCCCAGTCATTGGGAAAGAATATACGGAATGAAGCTAATGCAAGCCCACTGCTGTCTTCGACAACCTCTTCTAGTTTTTATACTCTATGTTGTGTTGAGCCATGTATTTAATCCCCCACGCTGACCCAGCTTACTCAGGGAGACATTAACAATCTTTCAGTGAACTCAGGGCGAAACATGTACATCACCACGCAACTGACATAGCTGTTTATCTAAAACAAAGATCACACAATGGTCCCCTTTGTTCTGAGGTGTCAGCTTTCTTTGCAACAGCTGTGGCCATTCAGGCCTTGCACTATACCCAGAAGTTCATTCCCCCTTCTCCAATGAGTCTTCTTCCATATTAGGGGTTTATTGGTCCATCATACTATGTTAGGTGCCTCTTTGGGTACCACCTCACTGGGTATCTGCTTAATCACTGTTTGCCTCATATGCTTCAGCTGTCCATTACAGAAATGCAAAATTATTTATAATGAATAAGTAACTAAGCAGTTCAGCTATGTCACTGATACTTTTGAACACTGCAGATCAAAAAAAAAAAAGCATTTAAATACATTTACTTGCATCTGTATTTGCATTTTTACCTAATTATACATTTATGCTTGCTGTATTCACATTTATAGCTTTCATAGAGTCAAAAAACATTCTTGAGAGAATTCAGATTCTTTAAAAATGCATTAATATTTTAATCTATTAATAAGATATTACAGAGATAATAAGCTAGATGGGTATAAAATATTTTTTAAAGACAAGGCATTTAAGTTGGTCAAACAAATATCAGGATTTCACTTTATTTTTTTTTAAAGAGATCATTTCACATTTTAACTATTTCCCATTCGGGGACCGCTCAAATCAGGACAAATTTAAATCTTTCTTGAGCTTCCATGAAATTGCACAATTGTCCTTTAATACCTTCTAAAAATATATTTTTTTCCATAGCAATCATAGGTGAATCATATACTCCAAGTAATTCAATCCATCTCCTTTCCAGAATTTATCTTTTCCTGTGTATCTACTATCTGGGGACCAAACTAAGAAAAAATACATGTGCATGTGCTAAACTTCAATCAAAACAGACTGACCTGTTCATGCGTGCCAAAGTAAATAATCATAGAATCACAGAATGGCTTGGGTTGGAATGGACCCCAAGGATCATCAAGCTTCACAGGTCACTACAGGATTAGGACCCAGCTTTCAATGTCATGCTTTTCCATTGATGCCTCTCATATCAAAGATACTCTTTCATTCCTACTGCCTTACTAAATAAAGATTTCCGTTCCATTCCATTTTCTCACTAATATCAACAAAATCAGTAACTAATTTATGACAGCACTAGAAGTGGCAGTAAGTAGGTCAGAAAAACAGTGGAAGGAATCTGTCATTAGAAGCAAATTTGCAAGACCATCTGTCTTGGTATCAGCTGGGATAGGATTTTCTCCATAGTGGCAGGTATAGAACCATATTTTGGATTTAGAATAATAGAATCATAGAATCACCAAGGTTAGAAAAGACCTCTAAGATCATCCAGTCCAACCATCCACCTACCACCAATATCTCCCCACTAAAGCACGTCCCTTAGTACAATGTCTAAACGTTTCTTGAACACCTCCAGGGACGGTGACTCAGCCACCTCCCTCAGCAGCCCATTCCAATTCCTGACCATTCTTTAGGAGAATAAATTTTTCCTAATATCCAACCTCCACTGGCACAACTTGAGGCCATTCCTTCTCGTCCTATTACCATTACCTGGGAGAAGAGGCCAAATTTCACCTCACCACAACCTCTGTTCAGGCATTTGTAGAGTGCAATGAGGTCCCCCCTGAGCCTCCTCCAGATTGAATAATCTCAGTTCCCTCAGCAGCTCCCCATAAGACTTGTGAGCCAGACTCCTCACCAGCTTTGTTGCCCTTCTCTAGGCATGCTCCAGAACCTCAATATCTTTCTAGTAGTGAGGGGCACAAAACTGAATACAGTACTCAAGCTGTGGCCTCGCCAGAACTGAGTACAGTTGATAACAAACTGATGAACGACTTTAGTCGTTCTTGAGCAGTGCTTACAATAAGTCATGCTTTTTAATCTCCTCACACTGCCCTGCCAGCAAGGAGCTGGGGGTGCATGAGGTGCTGGGAAGGGACAGAAAAAGGACAGCTGACCCAAAATGGCCAAAGGGATGTCCTGTACCATATGGCATCATGCTGAACAATAAAACTGAGAGAATTGGCCAGAAGGAGCAGCTGCTGCCTGGGGTCCGGCTGGGCATCAGCCTATGGGTGGTGAGCAATTGCATGTGTGTCACATATTTTGTATACATACGTTTTTATTATTATTATTTTCTATGTCTTTTCTGTACAATTAAGCTGTCTTTATCTCAGTTCACAAGTTTTAAATTTTCTGATTCTTGACCCCATCCCACTGGGGGAAGCAAGTAAACAGTTGTGCTGCTGAGCATCCTGCTGGGTTAAACCACATCACTGACAGGAAAACTACTTCTTTAATCTTAATGTAAATGTTTTTAATCCTTTTCTGAAACAATAGAAACAGAATTCCGGAAAAATATTTTAGCAAATAGGGACTCTTAGAAATTATCATGAGTGAGAAAACAGTTAATACAAAATACACTGCTAGCCTTGTTGATTCAACACTGCTACAAACTCTTAAGAGTGAGGCAAATCTGCTTAAGCACTTTGATGGCCTGACACAAAGTTTCTCCTTTCCAGTAATGAAAGATGTTTTATACATTTTTCCCTCTGCAATTAAATAACCATTTTTAAACATTTTTATATTTATTATTAGTCAGAATATTTCAACAATTTTTTTTTTAAACTGCAACACCAATTTCTTAGTTTGAAACCCCAATACTGTGTAGTGCTGATGAACAACTGTAAAACCTGGAAAAAGAATGGCTTTCTTTTTGTTCCTAGTAAGAATATTACAAATACTATACTGAACACATTTTTTTCTGATTTAATAATAATGTTAATGATCATTGTTAAAAGTTGCCTGACAATTTTAAGAACTGACAGAAACTTATGTAGAGATAAAAAAATGTGCGTATCTGTACATTGATGCATCTACATGTGCTTACCCAAAATATTCACATACGTATTCTACTGCTCTATTTTGCGTTCTTATTAATACTTCTATATAAAGGCCATCAAAAGCTTATTATTACAAAAAAATGTGTCCTAGGGCTAAATAACACTTCTGTTCCTGATCATCAAAGTAGAATCACAGAATATCTTATAGGATCATCGTCCAACTCCTATGTAAGGATTTTTTAGTATCAAACAACATACAATGAAATGCTGAAATTCTGTGTATTTAGTTCTTGTACTGAAAAGAGAAGTGTGCCCTGATGTGTTTGCATCAGGTTTGCATACTCATACCTTAATGTGCCTAAACCCAATCCATAAAGCTTCACTGTAACAGACTTATTGAGAATTATATTATCTTGTGCTTCAGTTAAAATTCAGAATTTCTACAACCAATGATCTTGAGTTAAATTTCCTGCACTTATACTGTTAATAACTTACTGGAGAGTGAGGAGAGAAGAAGTGGAGAAATTAATGAATATTAATCACTAACTACTAATTAACTACTGGACTTGATGCTGATCTTAGTTCACCAATAGAATAAACTAAATACCAGACATGGGGGCCTCTGAGAGAACTCCTAATTTACCTTAGCATAACTGAAATGAAAGGTAACCATACATCACTACTTTAAGAATGAAAAGCAAGTATTCACTTAGACACAATTTCTTTCTCGTCTTCCAACTTTGCCCCTGACTTCAAGGTATGAAATACTAAAGAAATAATAGCTATTAGAATCCACATTTGAACATTACAGTAAATCAATGTTACCGTTGTGTAAGTCAAAAGTGGATTGTGGATCCCCTCCCATAAAGTCCTTATCTTGAAGATTTCTGTATAACACTGTGTACTTTCAAAAAGCAAGATAAAAAAAAACAACAGTTCATTTGCCAACATCAATGTATTTTACATAACAGGTGAAGATTTTAAAAGTTGGTTATCAGAGATTTATGAGGAAAAGACTGAATCTCTAAACTTAGTACAATGTTGATAAAAGACTAGTTGTGAAGAAATTCTATTAAATGTTAAGCATATTGATTTTTATGTGGTATGAACAGTTGTTTAAGCCAGAAAGGAAAGAACACAAAGTACTAAAATGAAAATAACCTGTCACACATATCTTCTTTTCTCAAAATGATAATCTCGTATTCTCTGCACACACTTATTCCAATACTCAATAATTATTTATTCCCATTTACCAAGAGGAAGTACAATCATTTAGACAGGCTTGAGGTCTGCAAGTGCTATGGAGTTTCTTGAGCGCAGTTTATCTACTATCCTACAGGATAGCAATAGGGTTCAAATCAAGTACACAAGAGATACGATGGAAGGGAATGCTCATCATCTTCACAGAGCTCCTCAGCATTACACAAATGAACATTCTTGCACCTGTTTAAAATTAACATGTGCAAAAATTTTCAGCAAATTTACGTACCTGCCACTCTGGTCTGTAGTCCATGTAACAGATCTCCCCTCAGGTTTGGTTTTGTACCATATTCTTATAGCATGAGGAAAGCCTGTTGGTGTCTGAACTCCTTGTTTCCTTATCTCCAAGCTCCAGCTGCCAGTAGTAAACAGAAGCTGTCCAGAGCCAGGTGCCTGGCTGCAGCGAGTGTAATGGTATAGCTGTTCCTGCCAGCGATCTGAAGGTAAAGTCACAAGTTTGTGTACAATCTGATTCCTGAGATTTTCCAGCTCCTTTGAAACATCAATTGGTTCAGCAGACATGGTGAATTTCTCAATGCCTGACACAGCAGCAACATCTACCTCTTCAACCTTCAGCACAGATAAATCACAGCAGTCCAATACCAGCAAAAAATCCTTGTTCCCATGACTCTTTGTGTCACAGCAGTTCTTTGAACTAGAAATCCCAGAAGCTTGTTCCTCGTTGCTATGGCTACCATTTTTATCAGAAGTATCTTTTTCACCTTTACCACAGACTGCAAAATCATTATATTCCACTTCAGATGAAAAGACACTTGCATTTGACACAGGAATGCGGTAGGGTTCTGATGCCCCAATGTTACACGTTTCATTTAAGTGTGACTGGCAGCCTTCTTTACCAGTACTGCTGGCTTTCCTGTGTCTGCTCCCTGTCTCCAGAAATAAAACTATGGTTCCTTCAATAACTTGACTTTTAAAATCCACATCCAAGTCCAATACATAGTGTTTTACAAGCATGTGGCTAGTGTTGGCCATTAAGGGCAAGTCATCCTTCATGGGGTCTAGCTGCATCTCCATGTTTCTGTCTGGTGGTCAAGTTTTACAGAACCTTAGCCATTTGTTATTTAAGATGTCTCCGTAAGAAGCAAGAATATTCAACCTTCTAGTAACAAAAACATTTTGATCAAATTACAATATAGAAACCAGTTGTAGTTCCTTCACTTCTCTCATTCTGTAAAAAAAAAAATAAATAAAAAAATAAAACCAAATCAGATAATTGTTCCACAACTCAAAGACTTATTTTGAAAAATACTTAGAAGTCCAGTTGCTTTTATAAAGAGTAGTACAGCCAAACAGCGTCTCCACAGAATGAGATCAAGCTAGTTGCTTCAGGATTTTCTATCAAGAAGGCTTTATTTTTCAGAGAAAATCCCAAGTCAATGTATTTTTAGACAGCTGTTATAAACTGAAACAAACTTTACTAAAGGCCTCTAGATGACTCTTTTCACCCACAAAAATACTTAAGATACGTTGTTATGCAACATCTACATTTATTAATGTATTGTTTGTTTTCAAGGTTCCTGTATTTATATCAAATGCCTTAGCTCAAAAGATCTTTTTTCAGCTGTGATTCAAAGTAAGAAGCATGAGCCTACATCACTTCATAGTTTTAAACTTCGAAGTAGCAATCTGATTCATACAAGGCAACAGCAGGGACTAATATACTTTCCACATGACAACCACTCATATCAGCATTTCTAGTAAATCACCAGAAAATGAGTCCATTTACTGTGAGTGCATTCTTAGTATTCCTTTGAGATGGTTCATAAAGATTTTTTTAAATTTAGAGTTATATACTTAACTTATATGATTACATCCTAATAGCTGGAAATGCATTAACACTCAGTATAATAGTGTCTTACAGAAAACAAAAGGTCTTTTCACTGGAAAATATGCAAATATTACAAAAGCAAGAACACATTAAAATACATCAATATTTTTTGTAACCAACACAGAATTTTAGCTGCCACACATTCTCTGATTTGCTATGACCACTGAGCTGAAATTATATGGTTATCCCACTTAAGTCCTTTTTTTGACTGCTTTCTAGACTAGAAGTCAAAGAAAGAAAGAAGCAATTTCCTGTTAAGACTTGTAGTTCTCTCTCTGCCAGATTAGTGATGCTCTCAGGACACACAGCCAAGTCTGTTTTTAAGCACCTTAAGTGAACAGATACTGGCTTGACTCATTGGTTTATTGTTTCATAGCCTCATTAAAGATTTCAGTGTCCAACATCATCCTTTGTGGAGTTCTTAAAGTAAGCACAGAGGAGAACCTAGAATCCTCTTAGACTTGCTATTTTGTTTGTAGGCTATCAAACTGGGACCAGTATGTGAAAAGCTCAAGTCATTAAACCATTAAAATGCTATCTGAACTAACTTCACATGAAACACACAAAGTATTGCAAAAGGGACTTCTTTGAATGCTCTCTTCTACTCAGAAACAGCTATTACAGGGATGTCTTTGAAGACAAGCAGAGAAAAATCTTTCCCTTTATATCAATCCACATGCAAAGGGTCACTGAAATACCTCAGTAAATTCAGAATAATTTGAAGATTATCTGAAAGAGACAATAGATTTTCAGAACTAATTCTGGCAGATAACTCTCTGTTCTTTATTTGAGGGTTTTCCCAAACTTTTTCTCTGAATTATATTTTTGTTGACCATAACAGTTTTCTATTTCAAGTGTTTTCAAACTTTTCATATTTTACAAGAAAACATTTCACATCTTGCACTGGTGTGCTTGTGTGTAATTTCAGAATTTAACTTTCTATAGGATCAAAAAAAGATATGAGCTTCTGCAGAGCACCAGTGACTTCACTATGAAGACGACTTAACTTTGCACATGTTCATTTTGCCAGTTTGACTTCAAACGAACAACAAAAATAAATAAACAGAGGAAAGTGAAACACCACGTACCCTGTAATGTATACTGGGCTCTAATATCGTAATAGTGATTTATTTCTACTTAAAGCAGTCTGAAAACAGAAAAAAGTGGAAAAAAAATACTTGGGAAGACCTCTCAGATAGGCTAAGAAAAGTTTCAGAAAATCTCAGCTTGCTGAACAAGAAATATTCATAACTAGTACACGGATATTAAAACCTTTTCCTGCCATAAAATCTAACGGGGAAAATCGGTAGAGCAGTCAAAGGTTGTAAATGTTGTGATATGAGCAATGCATCCATGATGTCTGTCTTTTACACCAGAGATCAAATTCAGTGTTATGAAATAAATAAGTAAACACTTCCAAAAAAAGTTAAAACTGTCTTTGGTCATATCTGTCCAATCTTAATTCCACTAACTTACGCATGCCTATTTCTATATTATTAGTAAGTATCCAAAAGTAACAAAGGACTATACACCTAATACTCACTCATTAAAAGCAAGAGCATTCAACTACATGCAGGGAGCTATATTAAAACATACTCCGCACATGTGAAACACGATTTTAGCAAGTTACGTTTTATTCACATAAAAATGTGTTTTCATCAGTCAGCTGCATTCTACTTCTATCATATTTGGCCTTTCCTACCCAAGTCATCCAAACTTTCGATATAAAATTAGATCACAATCCTGGTGTGAGATGTGAGAGTAAAGCCATGGAAGAACATTCATATTTAGCAGTTATATCAATAACTAATTCTTAAAAGTGCTGAGCTGCTAGCAACAGTCACTGAATCCACACAAAATTTCATCCTAAAATTATATGTATATTTTTATCTTATACTGTTCTCAAAAGGTAACTTCACATGGGAATTGTCTTTGGAAACTTGAAAGTGGAAATGCTGAGAGCTGCTCCAAAAGTAATGTCTCCAATTTCAAAGCACTGACCCACGACATCACAGACTGATGTTGGCAGCAGAGTTGAATCTTCCCACCAATATTCCATTACATTTCATTGCCATGTGGCAGATGGCAGCAGAGGGGCAGTCTGACACAATGGCATCTGACATGGAAGTGCTTGTGAAGCAAAGGTGAATCACTGAATTCCTCCATGCTGAAAAAATGGCACCCAGTGACATTCTTTGATGCTTGCTTGCTGAACGTTTCTGGGGACCAAACAATGGATGTGAGCATAGTGAGGCAGTGGGTGGTGCATTTCAGCAGTGGTGACAGTGGGTGACCTCCACTGGTGCAGATGTTTATGAATGTGGCACTAAGGCTTTTATTCATTGCTGGCAAAAATGGAGAGCTAATGGTGGTGACTGCTGAAAAACAGTGCTATTGTGCTCTTTGTATCTGTTACACTTCCCATGAAAATAACTATGAGGCATTATTTTTGGAGTGACCTATGTATCTTGTCTTGCAAATATAACTACATTCCATAATATACTGAATTACACAGATAATATTTTTAATACAAAAACCATTATTTTTCTATTCTGCAGAGCTGTTTTTTGCTGTTATTGAACTGAGAAACTAAATTAAAGTAGGTTGAAAAGAGCAAATAAAGAACGAGAACAGACAATGTTCAAACAAGAGAACAAAGAAAACATTGCTCTTTTGCTTTAGGGTCAAGTTAAGAAGAAATTTGCAGAGTAGATGATCTGTGCATATGTGGTAAGACTGCATCACTCCTTCTGAAGCTGATTTATTTTTCACGCAGTATTTATGTTTAAATTATATTTGATTACTGTAATATTAGGGTGATCTTCCACGAAGTATTAAGAACGGTGACTTAAAAATGTCAGTTGCTTTTAACCAAGCACTTGTAGATGCCTAAACAATATTATCTGCATATACATGGTTGTTTAAAAACTTCCTTAAGAATCTTTTTAGAAGCACGCTAAGACATCTTTTGTTAGCTATGTGACAGATTTTCAGTATGTTTACTGAGCTATAGAGATAATAATCCCTTGTAAGAGGGTATCAAGACTAGCACACTAAATGTCTGCTTGGAATCAGAGGGATTAGAAAAATAGAGAAATAAACACAAAAACAAATGCATAGTAAAGTTTGTTTACTCCTTCCCATGACTAAAAAGATATGAAGCAGAATTACTGATTAACACTAATACACAAAAGACCAAGGAGAAAATGATCCTTAAAGCTATTTTTGGAGGGATGGGAGGAGGATGAAATCAACTGTTATCTCAGGAATAAATTACTCAGTAATGAATCCATGAACAAAAAGTCTGAAATAATTACACTTTTTAATACTGTTTTACTTATATCTGCTATATTAAAAAGAAATTTAATGATAAAATGATGTTGTTGGGTTTTTTTTCCTGTTTTTTTAATTTGTTTTTTTAAATGCAGCATTTGCAATACAAAAAAAAACAAAACAAACAAAAAAAAAACAGTAGAAGGCAATTTAGCAAAAATATTTAAAGGCACATATATGATAGTCACCTGAGAAAGAAATATTTCATTTGGGTGATTTTACATGAGAATTTAACCTGACATGAGACAAACAGATACACTGGCTTAAACATTTTTATGCTAATTTTACTAAATTAAAGTGCATGGATAAATGTTTGTGTTTCAGACAAGATGGATATCTAGTCAGTACAGCTGTGTGCAGCTTATTAGATACTGGATCTAAATCATCTAGGGAAAACATCTCAATTCTATACAAGAAGAAAAGACAGGAATGAACTGTTTACTCGGCTCAAACAGATGGGCCTTTTATTATTAAAAAAAAAAAAAAAAGATCAAGGCAACTAATGACTACGTACCGAACTTCTGTAGCAATGAACTAGAAAATGACACAGAAGTCACATTAAAGCAAAATGGAAATCAAGTAGTAAAAAAAAAGACAAGCAAAAATTAATGAAGGAACAACGCACTTCAGGAAAAGTGGAGAACGCAATATCAGAGATCGAAGAGATTTTTTATTTTAGTTCCTTACAAAGGACACTGTAAAAACTTGCAAGTGAACAAGAAGAAAGGTACACACAGATAGTTACAGCTCCACATTTATTTAAGTGCTAGCAACCTATAAATTTGCTTTCAACCAGTACCACTATTTCAATAATATTGTAAAAAAAACATGCTAGTATTATGTCTAAAGTCTAGCATACGATCAGACTTCACCTCACTGGTCCAACATTAAAAAAAAAAAATCTGTCAGATGAGACAAAAAGTTTGCACTCACAGAAGCAGAAAATATGTAATGTCAAGAGACAAGCAAGAATAAAGTGAAAAGTGTACTTGCGCAACAATCAAACATGCTTGTAAACCCTATGTTCACCTCTTTACTTGAACTGTAATGTCTTTCATAGATACGTAATAATTTAGGTTTAAAAAATTAGGTAGCAACAATCACCCTTTGATTCCATTAGATGAAATGCATCTTCTATTATTTCTGTAATCAAATCTTCCCAAAAATGTACAAAAATCAAAGTACAACTATTCAAGCAAAACATTCCCAACTGCAAGTACAAAAACACAGCTTATCAAAACTTTAAGCAAAATCAGTATGAGTTGCAACATTATGCAAATTTGCAAGTTGTGCCTGGGTACTCCAAGACAGCATTCTCCATTAATTTTCTTTCTGATTAACTGAACAGAAATTCTGATGAAATGTAACCAACTTGATTCCCAAAAGTATGTGACCATGGAACCCACTCAGACTAACATCTGTTCTTCAACATTTTCCTTACTTCCATCGAGAGAAGTAGTAGGAGTCTGAAAGATATGAAGAGAAATTGGGCTTTAAAAAAAATTAAAGAAAAATCAAGCAAGCAAAAAAACCCTGACTGTGCTAGCTACACATTAGATGGAAATTCCTATCTATATATTCAAATATATTTTTCAGATGCTGATATAATGCATATTTTGTTGTTTCTAAAATGGTTTAAATATATTTAAATGTTTTCCAGGCAATTAAAAGCACTTGTATGCATTCAGTTATAACTACATGAAAGCACACAGGTATCACTGGTTTTATCTTATCATCTTCCAACTGAATTACTCTATTCTATGACCAAGCTACGTAATACATCCTTATAACTAAACTTCTATTCATTCTACATTTCCTTTTATTCTTCCTTACCAAGTTAGTAGAATAAATTGCAATTATGGTTCTCACATAACACAAAAAACATAATTTCTCAACTGATGAAGCAATATCCTTGCTGACCCTTTGGAAGTCCTCTGCGCATTTCCAAGCTTTCCATTCACATGCAAATAGTAGAACTTCTCCTTCTGCTTCCTAAAAATGCAGGTCTGAGTTATTATTCATTAAATTTGATACAACTTCTTTTTCCTACCTTATGCACATATTAAGGTGCCTCCCTCTGATTATCAGAGAGGCAAGATTCTTTGATATAGCCAGAGTGAGACTGAGACACAAGCAAGGTCAAACATCATCCGACCAGTTTATTATCAATTAAAGTGATGGGGAAGGGAAAGGCCAGTGATTATCACAAATTAGGACGATGGGGGAGGGAAGGCAGGCAAATAGGAAATATAGGAAAAGAGCAAGAATTATGTAAAGCATGGATAGTCACCACCAAGGATCCTGCCATGTCCCATTGTGCACTGTTCTGATGGCCCAAGGCCAATGCAGGAATAAGGGCGCAGGGGAAGGCAGCAGCAGAATGGGCGGCCTTAGGCAGCAAGCCGGTAAAAATTAGGCAACCAACAGCAGGCCCAGGAGAATCAGGCAGCAGGCAAGTATCACACCACAAGGTGTCCGATATCGGGCACAGACTTTCTTGGTTGTAGGTGCCTCTTTTTATCCTCTTCTGCCAGCACGGCATTCCTGGGCACTTAGGTTAGAGTCACAGGCAGCACCTGTGGACATGCAGGTCGTCCTCTGGATGGTTATCTGCTCATCGGCCATTTAGCAGCTGTTTACCTCTGGGGGCTGCTTATCTCTCGTTGCCCCTGGCCTGCAAATCTTCAGACAGAAGATTTCTTGGACTCATCCAACATTTGCCTGGACTTTTCCTTCTGTTGAAGCTGTCCAACAGCAAGTTTTGAGACAAAGGTGCAGAAATAGGTATATAAAGGTGCAGTTTTGAGACAAAGGTGCAGAAATAGGTATATATACCATATATATGGTGTATATATATAGCATATATATGGTATATAGGTATATAAAGGTATATATACCATATATGGTATATATGTATATACATATACATATATATATATGGTATATATGGTATATACCATATATATACCTTGCATATATGGTGACTCTCTAATATAACAGCACAAGCCAGAAATACACCAAGCAGAACACACTAACTCCTAATTCCTTTCCAGGAAATATTTGCATCATACTCCTGCCATATCAGTCAGCAACAGACTGTCTTACCATAGTTCATCATAGAATCATAGAACAGCTTGGGTTGGAGGGGACATTAAAGATCATCCACTTCCAAACTCCAGCCATGGCAAAGGCTGCCACTCTCCAGATCAGGCTGCCCAGGCACCATACAGCCCGGCCTTGAACATCTCTAGGGATAGGGCATCCACCACTTCTCGGGGCAGCCTGTGCCAGTGCCTCACCGCACTGAGTAAAAAATTTCTTCCTAACATCTAACCTAAATTTCCCCTCTTTCAGTTTAAAGTCATTCTCCCTTGCGCTATTACCGTCAGACCATGTAAAATGTTGGTTCCCCTCCTGCTTATAAGCTCCCTTCAGGTACTGGAAAGTCGCAGTGAGGTCTCCCTAGAGCCTTTCTTCTCCAAGATAAACAAGCTCAGCTCCCTCAACCTTTCTTTCTAGTTAACACTATATATACTATACTATATATACTATATAGTTAACTATAGTGAAAGAGAAGTGCAAAACACTGTTTCCTAAATCTTCACGGCAAAACACATGACTATGCCAAATATGTGATCTCTTTTCTGAATGACATGACACCTCTTAGAGCACAACTGTAGCTGTTTTATTTCACACATTTACAAACTCTGAGAGAGAAGAAATTAATGAAAGAAAGGTTTGCATGACAGAAAATCAAGAGAATGACAGTATTTTAATTGGGCAAAATCAGTTGCACAAATGTTGTTCACACACAGACGCCAACACAAGCAGCAGGCATTGGCCCCGAGACAGAGGTCATTTCTAACTCAGATTTTCTGTTTTCTGTACAGCATACCAACCCATTAACCCAAAATAATAGCCTTTTAAAGCAATTAAATAGAAATAATAGAAATAGATGTCTGGCAGTTTATGCTACACCTGTTTGAAGACATTTCTTCCAGCTGACCAACCCTTAAAAAAACATCAACAGAGATGAGTATCTTTATGCTCAGGTACCCCAGGCCACGGCCTGCCTCATGTGGCCTCACCAGTAGCTGAAGCTAACATTCTGGGCTACAAAGAAGCGACTCTGAAACACTGGCATCAACTTGTTTGTATTATGTATTCCTCATATCCTTCATAAGGTGTAGAAGTATTTCAGCACCATACCTCCCCTATGTGCGCCAGGCCAATATCCAGGTGCTGTATATTTAAATAAGGCATATTTTAGGCCCTAATTCTATTTTAAAGTGCTCTGATGGAAGTTTCTTCCAAATCCAGTTTTATAAATTTCTCATATAACATAAGACTTAAAGATCTTACCAAGAAGTCAATCCTGAACACCAGTATCAACAGTACTTCTAGTCTGTAAATATTAAGATTTATAAATAGTTCTCAGTAATTTTGAACTTGATTTTCTTACAAGCACCTAACATAACTAACTAAGCCTTTTGAAGACGGGCAAGAACTCCTCCATAGCTGAAAGCAAGGTTGAAACAAACTAACAGAATCACTTGCTACTGTTAAACTACTATAAACCTGTCCCTACAAAAGAGCTTGAGAACTTCAGGAAGAGTCACGAGAAAATCTGCACACATGGGAAGGAGACTTCAAAGTGAAAGTTTAATTCTGTTAACTGCCGCTCCTTCTCAGTCAGTGAAGTATAGCTGCAGTGAGCAACTACAAGTTAGCAGTAGCAGAAATTGTTTCCCAGAAGTTGAAACTACAAGACAAAAAAAGACTTCCATCCTTCAGCTCAAATGAGATTCGAAACTCAGAAAGGTCAAACTGCACTTCCTCCCCAAAAATACCCACTCCCAAAGACAAAACACAAAATTAATCAATGCATGACACAGAAGCATAACTTATTTATGGAAAATGAGCTAGGAAGAGCATCCTGATGTTCGCTGCAACCACTCTGAGCCTTCACCCAGCTCTCTGAACTACAGCAGTAACCAAGTATCTACATCACTAAGCAAAGCCGAAACATAAAACTAAATATCCTACAAGTACCTACCCACAGATCTACTGCATTTAGAAATAAACCATTTGTGTAAGGATTTAATTTTTAATTTTTATTTTTAAAAATGATTTGAAAGGCAGTCCTGGGCAACCTGCTGTGTGCATGCTTAAGCCGGGGCATGGACCAGATGGTGCTGAGGCCCTTTTAAACCTCAGCGACGGTGTGGTTCTATGAAGATGATGAAGAGCAAAAGTATCTTGGATTTTATTTCCAGTCTATACACACAAGGAAAAGGATCTGCTTTTCAAAAGACAGCCTACACAGATGAAGATGTGTCCAAATTAGACTCGTGCTGTACTATGGTACGACTGTTTCTAACTCAATGCAGCTGCCATTTATAAATACCACCTGCAATGTGAAAGATTATTTTCCTGACATTGGAAACATAAAAATCAATCTTCTCTTCCCAGTGTTGATACTGACAGTCCATTCCTGTAGCTCAGCACGACCTATAAAACTCAGCTTTACCCTGAGTGAAGGAAATAACACACACAAGGGTAACTCCAAAAGTAATGCCTCCTATTTTATTATGGAGGCCCATGACATCAGCAGCAGATGTTGGTGGTATGGCAGTAGAGGTTAAGCCTTCCCACCAATATTCCACCACATTCTGTTGCCGTGCAACAGATGGCAGTGCAGGGGCAGTCTGACAAAATGGCATGTGATGTGGAAGTGCTTATTAAGCAGAAGAATCTCACTGAATTCCTCCATGCAGAAAAAATATCACCCACTGACATTCACTGATGCTTGCTGAACATTTATGGAGACGAACCAGACGATACAAGCACAGTGAGGTGGTGGGAGATGCGTTTCAGCAGTGGCAACAGTGGGTCACCTCCGCTGGTGCATATTTTTATAAACACAACACAGAATCATAGAATCACTAAAGTTGAAAAAGACCTCTAAGATTATCCAGTCTAACTGTCCACCTATCACCAATACTGCCCACTAAACCATGTTCCTCAGCACCTCACGTACACATCTCAGCTCCTGTTCATTGTTGGTGAAAATGCACAGCTAATGGTAGTGACAAGGCTGAAAAATAGTACTTTTGCTGTCAGTTTGCTCTATCAACTAGTGTTATTTTGCTCTTTGTATCTGCTGTCATTTCCAAGGAAATAACACAGAAGCATTCCTTTTGAAGTGACTTACACAACACAAAAGTCTACAGATGAATTACAAAATTCCATTTACTAAGACATGAGTTTTATCTTTTATGTTTCCAAGCATTAGAAGAAGCTGATGAACAGAACAACTTGTTAATCACCTTGAGAGCTTTAATATAATCACATGCCAAATTCTTTCAGGAAGTTACACTTAACAGAGTCTTACAAGAAAGGCACAGATTCAATCTGTATAAACAGCTTTTAGCGAGGAAAAAAAAAAAAGTCAACAACAACAAAAGACTAGAGCTTATTACTAACTGCCTATCACTTCTTACTGCGCGTCTTCACCACTCTCCTGTTTACTGCAGAGAAGTTTACGCAAAAATCTGGGACGGTGCCTTTGCCCTCCAGACTTCCAGAAGCGCCTTGCACCGACCGGCCGAGCAGCAAGCTGCGGGGGCAAGGCCAGCGGCCCCAAGGAGCAGGACTCGGACTCCGGGGGAGCACCGCGCTCCTCCCGCAGAGGGGACACCGGGCAGAAGGCTAGCGGCGAAGGAAGGCCAGAACGCGCGGGACAAACAATTACTAACGGTCACTATCAATTCCCAGCTCTCCCCTCCCCCACCCCGCTCTGGCGGGCGCTTGACCGCCCGACGGCCGCAGCTTTACCTGCCACGCTCCCCGCTCAGCCCACGCCGCCCTCCAGCCCAGCTGCAGCGCACAACGATGACGTCATTCGAATCGCCCCGCCCCCCAGGCACCGCCCAAATGCGTGGCGCAACTGTAATCGCCCCGCCCCTCGTGCTCGGCCCTGCCCATGCATCCTGCAGGGAGTTTTGGAGGGGGGAGGTGTTTGTTGTTCGGAGTGCTTCGTCTTAAGTCCGAGGCATTCAGGGCTATGGGTTCTGCTGACAAGTTTAACCCAGCTGCATGCTTCAGTCTTGTACACCGTAGCGTGGGGGCAGAGGAATGGCCGCACGGTGTTCAGTCTGTGTGGCCACCCTGTTCTGAAACCCAGTAGTCAAAGAAAAGGATCCCCAGAATTCTGCATTTTGAAAGCCATTAAAAATAAGAATAACATGCTTGTTATCAGCAGACCAGACTTCATACTAATTGAAGGCTGAATTTCCCACTCCTAAGGAGTAAGTGATAAAGAATAGGATCTTCCCTTCCAGACAGCTGATGGCAGATTGCAGCCTCAGAATTGCCAGGTTACTTGTACCACTATTTGTAATCATGCTAGGATGACAGGATGGAGAAGTGTACTTTTCTGCGCATTAAGGCAGACTGCTATCATTACAGTTCAAGGTAGCAAAAATCCCATTGGTGTCAGCAGGGGGTATATGTTTACTTATTTGTTTTCACATAACACATTTAACTAGATACTTAATTCTATCATTTAGTTTGGCAATGAAAAGTTATGTTCCTGAAGCAAATCATCATTGATTAACTGCTGTCACAACTACCTTGCTTCTGTCTCAGAGCACACAGGATGCTGGAGCTGTTAGCTGGCTGCTGAAGAAGCCAAGGATACTTAGAACAGGCAAATTATTTTGTCACTTCTGTCTGCAAAAGGAATTAATCCCTAAAAATATCCAGCAATGCCAGCACTGAATAAGCTCTGCAGTCTAGGAGGGGTAGGCAGCCATCAGCTGTTAAAATCAAGACCATGGAAGGTCTTAGAAATACTTAGTCTATATTTGCAATGTATAGAATCGTAGAATCATAGAATTGCTCAGGTTGGAAAAGACCTTCAGGATCATCAAGTCCAACCACAACCTAACCATACTACACTAACGCTAACAACCCACCACTAAATCATGTCCCTGAGCACCACATCTGAACGGTTTTTAATAAACATATTCATTGATGGTGACTCAACCACCTCCCCGAGGAGCCTGTTCCAGTGCTTAGCAACCCCTTCTGGAAAGATGATTTTCCTGATATCCAACCTAAACCTCCCCTGGTGCAACTTGAGGCCATTTCCCCTTGTCCTGTCACCTGTCACCAGTGAGAAGAGACTAACCCTGCTCTCACTGCAATCACCTTTCAGTTATTTGAAGAGAGCAATGAGGTCTCCCCTCAGCCTCCTCTTCCCCAGACTAAACAGCCCCAGTTCCTTTAGTTTCTCCTCGTAGGGCATATTCTCCAAGCCCTTCACAAGCCTTGTTGCCCTTCTTTGGACCTGCTTCTGCACCTCCATGTCCTTTCTGTACTGAGGCGCCCAAAACTGAACCCAGTACTCGAGGTAGGGCCTCACCAATGCCAAGTACAGGGGCGGGGTCACTTCCCTAGTCCTGCTCACCACACCATTCCTGATCCAAGCCAGGATGCCATTGGCCTTCTTGGCCACCTGGGCACACTGCTGGCTCATATTCAGCCAACTGTCTATCAGCACACCAAGGTCCCTTTCCATCAGGCAGCTTTCCAGCCACTCCTCCCCAAGTCTCTAGGGTTGCCTGGGGTTGTTTTGACCAAAGTGCAGGACCTGACACTTGGCCCTGTTGAAACTCATATGGTTTACCTTTGCCCATTGATCCAGTCTACACAGGTCCCTCTGTAATGCCTTTCTATCCTCTGGCAGATCAACACTCCCTCCCAACTTGGTGTCACCTGCAAACTTACTGAGGGTGCACTCAATCCCCTCATCAAGATCATTAATAAAGATGCTGAATGGAAAAGGCCCCAGCACTGAGCCCTGGCGGACACCGCTCGTGACTGGCCACCAACTGGATTTAACTCCATTGACCACAACTCTCTGGGCCCGGCCATCCAACCAGTGTTTCACCCAGCAGAGCGTATGCCCATCCAAACCATGGGCAGCTTCTCCAGAAGGATGCTACGGGGGACAGTGTCAAAGGCTCTACTGAAGTCCAAGTAGACCGCACTGACAGCCTGACCTTCATCCACTAAGCGGGTCACCTTGTCATAGAATGAAATCAGGTTTGTCAAACAGGATCTACCATTCATAAACCCATGCTGACTGGGCCTGATCCTCTGGTTGACCTTTAACTGATCCATGATGTATCCTTAGATTATCCATTCCATAACCTTCCCTGGCATGGAGGTGAGACTGATAGGTCTATAGCTACCAGGATCATCTCTCCAGCCCTTCTTGAAGATGGGAATCACATTAGCTAGTCTCCAGTCAACCAGGACATTCCCTGTTAGCCAGGACTGTCAAAAGAGGATGGAGAGTGGCTTGGCGACCACATCCACCAGCTCCCTCAGCACTCTAGGGTGCAATCCATCTGGCCTCATGGACTTGTGAGTGTCCAGCTTTCAGAGCAGGTCCAAAACCATCTCATCGTGGACTATGCATGGTCTATTCTGTTCCCTACCCCATCTGCCAGCTCAAGGAGCTGCGTGCCCAGGGCACAACTAGTCTTACTGTTAATGACTGAGTTGAAGAAGGCATTAAGTACCTCAGCCTTATCCTGATCCTTGGTCACCGTGTTGCCCTCAGCATCCAACAAGGGATGGAGATTCTCCCTAGCCCTCCTTTTACTGTTGATGTATTTATAGAAATATTTATTGTTGTTCTTCACCTTAGTGGCCAAGTTCAGTTCTAGCTGGGCTTTGGCTTTTCTAATTTTCTCCCTGCACAACTTCACTACGTACTTGTTATCATCATAATCTGCTTGCCCCCTCTTCCAAAGACCATAAACTTTCCTTTTGTTCCCAAGTTTCAGCTTAAGGTCTCTGTTCAGCCAGACTGGTCTCCTACCGCACTGGCTAGTCTTCTGTAACTTGGGGATGGTCAGCTCCTGCACCTTTAAAATAACTTCCTTAAAGTATACCCAGCCATCCTGGGCTCCCATGCCCTCCAGAACTGCCTCCCAAGGGACTCTCTCAACCATGCTCTGAAAGAAGCCAAAGTCCACCCTCCAGAAGTCCAAGGTAGCAGTTTTGCTGACTCCCCTCTGAGGTTCAGCAAGGATTGAGAAGTCTATTATTTCATGATCACTTTGCCCCAGACAGCCTCCAACCTTTACATCCCCCACAAGGCCTTCTGTGTTAACAAACAGCAGGTCCAGGATTCTGCTTCCCCTTGTTGGCTCCTTCACCAGCTGTGTGAGGAAGTTGATTTCCACACTCTCTAGGAACCTCCAGGACTGTTCCCTTTCTGCTGTATTATAATTCCAGCAGATGTCTGGGAAGTTGAAGTTCCTCCACGAGAACAAGGGGTAGGGACTTCGAGACCTCACCCAACTTTCCATAAAGTATCTTATCCACCACTTCGTTCTGGTTGGGTGGCCTGGAGCAGACTTCCATGGTTATGTCAGTCTTACTGGCCTTCACTTTTATCCTAACCCATAAGCTCTCAACTCTATCACCGTCATTAATTTCCATACATTCGTATTCTCTCTTAACATAGAGGGCTACACTACCGCCTTTCCTGTCTTACCTGTCTCTTTTGAAAAGTCAGTAGCTATCAATCACAGTATTCCAGCTGTGTGTGTCATTCCACCATGTTTCCATGATGGCAAATATATCATAGTTTTCCAATCTCATAATGGTCTCTAGCTCCTCCTGTTTGTTACCTATGCTGCGCACATTGGTGTAGACACACCTGAGCTGGGCCACCTTTTGAGTGGGAGATGCCCTAATACCCTCTTGACCATACTCAGGTGTATCCATAGCCACCAACCTCACATCATCCCTTGTGTTCTTCCTACACAAAGATATATTGTTCTCCTCCTTCACCCCACAAGACTGTGGGATCTTATTAGCACAACCCCCTCCCACAAGCACTGGCACATTACATACAGGCTCCTTACTAGTGACCCTGGTTTCACCCCCATCCCCTTCGTACCTAGTTTAAAGCTCTATCAATGAACCTTTCCAGTTCCTATCTTAAAACTCCTTTCCACCGGTGGGATAAGCTATTCCTATAGGTTGCCAGCAGGCCAGGTCTTGTGCAAACCGAGCTGAGGTCAAAAAACACAAACCCCTGCTGGGCACACCAGGCTTGGAGCCAGGTACTAATATGCTGACCCATCATGTTTAGTCCCTCATTCCCTATAACTGGAGGGATAGAGGAGAACACAACTTATGCTCCTGAACAAGTTAATTTTGTGAGTCTTTCTGCTTCGGGACCTACTTGGAGCTATCCCATGGTCTAGGGTGTTATAAGGTAAGGGGACCTGTGAGAGCAGGTCAGCATTTAAACAATGCTTCTTCCAAGCTCAGGATCAGTGCATCCTTGTGAGTAAGAAATCAGGTGGCAGGAGACCTATGTGGATGAGCAAGGAGCTCATGCATAAAACTCAAAGGGAAGAAGAAGGTCCATTAAATGTGGGAAAAGGGTCTGACCTTTTGGGAAGAATACAGGAATGTTGTCAGGGCCTGCAGGGGTGAGATGAGGAGGGCTAAAGCCAACCTAGAATTGAATCTGGCAAAGGAGATAAAATATATTAGGAAAGGCTTTTTTTAAGTATGCCAGCAGTAAAAGGAAGACTAGGGAAAATGTGGGTCCCCTACAAAATGAGGGGGGTGTTTTAATAATGGGGGATGCTGAGAAGGCCGAGATACTGAAAGCCTTCTTTGCTTCTGTCTTCACTGCAGAGACTCCCCCTTGGGAATCTTGGACCCTGGAGGTAAGTGACAGAGTCTGGGGAATGGAAGGCTTCCCTTTGGTGACGGAGGAGATGGTCCAAGAGTGTCTAGGCAACATCAGTGTACATAAATCCATGGGCCCCAATGGAATACATCCACATGTGCTGAGGGAGCTGGCAGAGGTGATTGCTGAACTGCTCTCTATCATCTCTGAGAGGTGTTGGAGAATGGAATAGGTGCCTGAAGACTGCAGTATAGCCAGTGTCATTCCTATTTTCAAAAAGAGCAAGAAAGAGGATCTGGGAAACTACAGGCCAATCAGCCTCACTTCTGTCTCTGGAAAGGTGACAGAGCAGCTTGTTTTGGATGCCATCTCCAGGCAACTGGGAGAGAAGAAGGTTATCAGGAGTAGTCAGCATGGATTCACCAGGGGGAGGTCATGCTTGACCAACCTGGTGGCCTTCTATGATGTCAGCACTGGCTGGGTGGATGGGGGGAGAGCAGTGGATGTAGTCTACCTTGATTTCAGCAAGGCATTTGATCCTGTCTCCCACACCATCCTCATATCAAAGCTGAGGAAGTGTGGGATAGATGAGTGGATGGTGAGCTGGGCTGCTAACAGGCTGACTGGCCAAGCTCAGAGGGTTGTGATCGGCAGCACAAAGTCCAGTTGGAAGCCTGCATCTAGATGTGTTCCCCAGGGGTCGGTGCTGGGTCCAGTCTTGTTCAGTATCTTCATCAATGACCTTGATGAGGGGATAGTGTCCACCTTTAGCAAGTTTGCTGATGATACAAAGCTGGGAGGAATGGCTGACACACCAGAAGACTGTGCTGCCATTCACCGAGACCTGGACAGGCTGGAGAGTTGGGCAGAGAGGAACCATACGAGGTTGTCAATGGCTTACAGGCAGGTTCGGCCCAGTTCCATGACTAATAGGGTAGGGGAACCCACGGACCCAGGCCCCGGGAAAAGGGAAAGGGGAAAGGGTAGAGAGATGGGCCTAAAAACAAAACAGCGGCAACGATCTGAGGAGAAAGAAACTAATTTACTAAATGAGATATCAGAATGCAGAATAACACAATATAATACAATATAATTAAAATTGAAGCTAATGAATCAAATAAAATGCGAGTGTCCAAACACCAAAAGGCCATACTCTAATGCTGGCAGTGAGACAGCTAGGGAGAGAGACACTGCTGGGACGAGCAGAAGGGGAGTGAGAAGCAAAAGGGACATCTCATGATATGTGAACAGTTTTTATGTTTCCCTCTGGACGGAAAATGGTAACAGAACAGTAGACAGTCCTCTGGGAGATGTAGTTCTTCTCTTCTGAAAACCAGGTACCCAGAACTATCCACAATCCACGGAACTGGAGCACTAACTCTTTAACTCCCAGTGCACTACATGATGTTATGATGTGGAATACCGGTAACCAAAAATCATAAAACCATGATTTTGTTAAACAGAGGTTTAACAAAAGCAAGCATAGAGTCTTACACCTACAGAGGAATAGCTGCATGCACCAGCACAGGTTGGGGGATGACCTGCTGGAGTGGAGCTCTGCAGAGAGGAACCTGGGTGACCTGGTGGACAACATGTTGGCCATGAGGTAGCAAGTGGTGACCAAGAAGGCCAGTGGTATCCTGGGGTGCATTAAAAAGAGCGTGGCCAGCAGGTCTAGGATCCTCCCCTTCTACTCTGCCCTGGTGAGGCCTCACCTGGAGTATTATGTCCAATTCTGGGCTCCCTGGTATAAAGAAGACAGGGATCTCCTGGAAATAGTCCAGCAGAGGGCCACAAAGATGATAAAGGGCCTAGAACACCTCTCTTATGAGGAAAGGCTGAGCAAACTGGGTCTGTTCAGCCTTGAGAAAAGAAGACTCAGAGGGGATCTGATCAATGTCTATAAATACCTAAGGTGTGGAAGGCAAAGGGACAAGGCCAGACTCTTTTCAGTGGTGTGTGGTGATAGGACAAGGGGAAACGGCCACAAACTGAAGCATAGGAAGTTCCACACAAATGTGCGCAATAGCCTCTTCACAGTGAGGGTGACAGAGCACTGGAACAGGCTGCCCAGGGGGACCGTGGAGTCTGCTTCTCTGGAGATGTTCAAGACCCGCCTGGATGCCTACGTGTGCAACCTGGTCTAGGGAGCCTGCTTTGGCAGAGGGGTTGGACTAGATGATTTCCAGAGGTCCTTTCCAGCCCCTACAATTCTGTGATTCTGTGATGCTTTGATTTATAAATTCTCAGCTTGCAGGTGCCCAGGCTCCTTGGTGATGCCAGCCTAAGGAGTAGGGGAGAAGGGAATGGAAACATCTCCCTAGCTTGTGGGGTATCAGAAAAATAATAAAATATTCATTGGAATAGGGATTCAAAGATAATTTTCCAGTGTAAGTAAGTGCCTTAACCACAGCTTGGCAAAGTCAGATTCTCCTTTTCTTTCACTCCATGAACTTTTAATTATTTGTGCCAAGTGGAAAAACAATGACAGGGCAAATTGTGAGAGTCCCTCTCAGAACACCACGTTGAATCTTCTACTTCATTTCTAGGGAGGTAGGAAACCTAGATTCAGATCCTTGCTAAACAGAGAAATTTGCAAACAGACTTCCCTCTCCAAAAGCAGGTGCCATTATTCTTGAATTACAGGGAAAGAAATGCAAATATCATCTTTTGTGCAGCTGTTATATTCCCATTGGACAGGGTACAATACTCAGGAAAACTGAGAAGAAAATATTTTGAGAATCCTAAGCAGATGGGTTTGGTTTAGTTTTAGGCATATCTGCATGGAGCAATGCAGCACTTGAAATACATTGCTTTCAGGGTTGAAACTTAAGTGAATTCAGTGACAGTTGCTAGCAGCTCGGCACTTCTAAGAATTAGCTATTGATACAATTGCTAAATTTTAACAGTCTTCTATGGCCTTACTCTCACATCAGTATTGTGATCTTGCTTTCAGGAAGCCTATCTCAAGTGACACAAGAAAATTATTTGCTGAAAGTGTGGGTCTCATTGTGCTTGTTAGAGAGATCAGCTCATTGAGAATCTTTCCAGCTTGTATTCAAAACTGAAGTTTAACAGAGTGAGTCATCACCAAAAAAAAAAAAAAAAAAAAGCCTATTCACTCTCTAATCTCCAAATGCAATGTAAACACAGAATGTAAGTGAACATCTGCATAATTTAATATTTTCCTTCAGGCCTGTGAGCATTAATAGTACCAAGTCGCTTGTCACTAGCAAGCTGAAAGAAAAGGTTCAGGAACACATGGGATGCTGCAGGGTAGAAATAAATGTAAGCACACAAGGATCTCAAAGAGATACTAGAATTTTACAGGCCCAAAAGCTTCTGAAACATAGCTGTGGGGAACGGCTAGTGATGTTTTAATTTCCCCAGCCTCCCATGTGTCAGAAAGAAATACAATTGCAGTCCTGAAGTCTGTGGGTTGCCCAATACCAAAACAAGCGTCGCTTATGAACTAGAGACCTCTCAGTGTACATCCTGCATTTTTTTAAGCAAGAAGATCAAGAAAGTTAGCACCTTGACAAGTGTTGGCACCTGGGATCACAAGACACAAAGGCTGCCCAAGATGTGACTACTTGTCTGTCTGCCCCACTAGTGGCCTTCACCCACCTCCACCAGCTGCATCTGTCCCATTGCCTAGAAGCCCCAGGAGCAAACTGACATCTTTGGCTGCAGATGGGGTAACGTTTCCAGACAACACCAAAAAATAAATAGGACAAGGGTTCATCTGTGGAGTTGAGCTCAGTTCTCTCCATCGTTTTACTCAAAATTGACAAGAATCCTTGTACAGGGCTGGTGAGGACACAGATGGGAGAGCCTTAGAGAACAACTTATGTAAAGGCCCATATTTCTTTTAGGCCATGAAGCACTATCTCAATATTTAGGTGACATATACTCCTGTCTGAGAAGGTAATGACTGAAACTGAATGTAATGTAACTTGGCATGAAACTGTGACAAACTCATCTTCCCTGTTCTTAACAGCCCTCCAGCTAAAAAATCTAGGAACCAAGAACTCAGAACTGGAAGAGTTGCTGGACTGAGAATATCATAGAAGATAGTTCAATTTCAAAATTAAGGTGATTGCATTCAGAATTAATTAGAAAACCAACTAGTTTCCTTCAGCTTATTTGCTAAATTTCCAACACTTAAGAGCAGAGCCGTGAACTCATTGTGCTAGTTGCTTTCACATATTTTGGAAGGGAATAAAATAGACATAGTGGAGATAGAATTTCTGTTTCAAAATTGTTTTGAGTTGTTGAGATACCAAGGTGATGGGTGACATAAAAAGCACTGTGCCAATCTTAATGAGAAAACTGTGCATATAGTTTTAATAAAATAAAGCTGCTCACCTTTTGATCTCAAAGGGGCATTTTGGACCAACTGTTTGTTAAAATCCTGTCATTGGCTCTTATGTTGTAGTAGGCGTGTTGCGGACCTCGGTTTGTAACGCGGAAAGGCCCTTCCCCATAAGCTGTTATTGGTTCGCCTAAGAGGCTGAGCCTGTG
>NC_034438.1:42046053-42050538 GCF_002078875.1 Numida meleagris | reverse complement strand
CGCCGCTGCCACCGCAGCCGGCCCCGGCCCCGGTGTTGCCGCCGGCGACGGCTTCGGCTCGGCAGCTGGCTCCAGTCCCGGCGCGGCTGCCGGCCATGGACTTGCTGCAGGCGCCGGTTCCAGCTTTGCCACAGGTTCGGGCTCCGTTCCTGGCCCCAAAGAGAGCAGATCCCACCCACAGCGCTGCGGCCAAGATGGCGCCGGCCACGCCGCTCGCTTCGGCTTCGGGTGCCACCCACCAGATGCCAATCACCGCTGAGGAATGCGAAGGGGGCGTGTCGCAACACCCACCGTCGTCTTCGCCAATCATCGCGCGAGAGACTGTCGAGACTCCTCCTCTGTATCCGCCTCCCTATCCGCGTCAATCATTGTATCCTTCATTGGATGATGATTCAGGGGCGGAGATCGGAGAAGGTTGTGTCCACCCCCCAAGGGGCGGTCCGTCCGCGCCCCTTGGTCCGCCCGAAGGAGGGGTTACATCGGAAAAGCCAATGATGCAAGGGGGCGGGATCGATGGGCGTGCACGGATCGAGGGGGGAGGAGAGAGTGGGCGTATTCAAGGCGGGTCCAGTGGGCGTGTTCGGATTGCTGATTGGGCCAAGATAGCAGAAACATTAGATGAGAAGGGCCTATCAGAAGTGGTTCATGCGTTTCCGGTTGCAATGCAAGATGATGGGGAAGCGAGATGGGTTCCGCTGGATGCGAAAGGAGTGGCGCGGTTGGTGGATGCTGTGGAGAAGAAGGGGCTAAGATCGCCTCTTACTTTAAATGCCCTGGAATCTCTAACAGCACCGGGACCGTTGCTTCCACATGATATTGAAAATCTTATGCGCATGATTCTTGAGCCAGTGCAATACACCCTCTGGAAGGAGGAGTGGAGCACTCAGCTCAAGACGGTGTTGGCAGCAGCGGAAAATGATCTGCTTCACCCTGCATTTGGTAGTAATTTACACAGGCTTATGGGTACCGCTCCAGGAATGTGCGGAACTCCCCACAGTCAGCTTGCATTGCTGCGACCGGGTGAAGTGCTAGTAACTTCTGAAGCAGCTATTGCTGCGTTCAGGAAGTTTGCTCGCACTGCAGCCCCTGCGAGCCCATGGACAGAGATAGAGCAGGGCCCAAATGAATCGTTTCAGGACTTTGCTAACAGATTGATGAGAGCCGTGGAAGGCTCGGACCTGCCTAGGGCGGTGCATAATCCAGTGATTGTGAACTGCCTTAAGCAGAAGTCCCATGAGAGTGTGAGGGATATTTTGAGATCAGCCCCTGGAAAATTAATTACACTGGCAGAGATTATTAAGTATGTTGTGGATAAGCAGAAGTCTGCACCTCTGACGAATGAAGGGCTTGCAGCTTCAACTGAGCAGGACCTACAAGCGCTTGAGACACGAGTGATTGCTACCCTTACCACCACAGGGTTTAGGGTTTCAGAGCAGAAGATTCAGAGAGGTCCAGGAGTAGAATACTTAGGATACAAGTATGGGCCTGATTTGGTCCGACCTGCAGGCCTTAACATACAATTGAAGGTCAGCACTCTATGGGATGTTCAGAAGTTGGTAGGGGCTATCCAATGGGTTCGGGGTGCCTTAGGCATCCCTCCACGACTAATGAAGCCCTTTTATGATCAGTTGAAGGGATCAAACCCTAAGGAGCCTAGAGAATTTACTCTAGAAATGGCTGCAGCTTGGGAAGAAATTATGTGCACCTGTCTAGACGGTTCGCTCTCACAATTTGACTCGGCTCGGAATTTAGAGCTGGCTGTCTGTCGTTGTGAAGCAGGAGCTGCTGCAGTCTTGGGTCATTCCCTTAGTGCAAAGCCACAACCATTGTGGTGGCTGTTTTCCACTCAGCTCACTCGTGCCTATACTTCTTGGCTAGAGATTCTTGCGATGCTTCTCAGGAAGTCTCGCTTGCTTTCCGTGAGGGCTCTAGCGAAAGAGCCAGAAGTAATATATTTGCAGAAGGCCTTTCGTGATGCCTTGCCACTCCCTGAGACCCTTCTTGCAGGATTGCAAGGTTGGGGAGGGGAAATAGTATATTCAGACTCGCTCTCTATTTTTTAATTGGCTAGACCTCTCAAGGTTTCTCTTAGGTCTCGTGTTCTAACTTCTCCAATAGAGGGGCCTACGCTGTTTACAGATGCATCTTCAGCCACCTGCCAAGGGGCAGTGGTTTGGCAGGATATAAGCAATGCTTGGAAATCTGCAGTTTTTATGGATCAGACAGTTAGTGTGCAGATGCTTGAGGTGAGGGTGGTCGCATTAGCGATGCGTCTCTTTCATGATACCCCTTGTAACATTGTTACCGATTCAGCTTTTGCAGCTAGGCTGCTGGTCCGTATGGGACAAGAAGGGCAGCCGAGTTCGGAAGTAGCAGGTTTCTTAGAGGAAGCCTTGGCTTGTCGTGAGGCTGCTGTAGCAGTTCTGCATGTTCGAAGTCATTCGGATGTGCCAGGCTTTTTTACCACCGGGAATGCTATGGCAGACAAAGTAGCTAGCACGCTTGTTTTTACAGTGCGAGAAGCTCGCGACCTTCATTCCACTCTTCATGTAGGAGCTCGTGCTCTGGCTAGAGCATGCTCTATCCCTTTGTCAGTAGCTAGGGATGTGGTTCACACATGCCCTCATTGTAATTCAGCACCTACAATAAGTGCGGGGGTTAATCCTCGTGGTCTCAAACCTTTACAGGTTTGGCAGACAGATTTTACTTGGGAACAGCGTTTTTCTCCTCGGGCTTGGCTTGCAGTTACGATAGACACTTCCTCCTCTGTTATTGTGGCCACACAGCATGCGAAGTCCAATTCGAAAGCAGCGCAGTGTCATTGGGCAGCTGCTATTGCAGTCATGGGTCTGCCTAGTCAAATTAAAACGGACAAGGGTTCTTGTTTCACATCGTGTTCAACACAAGATTGGCTAGCCTTGTGGGGAATTTCTCATACAACAGGCATCCCTGGTAACTCTCAAGGACAAGCCATAGTGGAACGTGCTAATAGCCTCCTTAAGGAAAAGATACGTGTCCTTGGGGAGGGGGAAGGATATATGGGGAATATCCCTGTCAGCAGACAAGCCAAGATACTAGCAAAGGCTCTTTATGCGCTCAATCACTTCGAGCGTGGTGATAACAGGAGAACGCCTGTGCAAAAGCATTGGCAGCCTAAGGTCTTAAGTGAAGGACCTTCGGTTAAAGTGAAACGGGATGATGGCGCATGGGAGCCAGGCTGGATGATCTTGGTTTGGGGCAGAGGATATGCAGCAGTTAAACACAGAGACTCTGGAAAAATTATTTGGGTGCCATCACGAAAGGTAAAGCCGGATGTCAGTGAGACATCTGACAGCAAATATGTGGAAAATGAAGGGATTAATCAGGATTTGAGTGTTTTGTTTGCAGGAGTTGCCCCCGGAGAAGTCGAGGCCGTAACTTGAGAAGCCTGGAGAAACAGGGAAAGGAGAAGTGAGACACAGAAGTCGTTCCTGTAAACACGTTACGGGATGTTTGTAGCATCTCTATTCTTGGCGTTGTTTTGATTGGTCTGCAGGTCAGCCAATCAGATCAATGTCAGGATGTTGAGCTGATGTAATGTTAGAAGGTTTGAATAGTGTGTGATGTGTGTTTTGTAGAATAGAGTATCTATAGATCTCTATTGGCATTAGGCCATGGAGGTCAAGATTTGAGCCTTTCATTTGCAGGATTTGGTGATGGGAAGATTCAAGTCCTGAAGTTCTAGCCGGGAGAAGATCTCGACTAGGATTTCTTCGGGAATCATCCTTTGAAGTGACCATCTGTGCCACCTGGACCGGCATTTTGTGTGGCACGGAAAATGAGCAAGGTGGCTTGACTACTCGGAGTATCTTGTCATCTACATGGAGTCCATTTGCAGGAAATGGCTCGAAAGTCAATTGCTCCAGCCCTGCTGAGAGTTGGTGACCGGGATTCTATTGAGGGCTGTCGTCGTTATCTTGAAAAAAGCTATTCCATAAGCTTTATCATGGAAGGCTCTTTACATATAATGTATTGATTAGGGATTGTAGGTTTAGAGTGCGTTTTCGCTGCTTAACTCTGCTTTGTCGTAGTTTAGAGGTCCAAGACCTGGGGTTTTATGGAAGCTTAGAGAATTAGGCATAGCATCCTTAGTGTTATGCATGCCTTGCTTTATAGGCTACAGCGTGATAACCGCTACACTACAGCTACAGAAAGTATGTTTTATAGCGTGTGAAGGCATGGAAATTTAATTAGCCTAGAACGCAGCCATAGGCTGTGTAAGTTTTAGGATAGTAATAGGCATTCATATTATGTATGCGTGTGTTATAGAGTTTTAACAATAAATAGCCTAGGTTAGGGATAAGGTTAGGGATAAGATCCCTGCGGTCGTGTTTGCGGTCGCGTTGTTACGGGATAAAATCTTATTGTTTATGGGGAGGGGGAGATGTTGTAGTAGGCGTGTTGCGGACCTCGGTTTGTAACGCGGAAAGGCCCTTCCCCATAAGC
>NC_034438.1:41832113-42045735 GCF_002078875.1 Numida meleagris | reverse complement strand
CATATTGATGCTGTGTGTGGTATTTGGCCAGGACCGGGTTTAGGTTCCTTTCGTGCAAGAACAATACTAAAAGGGGTCGCCGGAGCTCGGTAACACTCTTAGCACATGGAGGACAGTGTCTGGGGAAGCTGACAGTGTGCACGCTGGGTCTCCAGTACACTGCATGCATTCAGGGCTATCAGACCTTCACATCAGCTCCAGTGTGGGGTGAAATTAAAAATATATATATTTGTCTAATTTAAAAAGAAAAATTCCTCATTGCTTTCATAGGACTTGAGAGTAAGATTTTTCCTTATTTAATGTATCTGGTATATAGACTTGAGAGCTTGTAGGGTTAATTAACATTTAATCTGAGTCTTACATCTGACAGAGGCTAAAGAATTTCAGTTATACTAGGTGGACAATACAATAGGAAAGCAAATTCTTCAAAAAAGGTTCAGATATTGTACACTGTGTTCATGAGAGCAACAAAATGATTTTTTTTTTAAATATATATTGGAGCTTCGAGAAGAGGACATACTGCTGAACACATGCATAGCATGCCTTGAATGAACTGCTTCCAAAGCTAAGTGCTGCAAATGTTGAAAGGTAATTTTCCCTGAATTATCAATAAATTATAGATTTTATTCTCATGACTTAGACTCTTTAGGTGTATTAATAATCTAAGAAGAAGTAATACACACAAATGTATTTGCTTAGACTCTTATAACATACATATTATATGTATGAAAATATGTAACATTTAATTTCTATATATTTCAAGTTTGGGGCAATCTTCTAGAATTACAATAGAATTATTCAAGAAACTCCGATTATGAGGAACTGTTTGAATACTAAACCTGATTCACCATCTGCACTGACAATATGAAGTGTCTGAATAATTGAAAGGAAAAAGAAAAAAGACAATATCCTTAACAAACATGCATTGTAATGGTATCATAGTATTAAAACTAACCCAAAAATCATTCAGCCCATGATGACAAAATGTAATTAATTGTTGTACAATTTATCAGATTATTTATGAAAGGAATCTTAAAAAAATCTCTAACAGTAATTCTTTTCATCCTGAGAATATTTTGTTTTATGCATGAGTGGAAGGTATGGCTGTGAGATATTTTGATGACAGTGTTATTGCAGAAGACTGAGCATTTAACAAACTTACCAAAAGGAACAGAATTGGAAAATGTGTCATTTGCTGAGTCTGTGTTAACGCACAGGATTTTTTCAGTCTATGGTATTCTATCAACAATATTTGACAATTTGCCTTTCTGATAGAGAAACTGGTTAACTTACTTCTCAAAGATATTAGGTATTTCCTACTGCACTGTTTCTGTGGCTTAGGACCTAGTTTTATAAGTCAAAGACTTAACCTTCCCCAGTGCTTCCAGGCTGAATGAGTGAGAAGTCCCAGAGTTGATATTTCAGTTTGGGAAGAATTTGCTGTTTTTCCCATAAGCACAGTTTTAAGCATTTTGTCAGTAAGTAGACCACAATAGTAAGTAGACCAAGTAAGCATGATCTATATCAATATATTTTGCAGGAAATCTGTGATGCTTTGAGAAATCCCTGGAAAAACTCTCCTTGCCTTTAGCAAATTGATGTAGTCATATTTGAATGGGATTCTAGAGATGCATCTGTCTACAAAGTTTATTATTATTATTGTCTGAGTAAATTTGAAAAAAGTTCTTGAGGACTCCATGTTTCATATGCACTTTACTCAATAGAAACGTTTCACTCGGCAAAACACAAAAGAGAACTTACTCTGGAGGTGTAGGGAAGAGAAACTCATCTTCTCTGAGGAGGGTTTGTTGCTGCCTCTTTGTGCTGAGGAGTTCTGCTGGAATCAGGCTTTACAAAGGAAGAGGTGACTTAGCACATTACGCAGCAGTTATGAATTTATTTGAATGTTTGGCACTTGGAAATGACACCAAAGACCGTATTACTAAATCACAGCCAAATACACAGGTGAAAATGTCAGTTTTGCTATCAGAATCAATCAAAACTTGTGAAAAACCTTCATTGGGAAAGAATCATACCATAGAACCATCATAGAATGGCCTGGGTTGAAAAGGATCTCAAAGATCATCTAGTTTCAACCCCCTAGCCGTGGGCAGGATTGCCAACCACTAGACCAGGCTGCCCAGAGCCACATCCAGCCTGGCCTTGAATGCCTCCAGGGATGGGGCATTTACAACCTCCTTGGGCAACCTGTTCCAGTGCGTCACTACCCCCTGTGTGAAAAACTTCCTTCTAATATCTAACTTAAATCTCCCCTATCCTAGTTTAAAACTATTCCCCCTTGTCCTATCACTATCAACCCATGTAAACAGTTGTTCCCCCTCCTGTTTATACGCTGCCTTCAAGTACTGGAAGGCCATAGTGACATCTCCCCAGAGCCTTCTCTTCTGTAAGCTAAACAAGCCCAGTTCCCTCAACCTTTCTTCATAGGAGAGGTGCTCCAGCCCTCTGATCATCTTCATGATCCTCCTCTGGACCCATTCCAGGAGCTCCATGTCTTTCTTGTGCTGGGGGCCCCAGGCCTGGACGCAGTACTCCAGATGGGGCCTAACAAGAGCTGAGCAGGGAGGGACAATCACCTCCCTCTCCCTGCTGACCACTCCTCTTAATGCAGCCCAGAACATAGTTGGCCTTCCAGGCAGCCAGCACACACTGCTGGCTCATGTCCAGCTTCTCATCCACCAGGACCCCCAAGTCCTTCTCTGCAGGGCTGCTCGCAAGGAGTTCTTCCCCCAGCCTGTATAAATACCTGGGATTGCCCCGGCCCAAGTGCAGCGCCTTGCACTTGGCCTTGTTGAACCTCATTAGGTTCTCATGGGCCCACTTGTCCAGCCTGTCCAGGTCCCTCTGGATGGCTTCCCTTCCCTCCAATGTATTGACTGCACCACTCAGCTTGGTGTTGTCTGCAAACTTGCTGAGGGTGCACTCGATGCCATCATCTATGTCATTGATGAAGAAGTTGAAGAGCACCGGTCCCAAGACCAACTCTTGGGCAACATCACTTGTGACCACCCTCCACCCTGACATAGAACCACTGATCACAACCCTTTGGCTGCCACCAGCCAATCCATCGAACAGTCCACCCTTCAAATCCATACCTCTCCAATTTAGAAAGAAGGATGTGGTGAGGTACCATGTCAAAGGCTTTGGAGAAGTCCAGGTAGATGACATCTGTTGCCCTTCCCCTGTCCACCAATGCTGTCACTCCATCATAGAAGGCAACCAGATTGGTCAGGCAAGATCTGCCCTTGGTGAAGCCATGCTGGCTGTCTCAGATCACCTCTTTGTCTCATATGTGCCTTAACATGGTAACCAGGAGAATCTGCTCCATGATCTTCCTAGGCACAGAGGTGAGGCTCACCAGCCTGTAGTTTCCCAGGTCATCCTTTCTCCCTTTCTTAAAAATGGGAGTAATGTTTCCCTTTTTCCAGTAACCGGGATTTCACTCAACAGCCATGATTTTTCAAATATGATGGAGAGTGGCTTGGCAACCACATCAGCCATCTCTCTCAGAACCCTGGGATGCATATCATCCAGTCCCACAGAGGTATATACATTCCATTTCATGAGGAGGTCTCAGACTTGTTCCACTGTTACAGTGGGACAGAATGCGCTCCTCTCACTCACACCAGGAGTTTCAGGGTCCCGGCAGACATGGGGAGCCTGACCACCAGTGAAGACTGAGGCAAATGTACCTATGTACCTGTAGAATCCATTCTTGTTATTTTTCACATCCCTTTCCAAGTTCAGCTCCATCTGTGCCTTGGCTTTCCTGATCCTATCTCTACACATGCGGACAACAGCTCTGCATTCTTTCCAGGCTACTCAACCCTGCTTCCACTTTCTGTGCATTTCTCTCCGTTCCCTCAGTTTAAGCTGCAGGTCCTTGCTCAGCCATATCGGTTGCCCTCCTCCTCTGCTCCATTTCTTCTACTGGGGAATGGAGAGCTCTTGTGCTCTCAGAAGGGTGTCCTTAAAGAGCTGCCAGCTGTGTTCTGTTCTTATGCCCTTAAGGACAGTTTACCAGAGGATCCTGTCCAGCAGTTCCTTGAACAGCCAGAATTTTGGTCTCCTGAAGCACAGGGTCCTGACTCTGCTTTCTGCCAGGCCTGCATCCCTCAAGATCACAAACTCCAGCAGGGCATAGTCACTACAGCCCAGGCTGCCTCCAATCTTAACCTCTCTAATGCTCTCCTCAGCACTGGTGAGCACCAGGTCTAGGTGGTTGAAATCCTCCATCAGGACAAGTGCTTGCAAGCGAGACACTTCCTGTAGCTGAAGCAAGAACGCCTCGTCAACAGGCTCCCCCTGGATCAGGTGGCCTGTTGTAGACCCCAGCCACTAGATGTTCTTTACTGGACCAGACCTTGATTGGTAAGCTTTCAACCTGATCATGGCTGTTGCTCATAGACAGCTCTTCGGAATCTATCCAATTCCTAACATAGAGGGCAGCACCCCCTCCCCACCTACCCTGTCTATCCCTTCTGAAGAGCCTGTAGCCCTCAATCACAGTATTCCAGTCATGAGATTTGTCCCACCATGTTTCCATAATAGCAATTAGTCATACTTGTCCAATTGCACCACAGTTTCTAACTCCTCCTGTTTATTTCCCATGCTGCATGCACTGGTATAGAGGCACTACTGCTGGGCCATTGGCCTTGTTGCCATCTTGGAGGAGCCCTCCCTAATACCTTCCGGACAAATCTGGGGCTTTCCCACTGTTTCCCAAGGTGACAGTGTTCCCTCGCTTTTCTCTGTCACCCAGTCATCCCCTTCCCCCATCATATCTAGTCTAAAGCCCTGCTAACCATCCCAGCCAGCTTGCTGCCCAGAATATTCTTGGCCTTTCTAGTCAGTCACATTCCGTCTGACATCAGCATTCCCCAGTTCTCAAAGCTAAGTCCCAAGTCATAGTGTCCAAACGCCTGAGTGCAACACCATTCGCAAAGCCATTCATTCAACCTGTCCGCCCTCCTCCTTTTATCTGGATCTCAGTCTCCAACTGAGAGGACAGAAGACCACACTACTTGAGCTCCTGATCCTTTCAGCAATTTCCCCAGAGCCCTTAAGTGCCTTTTGATCACCCTAGGTCTTCTTTTGCCTACCTCATCATTGCCAATGTGAAAAACTAGTAATGGGTAATAATCAGAGGGTCTTACCAGGCGAGTGATGTTCCTAGTAACATCTCTCAACTAGGCCCCAGGCGGGGAACACATCTCCCTATGGGATGGATCCAAGCGGCATATTGGGCCCTTGGTTCCCCACAGAAGGGGGTCCCCTATGATGACAGCTCTTTTTTTTTTTCCTGTTTAATGATGTGGTGATACGGGGGGCAGTCCAACTTGCCCTGGGCAACCCCTCAGTTGTGGAGAGACCTTCATCCACATACTCATCCCCCTGTCCCTCCAGCTCGAGAGCCTCATACCTGTTACGCAAGGGCACCTGGAAAGGCGGGACAGGCTGAGAGGCCATCTGCTTGCTGCCCTGAACAGGGACTTCTTCCCATCCCTCTCAGTCCCTAAGGTCCCCTCCTCCGGTCCAACTGCTAGAGGGTAGATGATCCACCACTTCTTGTAGAGTGTCCCCCCGGTGCCTTTCCTGCAGGGATGGCAGAGGGTGACTCCACCAATCTATCTCCCTCTCACAGTTCCGGATGCTCCTCAACCTTTCCACCTCCTCCTCGAGCTCTGCCACCAGGCTGAGCAGATCATCCACTTGCTCTCAGCGCGCACAGGCGGTATCTCTGCTGCCCTCTTGAAGCAGTGACAGGCTCAGGCACTCTCTGCAGCCTGAGATCTGAACTTCTGCATGGACATACGTTCTTTCTGTCTGAGCCTCCGTGTTCCTCTTCGCAACAGCTTGCTGCTATGTGGAGACCATGGCAGCGTCTCGGTGCAACAAAAGAGCTATGACCTGTTAAGTGATCTGCCCTTCTCGAGTGTGGCAAGGTGCCACGCCCTGCCTACACCAACTGCCGCGCCATGCCCTTCTGATGAGCTACGTCCTTCTGATGCTCCACACCCTATTTGCCCATCCTGTTTGCCACGCGCCCTGGCTCCCGCCTTTGTACACACTGGCGGGTGCCGGCACTCCTCGCTCTGCCCACCTGCGTCAGAGCCACTGTGCTGCCGGGGGCGGGGCGGCTGGGAGGGCTGCCTCCTTTGTCGTGGAGCTCTTTTGTCGTGTTTTTTTTGCCGCAATTCAGACCCTCTAGGAATGGTCCCTTGGCGTGAGCCTCTGCTGTAAAGCTGATTGACTTGAGGTCAGGGAACTATTTTTGCATATTTGTTAAAAGAAAAGCAAGTTCCCTTTGCATATGTGTTATCTGTGGGGATGTTAAGTCTTTGAGAAAATGGATCTTGATAAATCCTTACGTTTCTGCTGTTAAGCAAATGCAAACAAAACTCAAAGATTTTAAGCTGTGTGGTTGCAGTACAGTATTTTGTAGAGGGTTAGACGTGCTGAAGCTGTTAGGAGTGATTTTGTACACACACTCAAAATCACATAGAAACAGAGACATGAGGTCTTGTGGCAGTGGCTTAAGGATCTTTGCCCAGTACAGTGGGAATACAAGAAAGAATATTCAGAGCAGAAGCTGCAGAGCAAGATAACCAGCATGAGAAGGGAAGGCTGAGATCTGTGGACATTTCCAGAAGAGGAAAAAACAAAGTAAAGTAAGCTGTGTGATGGCCATGTGATGACGACCCTGATTGGAGGAAGAGCACATGGCTAGGAACGACTGATGGCTCTGACTGGATAAGCGCCTGAGTGCACGGTTAAGAAGTGTTTGTGGAATGTTCTGTTGATGTGTAAAGGTGGGTGGGAAAGTTAAGTTAAAAGAGAAAACTTGTGAATGCGTATAAGAGATGTTAGAACCGATAATAAACGATTTGGATCGTTCACATCTGAGTCCGTGCCTCAGACGCCACACAGTACAGAGTCAACTTTACTGAAAAGAGAAATCAGGCAGAGTTTTAGTGTCCAAATTCACAAGTGAACTTGAAAACCACTGCTCAGGTGCTGCTTTAATTGCAACAACCCCTTACAGTCTTCCTTGAGCATTCACCAGCTTCATGCCTGCTTACTATCAGGATGTCTGTCTTGTAGGAGGTTGTCCTTGTGTCCCTCACATCCTCAATTCATGAACATTTGTGTTTTACATTAAACAATCATTAAGAAAAATAGAGGACTAGGGATAAAAGTGCACAACCAGCTCTGCAGAGAAAAAGTAGGAGAGAATATATATCATGAAAGAGCCGTTTTATTGGCAACACACTAGACCTCATTTAAAACTCTGGTATGAATCATCTCAGTGACCACATAATAGCTTTTATTGCCATCACAACTCAGATCTGGAAAACAAAGACTGGCATTTCCAAAACAAGTGTCCAACATCAGGTTTTTAAACTTACACTAGACAGAAGTGGCCTGACATTCAGCAGTTCCCTAAATCCCACTAAATTATGTTCTAGATTCAAATGCTACCCTTATTTTAGAGAAGCATCTTATTTGATTTCTATTCATGGATCCTTCTTTTTACTTTACATCTCTTTAGAGCTCCTTTTCTTCAGACCATCAGGCAACCAAACTCTTTGCCTTTTTCCTGCTGTAATGCTGTGCCAGCATTACATACTTTGTTATTCAAATTCTCTATGTCTCTCTGATTTAACTTCTGGTAGAGGATATAGTCTTTATAACAGGAAATACCTGCAGCAAAATTCATTTATATGAGGAAAATAACCAGAGCTCATACCTACTCAAAAATTCCGTACTTATTCAGACAGGCTTTTATGTGCTGAACTTATATTCTCTGGCACTAATGTTAATATTTAGGAGCTATTTAAATGCCTGCTATTAGTTGGAAATGGTGAGATTATTGGTGAAATAACAATGTGGAACAGCACAGTCCTTTTCCAGTTCCCAAACTTCTTGCTTTGGATTGTAGGCAGAGAAGTGCTAAATTAGTGGAACTAAAATTGGGCTAAATGTGAGAATAGTTTTTTGTTTTGCTTTAAATATATCATTAAGCATTCACATAATGGCACAGCACTCAGTGGAGTTCTCCATTGCCACTGCAGTCCATAACTTGCAGTTTTTGTCCTTAAGTGGAATGCAGAAGTCGAGAAGTTTATCTGATCCTTCTGTTGTTTTCTTCTTTAGCATCAGTGTGTGATTCACCCATCATATATAAAACAAATTTTTGTGATTTAATCCAATGTTTGTAAATAGTTTGGTTAAACTTGTACGCACTGACTACAGTAAGGTTTGCCTACAATGTTTCTGGAGTAGACTGTTCCTTTTTCAGCTTTATGCCTTGCTTTCTTCAATAAATCTTGCTGTGCGACATAGCCAGCTGCCCTGCTAGAAGCTGAACTCATGTCTTTGCAAAATGACAGAGGGAGCCATGCAGAGATATAGCCCCATGGCAGTTCCCACTCCCACTGCTGAGGCCAGGGGCCTTGTGCACGGGCACTGCTGCAGCGAGGTTTGCTGATCCCCTTTACCACCTCTCCTGATGGTGCTTATATCCCTTCAGCTTACACATGTTGAGTAGTGCAATGGTTAAAAATACTTTTTCTAGCTTTCTCCAAGCCTCAGATTACTGTTATTTTATGTTTTGCCCAGACTACAGGAACATGACTGTTTATTATCTTCAGATCATGGTTTCAAATTGATCTGTAACTCCAATAACCATTTTCCTTCGTACATTTGAAAGTTTGACTTTCTGCAGCAAGGCATGGCTTCTACAAATTCAGAGATGTGAATTGAGTCAGATGACCATGTGCTTTAGAAACATGTGCAGACCATGTAGGACCCTCCTTGTTCCACTTGAAGGGAGAGATGGGCAAATTAGAACCCCCCTTTGGTACCTGACATGGTGATGTAGCCACAGATATCAGGCCTAAGGCTCTCATTTCTAGTCTAGTGTTCAACAGAAAGAGCATGCTGGCAGCTGCCATGGACAACTTCCCAGCTCTGTGCATAGCAGAGGTCTGGGTAAGTGAAGGTGCCTGGCTGCCTCCCAGCGCAGATCATACCCTTGCAACATGGAGGTCAAGGCAGCCCATCTGGCTATGCTGGGACACATGAGCAGCAGAGGGAGGAACAAGAATGATTAAACATTGAAACATGAGGTCACACAACAGAGCAAGGTGTAAAAATAATAGAGATCCAAGTCTCATCAGTTCCCTCATGTATGGCAGAATGGATCCAATGAAGCAAACTAAGCAGTGGGAAAACAGAGGGACAGGCAGCTGTGTGAGATGTTGAGATCATGATCTGCTTACATGTATGAACCAAACTCATTAATTTCATCATTTTCAGCTGCTTGCTAGTGACAATCTAACATCTTCACCAGGGCTAGTAGCAGTGCAACCAGCGCTAACCTCCATTCTACAGCACCACTTCACTCTGGGAAAGACAGTGAAATACGGACCCAACATGGTGCTGTGGCAGAGGAATGGCAAGAGTACTGGGAAATTGTTTGTTATCTGAGGAAACATGATACTGTCATCCCACTTTGAAGCAGGCATTCATTCCCTAGACTTAATGAGCAAGTAGACTGCCATTCATGAACTGCAAAAGGAATTTTATTGATTGAAGAGTCTGACTGTGAGATCACAGTAACTCCATATAATTGTTTTGTTCAACCTAAGCTGCTTGTCTTGGATGTTGCTGTGGAATTACCACGTCACAGCTAGAATCAAGGTTTGAGCACCAGGTGAGAAGGTGTGGCTAAACACCTTAAACTGCTAAAACTGTCTTAGGAATTGTCACTGCCTTTCAGTTTTGACTTTGGATTCTATTTCAGACTTTTCCTGTTTACGATGATCACCCTGTAACTGGGTTCTTGCTGGCTATGTATAGCTATAATAAAAAGTTTTCACAGCTTAGACTGTACAGCTGAGTGAAGTATGAGGGGGTCACCCATATCCACTGAGGAACCCATTTTGTCCATAACAGTAAACCTACTAATTCAGAAAGAAAAAGCGTGATAGTTAGGAATGGACACTGTGAGCCAGAAATTAAGTTTTGTTCATATCATCTTTGCTCACCGCAGGATGAGTAATATAATAGTATTCTTGACAAAATGTTTATCTGCAGTTCTCTTGAGACTGTCACTGGTTGTTGGAAGGTGGGAGCCAATTTTCCTTCTTTATTTCCTGTTATTGCTTTATTGTGCCTGTACCCCAATTGAAGGTGATATAGATGGCCAGTCAGCTCTCAGGAGGCAAGGAGAATAGACCCAGTCTAGGTCTAAAATATGCAGTTTCTGTCCTTTCTTCTGATCAGTTCCCGTGTCGCTGTGAGCCAGCATGGGCTCATGAAAGGCAGGTGCTGCTTGACCAACCCGGTCTCCTTCTATGATCAAGTGACCTTCCTGGTGGATGAAGGAAAGGCTGTTGATGTTGTCTACCTTGATTTCAGCAAAGCCTTTGACACTGTCTCCCACAGTATTCTCCTGGAGAAGCTGGCAGCCCGTGGCTTGGATGGGAACAATCTTTGCTGGGTAAAGAACTGGCTGGAGGGCTAGGACCAGAGAGCAGTGTTAAAATGGAATCACATCCAGCTGGCGACTGGTCACGAGTGGTGTTCCCCAGGGGTCGGTGCTGGGGCCTGTCCTATTCAATATCTTTATTGATGCCCTGGATGAGGGGATTGAGTGCACCCTTGGTAAGTTTGCAGATGACACCAAGTTGGCAGGAAGTGTCAATTTGCCCGGGGGTAGCAAGGCCCTATAGAGAGATCTGAACAGGCTGGATCACTGGGCTGAAGCCAGTGGGATGAAATTCAACAAGACCAAGTGCTGGGTCCTGCACTTTGGCTGCAACAACTCCAGGCAATGCTACAGGCTTGGGGCAGAGTGGCTGGAAGACTGTGTAAAGGAAACAGACCTCGGGGTATTGGTCAATGTTTGGCTGAACGTGAGGCAGCAGTGTGCCCAGGTGGCCAAGAACGCCAATGGCATCCTGGCTTGTATCAGAAATAGTGTTGCCAACAGGAGCAGGGAAGTCACCATCCTTCTGTACTCAACCTTGGTGAGGCCACACCTTGAGTACTGTGTTCAGTTTTGGGCCCCTACAAGAAAGACACTGAGGCTCTGGAGGGTGTTCAGAGAATGGCAATGAAGCTGGTGAGGGGTCTGGAGCACAAACCTTATGCGGAGTGGCTGCAGGAGCTGGGACTGTTTGGCCTGCAGAAGAGGAGGCCTAGGGGAGACCTTACTGCTTGCTACAACTAAATGCAAGAAGACTGTAGTGAGGTGGGGTTTGGCCTCTTCTCCCATGTAACTAGCAGTAGGACTAGAGGGAATGGCCTCAAGTTGCACCAGGGGAGATTCAGGTTGGACGTTAGGAAAAACTTGGTCTCCGTAAGAGCGTTCAGGTGCTGGAACAGGTTGTCCACAGAGGTAGTGGAGTCACTGTCCCTGGAGGTGGCCAAGAAGTGTTTAGATGTTGTACTGAGGGATGTGGCTTAGTAGGAAATGTTGGTGGTAGGTGGATGCTTGGACTAGATGATCTTAGAGGCCTTTTCCAACCTTGGTGATTCTATGATTTGACCTTGCAGAAAGCTGGGCTTGATGTGAGCACAGGTGGAAACGTTTAGTGGTAAGATCTTTCACATGGTTAACCAATCTAGTATTTCCAGGCATTACTGGTCTAGGACTGACGTTAGGAGTGGGAATAAGATTTGGTATAAGGAAAGCTGATAAACCAGGTGGAGGCAGGTCCAGAAGCAGCTGCTGGGATAAATGATAGTTCGGCTGAATTTAAGTTTTAAACTAAATTTGGAGCCCGAGGGATATGAATAACTATGGTTGGTGCTAGGTCTGGGAGGGGGCCTAGTGCTAATCTGACTGGTGATAACAGGGCCCAGATGGCCAGCCTTCATGCTTTGGAATAAATAGATCACTTCATACCACATAAATGTCAGTTTTGGGTTAAAATTCAGACAGCTACGACGTGGTTCAGGTAATGCAGAGGCTATCGGCTACGTGGAAACTTGGTGCTTGAGAACATTAAAACCTGAAATCGGACAACATTAAGTCTCATGCCAGTTCTGCCTATTCAAGCTTGCCCCAAATAGCCCTTTACTCTACCATGGCAAAGGCAACAGATGCCTCATCTCTACCTGTGGACCTGGTGCTTGCAGAAGATGAGGGGTAAGTGTTATAAGAGCTGGATTTAGAGAGGGCTTAAGAGTTGGAACTCAAGGACTTTTGTCTTGATTGCTCAAACTTCTGGCTGAAAATTCCACCTATAATTTTTATGGGTCAGTTGAATTTGACCCCAGGGAGGCACTTTCTGTGGAGAAGTCATTCTGCATGATTAAAAAAAAACTGGAAGAGGGGCAAGGACAGCTCAAATGTATCCTATGAATTATTCTTGATTTTCAGGAAGTCTAGGCAGTTTGTCATTAAATGCGTTTTCTCATTCTAATTATTCTATATTATTACCTTGCCACCAGTTTAGTTAGAAAATGAGGTCAAACATGAACATTTTCAAGTTTAGGAGTTGAAGATCATATTACACAAAAATACTACTGAGAAAACAGGAAAAGTATGGTTCTTATACAGGGCTAAAAAGTAATTTAAAAGATAGAGTTAGCACTGGGGAAACCATAATTCTGCCATGAGATTTTCAGTTATTGTGAGCATCTGCATTCACAAAGCAATGCTGGTTCCTGTTCTAAAGTGCTGGCATAAAATTTTGCTTCCGTCTTTGCTCCACTGTTAGCCTGTCCTCATCCCTTCCCTTCTTTCCTTCTTTTTTTACTCTTCTTCCCTGCTCAGTATCTGTATTTTTTAAATTTTACCTAATGCTTTTGTTTCAAAAAGCACATCCCCATCAAATTTCAATTTGAAGCATTGCCCAAAATGCTATTAAAAAACATTTGCATGAATCTGTCATAATGCACAACTTTTTGTCCTTCAGAACCTGTATAATTTGCTGTGTGCATTCTCGGGAGCTAATCAGCCTTTAGATGCTAGACTTACAACAGTTCTTTAAGTCCTATTTACCTATAAACACTTATAGCCATCCACTTATATAAAGCAGGTTAAATGGATGCTTCAGGCTCTATTTGCCCTCTTGGGAAAGGGAGAGATCTTATATCCTGTGTAAATCAGAACAGAAGCATCCTTTGTCCTCGATATGTTGCAGTGGTTATGAGACCTCACAGCTTTTGTTTCTAGATGGTGGTCTCTGAAGCAGGGTGTGTGTACTCCAGAGAGTGCTGCAGATAATCCACTGTGGTATTGGAGGAAACGTTTTTGTTTTTGTTTTTACCATTCATGAACATTAAAATGTCATCCTTCTTTAATTTCTATTTTTCCTTGTGCTTTTATATATAATTATTATAATATGTAAGTATAGTACAGCATGTATACAACCTATAAATAAATATGGTGAGATTGTTTACTCATAAAATTGTTAATAAATTGGGGTATATGATCAATGTATGTTTTGAGAACCCTGCTCTAGAGCACTTAGTTCATTTTGAGCACTATGTGAATGTTTCTTTTGTTATCAGTAACATGCACATATAACCCTCTATGTAGGTCTAAATCTGTGGCATAAAATAGGAATCCAATCAGCTTTTTCTAGCAGTGCCTTGTTGTACAGCACTTGCATCATCCTTTGCAATTAAGACACAGTGGAAGCTGTGGGTTGGATGTTGTGACTCCTGCTGTCTCATAAGGATTTTCACAAAATACGCACAGAGCCTATTTGGTTTTGGTATTCAGCCTGTAAGTGGCTGAAGCAGCGACCTGGTCTTACACATGGTAGTGCTGAATGTGCAAGGACAGCTTCCCATCTTTTCTTTACATAATGCATCCCTAATGCTTCAACTTTGTGGCAACCTTAACCAGTTTCAGCACTGAAAATGAACTTTCCCAATTCAGTATATGTTACTCCTACAAGTTGCTTGTTTGTTTGTATGTTTGTTTCAAATTCTCATGGGAGACTTTTTCTGAAGGTGATGTGCTAGCACACATTAGCAAAATGCCGCAAGATGCAATGGCCATGAATAACATGCAGAATGCAGATGAAAAAGGTGGCAGTGGAGTTCTGAATGACAGTGGAAGATTTGTCCTTACAAGAGTTGCAGCAGCTCGTTTGAAAACAAGACACATTCACATCTTCCTGTTTTTATCTCTTTTCTCTTGTTCTCCGATGGCGGTCTGCATGGGACAAACTCTGTACTTCTGTTGCCTGTCTGCACAGTGCCAGCAACTCCATTCATTGCTGCAAAATTATGTTCTTCCCCTAACGCGCCCCAGCCCTACTTCAGCGGGGCTTGTTCCAGAGGAGCACTGCCACCTGACGGCCCTGCTTTGGTGCTGCACGGCGGTCCCTGCTGCTACCAAGCTTTTTCTCGAAGGAAGTGCCTAAGACTAAACATTTGCCTAGGGAGGTGGTAGTGCGTTTAGATGTTGCGTAGAGGGACATGGTTTAGTGAGAAATATTGGTGATAGGCAGGCAGTTGGACTGGATGATCTTGTAGGTCTTTTCCAACCTTGGTGATTCTATGATTAGACTTCATTTTTTCCTACATTCTTACGATTATGTTCTTCTGATGAATATCCTGTTTTTCTGAGCAGATGGCAGGAGAGTGGTCATTTGAATATCGGCAACATGAAAAACCCTTTTCATCCCTAATTGCTGTATTTCTAGCTTCTCCTTGGAGACAGGATGCTGGAATCATTTGCTCTGCTCTTGCTTCTTCCTTCTCTGGGCCTTCTGCAGTGTCACTCAGTCATTCAGAGAGGTACAGGGTGGCAGCATTAAGCCTCTCAGCACTTGTGCCAAGTTTTTTGGATGGCTGTTGACAATTACCAAATGCCACACTGTTGTTTCAGGTGGCGGATTGGACAGATACTACTTACAAAGGCTGCAGTCATGTATTTCATCTGTCAAGAGCATGCTGTTAGACTGCGTGCTTCCAACAGTGGTTTGAGTAACTCTGTCTCAGCCTCCCCACTGGAAGCTGTGGATTCCAACACTTCCAGCACCCTGACTGGCGCAGGAGGCTGCCCTTCCACTCAGGACTCTGCTGCCACTTGAAACTCAATGGCCATCAAAGAAAATGTAACAGATAAACAGAGCTAGACTGAAACAATGTTGGGCTTGAGACCTGTAGAAGGTAATTCTCAAGTTTTGCATACCTGTATCTTGCAAAACCATACGGAAATGTTTGTACTGGTTTTAAACTTGCTAGGTATGAAGCTCTGCAAAACTCGTGGTCCTTTGAAAAGTGGAACATATCTATCTTGTTTGATCCTTTTAAAACTTGAGTTTAATAAACTTTTCAGTGTCTCATGGGATAAGGGCATCGAGCTCACACCTCTTCCTAGGTCTAGAGTGTAAGGGGAGCAGGGAAACACTGCTATTTGCAATGGGAAGGTGCCACCTCCATTTAAAAAGAAGAGGTCCTAGCTAAGGACCACTGCAGAGTTCACAGCTCAGCTAGAGACAACGTCTCACATGGATGCAAGATCTTGGCTGGGCATCACAGGGTCTTCGAGCCAGTCAAGGCTCCTCTGATATGCTCAGAGAAGCAGGGGCCTACAGCTCCTGCTGAGTTTGAGCTGTGACTGTGTGTTTTTTCTCTTCTTCAAGCACTGACTACTAATTTGTTGCTTTACAAAAAGAATATAGTAACATTTTGTTTCCTTAAAAAAAACAGGAATGAGACCACAGGACAGTGTGGAAAGTATTTGATGGACAGTGGGCATATTTATTAGAACACGCTCGAGTAATCCCTGGAGTGTCCTTGGAGGCCTGAGATGAGGAACAGCTGCTGTGTTGCAAGGTCAAACATCTACACCTCCAGGTTGTGCTTTACAGGACTGCTAACCACTATCTAACTGCAAGAATGCCTATGTGATGATATCCGCTGTCCAATTAGCAGTGTTGTAGCGCGCGACGCCTACCTGATGCTCTATAAATGTTGTAGTCGAATTGCAATAAATTAAGCACTACGCGATAACCATATTGGTACAGCGGGTGACTTCAGCGTGTGCGTTGCAACAGGACAGCTCCTTTACTTCTTGTTCAGATTTGTCTCGGACAGTAAGAGATTGCAATACGAGGGCTATTTTGTCAGAGTCAGTGTTGCCTTCATTTGTGTCCATACTACTATCCTCAGCCTTGCAGAAATGGGTTCAACCAGCAGCCTCTGCCATTCTTATCAGGTTCCTAGGGTGACAGCATCATACTCCCCCAGGGTTTGGGCCATGGCTTCCTGTTAAGTTGCCTAAAAAACAGAGATGTATTTGAATATTCACTAATTCAGCTGGAGGAGCAGGCAGTGCTTATGGAATAAGTTTGCACTGAGCCCAGCATAAATATTTGAAACTAGATGATCTTTGAAGTCCTTTTCAACCCAGGCCATTCTATGATTCTATGATTATGACTGTATATATATGAACATATATAACAAGTGGTGCACAAGCAATTACTCATCACTCTCAACCAATGCCCAACTAGCCCCCTGAGCAGCAGAAGAAACGATGAACTCCCACCACCTTCAAAATTCCTTCTGCTTGATGTTCCGTCCCAGCTCCTTGGGCCTTTTGCTGCAATGGCCTTGGCTCTGTGCAACATTGCTTAGCAACAACTATAAGTAGTGGTGTGCTATCAACATTGTTTTTCTCCTAGAACCAAAACATAGCATCATACCAGGAACTCTAAAGAAAACAATTCAATCCCAGCTGACATTAAAACAGCATTCCTAATCCAGTCACAGATGGCAGGGAGCAGGAGGGGAATGGAGTGGAGAAGGAGGCCTGCCTCACAGTTGCAGCTGCCCCTGCGGAGCTGAATCCAGGGTGAAACATGTGCGTCACTGTGGGAATATAAGAAAGACTATTCAGAGCAGAAGCTGTGGAGCAAGATAAACAGCATGAGAAAGCAAGGCTGAGAACGAAGGACATCTCTGGAATACACGGGAGAAAGTAACTACAGCTTAGCAACAATTGTCAGGGATTGTAACCATTTATGTCCAACATGATTGTGAACTGCTTGATCTGCATATGTATCTTCAGGGTATAGAGAACAGTGGGAAATGACCCAGTTAAGCCAGCGCAGGTATAAAAGCCTGTAGACATGGATAATAAATGATTTTGCTATACAACTTCATCAGAGTCCATGACCTGATTGCCAGACCTCACTCCATTCCTCGTACTCTAAAGCAAATGAGGATCCAGCATGTCTGGAAACTGGAGGATTAGCAAGTTGAAATATACTTCCCAAAGAGAGTGAGCAATCAAAAGCTTGACTCTAGCATTGCCACCTGTGCCAGTTTCCCACCACCCTCGACACATACTGCATTTTTATTATCGACCTTATGCTGTGTGAAGAACTGGCACTGAGAACTGCACCAGCAGATTTGAAAAGCAAATGCTGCTGTTTAGCCTACACCCATTCATGCTGACATGAGTCATGAAACTAAATTCTAAAGCAGGCTGAAAAATTACCCTTCCCATTTCAACCGTATGTATGTACTCATGCACAGGTGAATTTAGTATTAACACACATTGTTTGATCAGAACAAAAGCATGCAAGGTGAGGAAGAAGTTATACAGTATGTTCATCAGTCCGGCCTGATGACGTCTTTTCTGTGTTGCGCTGCTGCATGTGAGCTCCAGCTGTAGATCAGACCAGGTCCCTGTGTACAAAGACAGAACACAATGGCGACACATCCAAGACTGTATTCTCAAAGGAAAGGTTTTTGCTACTACTGCCACTGGTAAAGTGAGGCTACTTGCAGCAATGATGGGAAACTGAGAAAAAAATCTAACTATAGATCGGGACTTCATCACTATCCATAGCTATATATATCTACTGCTATGTATGAGTTAACTGAAAAAGATTAAGCTGCTGTTTATTCACCTTATCACCAAATGGATTCTGAATAGTGATCTGAAGAGGAGGTTTCTTTCTACTTCCCTCTCACTCCCATTTCAAAGTCATACCACCTCACAGTGGAGATCAAGCTGCGTGGGCTGAACTTTCTTGCTATTTATCCGGAGCTGACCCAGTGTGTGCTTGGCATCTCCCCTCTCTCCCCTGTGTAGTCTGCAGTTGTGTCATCAAAGAAGTATCAAGTAAGCAGCACGAGAGGGAAAATACAGAGAAGGTTATAAGGGCAGTTACTTGTTTTGAAAGTGCTTCTTTTTCCTATTTGCTCCTTCTGTCTCAGACTGTGTAAATTCCTGACATAATCAGCCAGCGGGAAACACAGGTTTCCTTTCTGGACCAGGATAATCTCTTTTCCTCAATCTTCTCTGCTTGCCTCTTTATATCACAAAACAACTATACTGATTAGCTGATGCTTAATCAGAATTTAGAAGCTGTGGCAAATGATGCAAGCTATGGATAGAATTAATTTTAAAAATGTAGAGGTTAGAAGTCATTTTAAATATCTTTGCTGCCTGTACTTTTTTCATGTAACAGAATACAGTTTGTAAAGAACAACAGAGAATAACTGTCAACAATCAATCTCCTTTATTGGCCACATATTTCATAGGCTTACACGATAGAAGACTCTTGTGAACATCGTGCTGCATTTCTCTATCATTCTCTACAGTCTATATCTCACCAACAATAGTTTCTGATCAGATCCCCTCACACTGCAAATAAAGCTGGAAAGGCCAACCACTGTAATTTCATAAAAGACTGGTTATTGTGATGGTAAACACCTGTGATTATATGGAAACTCTGTACAAAAGTAAAATTACTAAAGCCAAACAAATGCTCAAGTCAGACCCTCACAGCTGATCCTTCTGTGCTACCATTCATATAAATTGTGCAACAGGATCTGAAAAAACTGAGCAGATTTCTCTTTGGGGTGAAGTGACATAACTAGTTATTTAACCTGGCAATGAGAGATGCAAGGACACTAATGATACAGAGTCTGCCCTAGGACCAGGGTCTGAGCAGAGAATTTGACCTTTTCCAACGTGTTCTACCTCTGGCAATTCCTCTTGTATTTTTAGGTTGCCTGTTTAAATATAGAAAGGCTACTTTTTTCCATTTGATTGTTGTACTGAGAAATCATATCATGTAACCATGGCATTATGTTGATAAAAACTCTTCCTGCAAAATGAAAAGTGAAAATACTATCTCTACCATTTGATTACCTTGGTACGGAGTGCACTGAAACTTCTTCTGGTTTTCAGCAGTTTTTGAATCTTGTAAATGTAGACTTGCAATGATTATTTAACATATTTCTACCTTATACATTTTATAAGATGGGAAGTGATAGCATGAGTAGTTGAAGTTAGCATACTCTTTACTCCATTTAGAAGGTAGAATCTTGTGGATAAATAACAAAGTTTTAAAAATGAGAATAAGAATTACAATTCAACATTTATTTTTCAGATGCATGTATACTTTCTTTTCAGCACCTACTGTCTCCATGTTACATGCTTTGTCAGCTTACAGAGAAGTCCAAATGGGCTCTCGGAAGAGCCAGCCTCACAGTACAACACTGAGAGTGCTCTCTCACTGCTTCCACGGGAGGGCAGTGTACAAGCACCGCTTGGAAATCCCTCACAGCAGCGTTTATATTGATATCGGCTTTCCATTTCAACTGGCAAAGTAATTTAACACATGATATCAAGTTAATCCCATTGTGTAGCTAATATACTAGGCATTAATTTTTATTTGATTTGTACTCATAATTACATTCCTTTTAAGCTTATGCCTTCTGGTATATTTCACCTGTGTCCACAGATGTGATGTGCTTTGCTACTGCAGTCATAATAAATACTCTGGGATGCTGGCCCAGCATGCCAAATTCAAGTAAGAGAAAAGAACTGAAGCAAAAAAAGAAGAAAGATTGATTGCCTGGATATAAATCCACCTGGGAATTCCCTGCATGACACTCTCCCTTGCCTGAAGCTCTGTACGTACTGCTGTAGTTTCTCTGGTCCACTTCTTGCAGCAAATGATGACCAGCCTTATGCATCCCCTTCACAGTGTCCCAGTCCCACTCACCATGGCATAGTGAGATAGACGCACCATTTGTTAGCTATCACCCTGTGACTGTTAGATCTGACTCTCATACCACCCACATGAAAAGAAATTTCCACGTCTGCCAGACTTCTGCACAAGTGTCTGTGTCTCCCTTTCCCAGGTGGACACTCTTACTTCAGGGGAAAAAAAAGCCTTTCTGAAAGCCCTTTATTCCCATTGCCCTTTCGGCTGTCACTTGAAACTACAAGAGGCAAACTTGGTAATAAAGGACCAGGGAATTACTGTATGTCTTATTCTCAACATAATAATAATATGTTTAAAAATGTTGTGGATTTGCACAATTACAGCTCTAGATCAGCTGTGAGCCATGCCTAGTTGGATGTCATTGTTCACAAATAAGACCATGTTTTCTTCCATACAGAACTGACAGTTTCAGCAATGTTTAATCAACCAGCACTGACCTTTCTTCCCAAATGACAAAAATTCGTTTTCAATAAATGTTTAACTACTGATTTCTAGAGGAAAAGTTCAAAACACGTACAGACTACTTTTAATCCTATACTAGTTTTTTAGTTACCACAGAGTATGGTTGCTGCAGGAATTATCATGTGTTTTAGGATATAAAAATAATTGTTCTGCAGTCCAACAGTCTTCTGACACTTGCATTCTCTCTTTTTTTTTTTTTTTTTTTCCCACTTTGCTTCTGTTATTTACACTGGGTTCTGAGGGAACTGGTGGATGAAGTTGCCAAGCCACTGTCCATCATATTTGAAAGGTCATGGCAGTCTGGTGAAGTTCCCACTGACTGGAAAAGGGGAAACATAGCCCCCATTTTCAAGAAGGGGAAAAAAAAGATGATCTATGGAAATACAGCCAGTCAGTGTCACCTCTGTGCCTGGCAAGATCATGGAGCAGATTCTCCTGAAAGGCCTTTACGGAAACATTGTACGGAATTCCATTACACAGAAAATAAAGATGATGTCATCAGTGGTAACCAACATAGCTTCACCAAGGGCAAGTAATGCCTGACAAAGTTGGTGGCCTTTTATGACGGAGTTACAGCATTAGTGGATAAAGGAAGAGCAACTGACATCCTCTACCTGGACTTGTGCAAAGCATTTGACACTGTCCTGCATGACATCCTGATCAACAAATTGGAGAAAAATATATTTGATGGATGGACCACTCAGTGCATAAGGAATTGGCTGGATGGTCACACTCAGAGAGTTGTGGTCAATGGCTCAGTGTCCAAGTGGAAACCAGTGATGAGTGGCGTTCCTCAGGGATCAGTATTGGGACCGGTGTTATTTAACATCTTTTTAGCCGACATGGACAGTGGGATCAAGTGCACCCTCAGCAAGTTTGCAGACAACACCAAGCTGAGTGGTGCAGTTGACATACTAGAGGGAAAGGATACTATCCAGAGCTTGAGAGGTGGGCCCATGTCAACCTCATGAAGTTCAACAAGGCTAAGTGCCAGGTCCAGCATCTGGGTTGGGGCAATCTCAAGCACAGATACACGTTGAGCAGAGAATGGCTTGAGAGCAGCCCTGAGGAGAAGGATTTGGAGGTGTCAATTGATGAGAGATTCAACATGAGCCATCAATGTGCACTTGCAGCCCAGAAAGCCAACCGTATCCTGGGTTGCATCAGGAGAAGTGTGACCAGCAGGTCAAGGGAGGTGATTCTCCCCCTCTACTCTGCTCTTGTGAGACCCCACCTGGAGTATTGCGTCCAGTTCTGAGGCTCCCAACACAAGAAGGACATCAAGCTGTTGGAGAGGGTCCAGAGGAGGGCCATGAAGATGATCAGAGGGCTGGAGCAAGACCCCTATGAGGACAGGCTGAGAGAGCTGGGGTTCTTCAGCCTGGAGAAGAGAGGGCTCCAAGGAGACCTTATTGCGGCCTTCCTGTATCTGAAGGGGGCCTACAGGAAAGCTGGGGAGGGACTTTTTATAAGGGCAGGTAGCGACAGGATGAGGGGAAAAGGTTTTAAACTGGAAGAGGGCAGATTTAGACTAGATATTAGGAAGAAATTATTTACTGTGAGGGTGGTTTGAGCAACCTGGTCTAGAGGGAGGTATCCCTGACTATAGCAGGGGGGTTGGAATCAGATGATCTTAAAGGTCCCTTACAACTCAAACCATTCTATGATTCTATGATCTTTTGGCATTGCATTAAGATGTCTGAAAATACTGACAAAGAGGCAAGAATTATGCCCATACTACGGCACTAGTAAAATTACTAAGTTCTCTTTTACCAAGTGCATATTTGAGAATTGATCAGAATCATCTCAGGATATATTCATGTTGTTGTCTAGGTGGTGCAGAAAAACTGAGCCATATGTCTTCTCTAGATAGCCAGTTCTCATAGAAGGGAACAAACTGTACAGAGCAGATTCTGTCTGAAAAGTTGTGTGAATGTTAGACTTACAGTGCTTTACATTAACACTAACTTTACATTCTCACAACTAGTCTCTCCTTGACTACTAGATATTAGTTATTTAACAAGAATTCCACTTTCTACATGATAAAGAATCCCAGAAATGACCCATGTATGGGCATACTCTAGGACCATGGACATGAAAACATGTTCCCTTGATTTCATAGATCATAGAATCAGTGAATGGCTTAGGTTGGAAGGGATCTTAAATATCGTTGATAGCTCTAACCCCCCGGCATGGGCAGGGCTGCCACCTACCAGATCAGGCTGCCCAGGAACCCCTCCAGCCTGCCCTTGGATATCTCCAGGGATGAGGCATCCACAGCTTCTCTGGGCAGACTGCGCCAATGCCTCACTTCAAAAAATTATGAACATGATATAACTGCAAAAAATAATTAAGTTACCTCTCCACAGTGGAAATGCACGTCTGGATGGACCACTATGAAACCAGCACTCTTTCAAATGACTCTCTCAATTCACAGTTTGCTTGTTTCTACCTGACTTCCATGGTAGGAATGGAAGAGAAAACTCTTGTCACAGTCACCTCACCACCACCAACAGGGCAAAGGTTTCTCTCAGAACTAGAAGAGATCTTCCTGAGAACTGTAAAGATGGTGAAACCATAGGTTGCAACTGTTCTGATCAGACCACTGCTATTTTATACAGAAGTATAGCTCTTCTTACTGGTTAGGTTAGGTTAGGTTACTGGTATATTTGTTAGGGTCTTCACAATTAAGGTCACAGATCAACACTTCTCCGTTTTGTTTCCTATTTCCACGCTCTTCTGGCCTACTTGTTTCTACACAGTTTAAGTCCTCTCATCCAAACTTTGCAGGATGCTTGCTATTAATTGTTCTCAAACATCTGGACAGATGGATGTAAAGAGCTAATAATAATGTTTTATAAAACTTCCAAAATCCACCAGCATCTCCAAGAAACATCTTTGTGATTCTAGTCTGGAATGTGAAGTACTGAATCATCCCATTCTGAAGAGAACAACACCTTTGTAAATCTATGGCTTTTAGGCCTGCCTGTAATGCTGGGCATGTCTGAATTAGGCCAAAGCTGTGCGCACCTAAAGTAATAGATGTTTATGCATACCGCTGGTGTAGGAAAGGTATAGATAGAAGAAAGCATACATGCACGTGAAGATGTGCCCTGCCTTTTGTAGTACCTGGAATTATTTCATCCTGTGGCTTCAGTTTTACCATCTAAGTCTGTGCCCTTCCAAATCATGGATAATCATAACTAGTGTAAGTAATCACAATTTCTTGGACTCATCTCTTTAGATAATGTAAATATCAAATTATGGGCAATAGAGGAACTCTACGCTGCAACAAGTGGATCACTCACATCAATGTTTGTATTTTTCAGATTAAATGTGAGAAAGGTTGTGCCTGGGCTCAACTGTTGAGCAAGCTGGGTTTAGTGTGTGCATTTTTCTGATCAAATAAGCAGCGAAATGTATTGTTTGGTTTTACTGCACAGTTCAGAAGGCTGTAACCAGAAGCAGTGAGATTCAGGAGGGTCTCAGTTCCTGGGGTTGTTTTGCAACAATACTTCATAGAATCACAGCACGCCCCGAGTTGGAAGGGACCCACACAGATCATCAAGACCAACTCCTGGTCCCACACAGGACCACCCAAAATCCAAACCTTATGTCTGAGAGCGGTGACCAAACGCCCCCTGAGCTCCTGCAGCCTGGGGCCGCTACTCCCGCGGGGCTGCCCCGCTAACAGCAGCTCACTCTGACGTGCAGCACTTACCCCAGAACACGACGGGCCGCGGTCGGCCCCGGGGGGCGGAGCGGGGGGTGGGCGGAGCGGGGGGCGGGCGGAGGGGCGCGGTCTCGAGCTCGGGTGTAGATGCAGAGACGGTGGCGGGATCGCGGTGCTTCTCGACCTGCGTGGGCAGCATGACGGACCGCTCGGCCTTCGACACCAATGTCATCACCATGACCCGCTTCGTGATGGAGGAGGGCCGGCGGGCGAAAGGCACCGGGGAGTTCACGCAGCTCCTCAACTCTCTTTGCACCGCCGTCAAGGCCATTTCCACTGCCGTGCGCAAGGCGGGCATCGCCAACCTGTGAGTGACACCGCCTGCCCCGAGCAGGGGTCGGGGCTGCCGGCCGGGCTGTGCGGGAGGTGGGATGGCCTTAAAACATCGGGATGCACTGCCGTCCCGCAGGCTCTTCCCGCCTTCCTCCAGGGACTGCGGCAGCATCTCGGACAGCATCTCCTCCCAGGAGGAGTGGGCTGTGTTACTTGCTTCTCGGTCCCTTTAGCAGATCCTGCTGCTGATGGAGGCACGCAGACCTTCACCAACCAGGCGTGGGTGTCTTGAACCGGAAAACCAAAGGAGCAGGCTGAAAGGCAAAGTCTAGTGAAGTAGAAGCGGGATTGTTGCTCACTGTAGTCAGCCACTCAGTATCAGAGCACTGCTTTGTGCTATGTGGCGCCTCATCAAGCTGTGTTAATTTTTTTTTCCCCATCGCATTGTAGCAATGTGAGTTTGTGAGGATTTGAAAGCCTTCCTCAGGAGCAGGCTGTGGCAGCCAGCAGAGCTGACACCAAGGAGCGTTGCTCCAAGAGCGTTGAGAGGAAATCAGAGCTCACAAGGTGTTAAAAGAAAAGCAAAACTATTGTAGATAACTACTCCTCTCACTGATATAAATCACTGTATTGTCGATATAAACTGCTTCAGTGATTAATGAAAGATGTAGCAGTACCGTGCTACATACACACTATGTAGTGGAAAACATATTACAGATGCAGGTAATGCAGAGTAGTATTTATTACAAAACATATTTTTACTGTCAGAGAGCTGAAAAGTCTGGTGAAGTTAATAAAATAGAAGCAATGCCAGGAGACAATGAGGATATTCCACTTTACACATTTTTGAACTATTTTGCTCTGTTTTGACTTCTGCTTTTATATGATTGCCATGGCTTTCTCACTGTTACATGCTATCCCCTTCCAGCACCTGCTCTGCTGACCACTGAGGACCAGCATTTCCCACCTGTGCCCTCGTTTGTTATGGCAGAGGTCCCATTCCTCATGTCTCCCTTTGCTGCTGTGCTGAGTTGCCACAGGCTCCATGTTTGTGCCCTGCGTCCCCTGCAGGCTGCACGCTGGGCACATCCTCTCCCAGCCCCCAGAACTTTGGTTACTTTCTGTAGCTGCTGTGAATACATGGAGTGTACTCCCTGCCTTCCTCTCCCAAGTTAGAATCGGAAGTACAACACTGTCTAGAAACACTTTCACATTCGCCAAAAAAACATTCAAGGTGCCGTAGCAGAAACAGGTGTGGACAGACACATGGAGAGACATGGCATGTCTTTTTCTTTGTCTCCTGCATACAGCACATTGCTGCATTCCGAAGTTCAGAATTATTGCAAAAAAACTGAATTACCAGTATTCAAACCTATCAGTATAAGATGGCTGAAGTACATAAGAGAAATCTCAGTGTGTGCAGAGCTGGGTCTTGTTTTTCTCTGCTGAGAGCTGAACTTCCTGTTCTCTCTTCTGAACGCTTTCAATATCGCCTATCACAAGGTCACCCAGTACTTCCTGATTCCAGACAGGGTAGTTCAGATTAGCTGTCAGGGCTTTATTTGTGTTGTGCCTGTGTTTCTCAGTTTTATTCCCAAAGAAATATTTGTTACTTAGAGTGAAAAGCTGAAAACATTGAACCGTAAAATTGTTGATTTGTGTGTTAGCAAAGTGTTTGTTTCGGAATTTGCACATGGAACTGCTAACCAAGAGCAAACTACATTGAGAAGTTGTAACGTAAGTAGCACAGTCAGATTTACTTGTTAAGTATAAAGTTTCTAGCAAAATCTTAGCTTTTACAGTAAGCGGCTGTGACAGTGGAAATAGGATGGAGGGTCAACATTTAGGTTTTATAGTTAATATAAAGGAATGCAGTTTTGTAATTCAGCCTTCACAGCCTGCTCTGGCTATATTTGTCTATAATTCAGGGACTACTGAAAGATGATTCCCTATTTTGTGTACGTCAGTGCCTTCTAGTTTTTTCATGATACAAGTAATATTAGCAGGTCTCAGCAAGGATCCATCGGACAGCAAAAAAAAACAGGTGCAAAAACCTGAGAGATCACCTGTCAGTACTGTTTGCTCTGCGGGATCTTGTACAAACACAATCTTGTCAGAAAAGGGGTGCTTTGGAAGCTGCAGTGCCCTCCTCTGACTGGACGCTCTCTCCTTGCCTTGCTTTAGGTATGGGATCGCTGGTTCTACCAATGTGACAGGAGATCAGGTGAAGAAGCTGGACATCCTTTCCAATGATTTGGTGATTAACATGCTCAAGTCATCCTTCAGCACATGTGTTATTGTGTCAGAAGAAAACAAGGATGCTGTAATAGTGGAAGCTGACAGAAGGGTTGGTAGCTTTAAAAATTTTCAGTACTCAATTTCAGGTCAATCTTTACAATTGTATCTTTTCAAATGTGGGAAATCGAAACTGAGTTAAAAATTTCAGAGAACATGTACTTTTCCATATATACAAATACAATCAGTTTTCAGTTAATTTGTTTTGTAGGTGCGTGTGTTCTTCTGTCCCGCATTTGTCCTGTCTGCTATTTCTGTTCCCAAGATTGGATTTTTATGTTTGTTTTCTCCATTGTTCCCCTCCACCTTCTTTCTTCCCCCACTTTTTCCTAATTGCGGAGGAAGTGATATTCATGTTTATTCCTCCTGATCTCTGGAGCTGTGCTCTGAGTCCATCCAGCGCTTCTGTAAAGGAGCTTTATCAGTAAAGCACTGAGTACCTGCTTCTTGCAGATCAGATCTTGAATTCTCCAGGTTAGGCAAATTCTCTCAGAGGCCCTGAAAATAAGATGTTGCAATGACACAAAAAATCATTTTGACTTTTTGGTCTTACTTATGTTTCCTAGTCTGCATATACTTCTTGAATGATGGTAATTCCTTTTTTTGCTGGCCGATATTCCCGTGTACAAAAAAAAAAAATCTGAGCAAAAAGTTTAGAGAAAAGAAACAATAAATATAATTTAGAAAGTAGGACATTTGTTTTGTCGAAGCAGTTGTCTCTTTCCTTCTTTGCTGAGAATCTTTTGAAATTGATTGTGTTGGCATTGGGTGAATTTTAGATCTGCTTTAGATCTGAATAAATGTGATTACAGAGCCTCACAGATCACAGAGCAAGGCCCAATGTTAGTGCCTTTTTTAAACAAAATGTGATCTAATACGGTGCTTTTATCAGAATTCCTACCCATGTGATAGCATAGTATAGCATTTCTGGGTTTAAAAAGGTTTCTGGCATACAGGATTGAATTGAATGAAAAGCAAATATGCCAACACAGTTAATACGCATGATTATTAGTGATTGTGGAGAGGATAAGGGAAAAATGAACTATATAAAAAGTACAGTGGAATCAGCTGTTTTCCCTGTCCTGGCAGATTCCTTTGTCTGCAAGAATCCTTAATACAGCCATAGGCAGAAACCACTTCTTTATGAAGGAACGAGCACCCAGCCCACAGGGTAAAACCAGGAACTGGCTGCAGTAATTTCTGAGGTCCTGTCCATTTCTGAGCAGAGGACTTTCTTAAGCTGTTTAAAGTGGAATATACAGTAAAATATATACTTTCTGAATGTCAGTTGTTAAAGTAATTTTTGATCCCTCTAATTTTAGCTCTTAATAAAAAAAAATAGATCTTGTCTTTTTCCTTAAAATTCGGCATGCAGTCTCATTAGAGATGAGAAAATGTAGCCCAAATAGTAGATATTAGAGGATGTCTATCAAAATGGATGAGCATTAACTTGATATATGAAGCTAAACTAATCACGTAGCTTTTAAATTAAAAAAAAAATTAAATACAAAAACCAGCTTTGCTGTTTCATCTTCTGTTACTTACTTCAAGGATTCCCCAGATTCTACTGTGGCACAAATCACAGTTGTAATCAAGATTGAAATCCAAGTCAGAGTTCTTCCAGTTACAGAATTCCTTCATAATCTATAAAAGCATTATAATTTATATCAATTTGGAAATGTCTGAGAACACTTATCTACTGAATACTTTCATTTGTAGGAGGTAGGCAAATAATGTCACTAATCTTACTGCTCCCCGTTTTATATTTTTAGGGTAAATACATAGTCTGCATAGATCCTCTGGATGGATCATCTAACATTGACTGTCTTGTTTCCATTGGGACCATCTTTGGCATCTATAGAAAGGTAAAATGCTTCCCATAGGATAAAAAAAATTATTATTGTGCACCTTTGGATTAAATATAATTTTATATGAAAATTTAATAAAATCTGTCTAAACTCGTTTGTGAAAGAGACTTTCCAGGACTGACTGTAAGTTATATCTGCTCTTTCAGATGCTTTTATGAAAGATTTGTAAGGGATTTGCATCACTATATTAGCAGATGAACATTAGAAGAACATGGAAGCCTTGCTGATATTTAATTAGTCAGCTAGAGGAGTCACCCCTTGCAAACATAGCTGGTATTAGATTCATAAATAATTTTCTTGAGACAAAATACCATGTGATTGTTATCTACATGGGAAATGTGCTTTCAGGTTTTCTTTTTCTCTGTACTAATAGTTATGTTAGCCTGAGGACAGGCTTTAAATGCAAGCCAGAGCTGAAATATGGCATGTGCATTTGAGTGTCTAATTCACTCTGAAAGGCAGAAACCTTGTCTGCAAAGCCTGAAATACTGGACTTACATCTCACAAGATGGGGGAAACAGTAAGTCAGATAAAAACACACCCAACTGTCTGTTTTAATCATCTTGTTTATGTTCTCACACACCTCAAAGTAACTATTTTCAACTTCAATTTTTGATGAAGCAGAGGAAAATAAAACAACCCTAGGCATTTTGCTCAGCTGTAAACTCCATAAGTCATGTTTATTGCTTGCTTTTCAACTATGCCTTGGAGTTTTGCTTCTAGCTGTGTTCATCATCACCTACAAGGAGGTGCACAGCTTTATATTATCACCTTAATCCTTTCCTGATTCCTGCATTCCAACAAGGCTTATATAAGAGCATTTCTAGATGAATGTGTTTGTCTCTTCCATATAATTTGTGCATTATATGTAATGCATACAATAATAAAACACATCCATTAGGAATCCTAGTTGTAGGCCATGCAAGCATTTGTGCTATTTGTTGCATGGATATGCAGTAGATTATCCCTATCTCAGAGTCCAGTTATATTATATACCAGATTAAAAAAATGAAGTAATTTTTTGTGCTCCTTATTCTAGATATCCCCTGATGAACCTACTGGGAAAGATGCTTTACAACCAGGGCGTAATCTTGTGGCAGCGGGTTATGCTCTCTATGGAAGTGCCACAATGCTGGTACTGGCCACTTCTGCTGGAGGTGTCAACTGTTTTATGCTTGATCCGGTGAGGATGTCTTCTGCTTGCGTATTAGTTAGGGATAACAGGTACTGTCTGTAAGACACATTTGTCCGTCCAAATGGTCAAAGGAGCAATTTTCAAATTAAAGCTGATGTGGAAAAATGAAGTATGTTCCATTGCCTGTCAAAACTAAGATCAAGAGATTTTTCATTCCACCTGCCTGCTGCAGTCAGTGATTCAGCAACGGGAAGACAGTCAAGTCAGTGAAGCAAATATGCAGCACGTGTGTCAAATAATGTGGTATTTAAAATAAGCTACTTTCTGCAATGCAGAATGCAGCTGAGTTTCTTTTTTATGTCTTTTTTCTTAATGCTAGGGCCTTGGTAAACTGTTGAAGCAGAGATCCTTAACTTTCTTCTATGTTTTCAGATCTTACCATTATGAGTAAAAGAGTAAGTGATGTGTGTGAATGTGTTAGACATTGTAGAACGCATTGATGTATAAGTTTTAAAATCAAAGATATATTGACCACAGCAAACCACCTTCTGCTATAATAACCTGTCTTTGTGTTATGAGTTAACCAGTAAGTGGTACCTGCCTGCATTAAGGTTTTAGAACCTGCAGTGGTCAAGAAGCTGGAAATATAATGTGATGCTCCCTGTGAAGTAAGAGCTTAATTAGCTGCATGTGTTTTTGTTTATATTCAGATAGGAGACTTAGCTTTGAGCATGTGTGAAAGTTATTTTGTTTGCTTTTAGCACTAACATAGAAATTTACATCAGTAAAAACTAAACAGCTCGGCCCTTGGTGACAGAGACTGAATCTCTTGACTTCAGGCTTCTAGTTAGCCCAAGCTAGGACAAACTGGAATATATTAATATCTGTTTGAAAACATTTGCACATTGCTTCAGCTGGCATTCTCAGTTTCTGAACTCTTCATAGCCATTCCTTTGTTATGAGTCTAGCAAAAGTATGGGGAGCTAAATGAATTTACAGGCAACAGCGTTACTTTTTGTATAGAAAACTGAGAGAGAACTGGGAATGGTAGTATAAAGAAGCTTGCATGACACCAGGATTCCTGCTCTAAACTGCATCTAAACAGCAAACACCTTCTTCAGAGGTATTGAATCATTAAAGAAAGTAGCAGCTCTAGTAATTATTTCCTAAACTATGTATATGATTGGCTTTCACTTTGTAAATGAATGAGAAAACAACATCAACAAATTATTTTCTTTCTTATTTTTAGGCAATTGGAGAATTCATTTTGGTTGATAGGGACGTGAAAATCAAAAAGAAGGGGAATATCTACAGTCTCAATGAAGGCTATGCTAAATACTTTGATTCTGCAGTCACTGAGTATCTCAAGAAGAAGAAATTCCCTGAGGTAAAAAATCCAGTTTCAAAGAAGCTTTCTGACGACAAGCTACACTTAGCAATTCCTACTTTACCATCGGTCACTTTCTCATGTATGAAGTTCCAGAGCTGTTTTTTTCTTTATCTATTTAAAATGTATCCATGTGTGTAGGACTGCTAGTTAGAGCAGCAGATGATGTGATTGAATATTGCACTGCCCTTCAGTATTGCACTCCACCACTGCCTTTTCTTCCTTTTCTTCTTTCTTTTTTAAATTTTTCTATCCTAGCCAGGGGCCTGAGTAACTGTTTTGAGGTTAAAACCGGGCATTTAGTGGTAAAGTAGAGAGGAAGTCTCATCCAGTGATGAAGAAACATTTTCTACAGGCATGTTAGGTTGCAGCTGCCCCACTGCAGTGTCTGATTAGACGGAGAAGCTGAGCAGGGATGTTGGCCTTGTGCTCAATGATAACATTGGCTGTGTCCCCAGGGGCCTCTCATGTGAGAAGTTCATGTTGTTTCAAGGTCTGCTTTGTGGTCATGCAGCTCCCTGGTATTGGAAGGCCTGAAGCTCTGAAGAGTACCCACAAAAGCATGTCCATTCTCATGCCTTCCTTCTGTTCTCACTACAGTTATTAGGTGGATAACAGTGTCAACATGTAGTATTGTTAAGTGTTGATCTCCATTCTTGGCTCCCTGAACTTGCTTTGAACAAAGACTGGTATTCTCCTCTGGTGACTTGCAGGGTTAAGGTGCTGTTTATCAAGATACTAAAATGATACTAAAAGATACTATCTGCAGTGTGTTGAGGAACAAATTTTAGTAGTCAAATGTCAACTTTTTGTTGACAAAAGTGCTGTAAAAACTGAAGCAAAAGGGTTAAAATAATTACTAAGGATCACTTCTTTTGCTTTTTTGAAGTTTTTTTCTTTCTCATTACAATAGAATAAAAACCCAAAACCAGTTCCCACCGCTTGATCTTTGCTACTAGAAATGCAGTGTTTTCCAAAGGTTAGAGCACTGACAGAGAGCTGGGCAGCATACTCTGTTGCTGGCACCACCACTCATCTATTCTGAAATCTTCTGTCCTTTTCCTTGGATTTTCCCAATTAGAAAATGAGAAAGACACTGAATTTTTAACCTAAGCTACTTGGAATACTATGAATTGCAGTGTGGAGGCGTTAGATGTTACAACCACTAAGAAGAAGGAAAAAAAAGACTAACCCGATGTGCTCAAAAGTTACATTTATTTGAATGTCTTTCTATAGGATGGCAGTTCACCATATGGTGGAAGGTACATAGGATCTATGGTGGCTGATGTACATCGCACACTGGTGTATGGAGGAATCTTTCTGTATCCTGCTAACTCCAAAAGTCCCAAAGGGAAGGTAAATCTGCATGAGTCCAATTACAGGGGGTGTTGCATTACACTGATATTTCACTCTCATGGAACAGTGTTTTGATTCCAGAATGTAATTCTTACAACTTGGTAGCTTGTATCTCTAATATGCACAGATGACCCAGTCTTTGCACACTATTCCAGGAGACAGCAACCTGTTGTCAGACACCAATTTAGGGCTGCTTCTAGCCTGTGTCAACTGTACTGATTTTTCTTTATATTCAAACATATATAGATTGTGAATCATTAGCAGGAACGCGTTAGGGAATGTTCTATTTAAGCAGTCATACCATCTCTGCCCAAACCATGGTGTCCCCAGCTAAGTGAAAAATTACAAAGCAAAATAAATGGCTCACGCTATGCTGAGATTCCTATCACAATCTGAGATATCAGAAGCTTAAATGTAATGTGCTCCTTAAGAGAAGCTTTGCTGTACAGAAAAATCTCTGCTTCTTGCTCTTAGTGGTGCTGCTTCATCTGGAGGAACCAAGCCTGGCTGCCTCTGCAGGGCAACAGGCAGTCCCTTGTGGAAAAGCATGCTTTTAGAGGCTGACAGGGTGACTATTTATTCAGCAAAGACCTTTCATCTGTTTTGTAACTGTCCATAAATTATTGCTTCAGGTTGCAGATAAGATGCAGTTACTCATTAGAGAAACCTAATGGCATACTCAGGGCCAGTGTTTTTCTTGCTACCTGATCTGCTGCCTTGTTAAAGGCTGTGTCTTACATATGAGCTTTATCTCTGTGTAAAGAGCACAATGCAAACATGAACTATGGAGAAAGCACTCAAACCAAGCAAATCCAGCATTCTTTCTGCTTTATTTACAGGAAAAATCTGCACAATTCTGGAGTCAAGTGTTGATTGGCTTTAAATCAATTGCCAAGTAGTTATGTTTAGTGATTGTCAGCACTGTCTGGGTTGACCATTGCCATTTTGATTCTTGTCTTACAGCTGAGACTGCTCTATGAATGCAATCCTATGGCTTTTGTTATTGAGAAAGCTGGGGGAATAGCAACAACAGGGCATCAGTCAATACTAGATATAGTGCCTGAGGATATCCACCAAAGAGTGCCTGTTGTCTTGGGATCTCCCGATGATGTGAAGGAGTACCTGGAAATAGTCAAAAAGCATGCAGCCAAGTGAAGTAGGCCTGCTGCAGTCACTGTGCAGTTGGGAAGGAATGCCTTAAAGCGAAACCAAAGAACACACTGCAAGTCTGAACTGTCAGACCTTCGTAAGAAGAAAGGGGATAAGCCACAGTTTCAGAAGATTTTTTTAAAGTGCAATTGTACTGTACAACAAAAGGCATTAAAAGATTGTATTAAAGGAAGCATTAAAAGAAAAGCGAGAGGAAAATGTGTTTGTTCTCTTCATTGATTTTTTTTAATTATACAGAAGTCACTGATGCTACAAGAAAATATTGTGCTATGTTAATTGATACTTAACTTTCTCAAACAAATGATACTATCACCAGAATATCTTACTTTGTCCTATTCTAAAAATCTTACAGCCTCTTACACCGAGTGACCCTTTTTCGACCACTCCATAATTCTTTGACAAGTTTAAAGGCTAACATGGATAATTTCACACACTGTTTCTAGGCCCTACAAGTACTTCGCTGTGGACTTATCCTAACCAAGAGTTAATATTTGTGAAATATGTACATCAGGGTATGGTAACTCTGACAAATCCTGTTAATACTGCCAGTTAGTGCTCTGTCAGATCCAGGTACATAAGGATGGGAAATGGAAAATGAGACATTTTGTAGAGGGATTTTGAATTGCAGAAAGAGCATGTGCAGCTTGGTACCATTCTGTTGTGATGGTATGGCTATCATTGCCAGAAATTAATCTGGTTGTTTGGTAAGAAAAAGAACATCTCTGTTACTAGCAACCCTCACCTGATCTTCTTTGCGTTATTTTGAGAATGTGCATTACCACAGAAGGAAAGAATTCTGCTGTGTAAGCAGAAGTAAATTGTGAGGATTCCCACAAAGCATGCCGACATTTAATGTGCTGATTCAGAGCATGCTGCTGGGAACACAACATGGGTGCTCGGGAGCTAGATGGACTGTCCACCTGTCCAGGTCTCCAAATGTCTTATAGGGTCTGGACAGTCCTGACTATCCGCTCTTAGCTCTTGCTCTGCCTGTCCTCCAGCTTCCAGTGTTGTAAAGATGTGTGCCTGGCCCTGAGCAGCACGAAGCCCTCTGCAGGCCATGCTGCAGTGTGGAATACAAGGAGGCAGTCAGCTGGGAGAGGGCTTGGGTCCATGTGGCCAGGCAAGTGGGACAGCTGGACTGCTGCCTGCCAAGTCACTCCTGTGACCCAGGCTTTTCTCCACAGGCTGTCTTGCTCATGCTAGGGCCAGCGCTGCTCCCTCTGCCTGCTCAGGTTGGACACCAGCCACTTTCATTGAAGAGATAAAATGTAGTCTTTGCATCTGTTTTATCTTCGTGATTTCAAAAGGAAGAGGGAGTCTCTCTCCTTTTTGGATGAATGAAGGTGCTGGGAGTGGGTGGAGATGCTACCTCCATGCTGAAACACTTCCTGGGGGAACCACATGGCCCTTTCTCCTGCATTTCTCTGTTTACTGGCTCTAGCACATATCCCTTAGCACTTTAAGAGGCCCCTAGCTCACCAAACCATCCATAGCAGGCATGGTGCTAGGAAGGACCTACCCCTCTGATGTTCTGGACACTGCCCCTAGAGCAAAGCATGTGACTGTTTCTGCAGTGCATAACTTATTTAATATTTAATTTTATTTAGACCTTTAAGTTTTTAATTCAATTTGTTCTCAGAGCCATAAATATAATACACTAATTAGAAGAATTTTTTTTTTTTTTCTGGCTTTCTGCACACCAGTCTGGACTACAGTACCTCACCAGCCCACTGCACAACTTTTAGGACAGACAGCACCTAACAGCAATCCATTACATCCAGCTATAGTAACTCCTCAGCTGTATTCTGCCCTCAGCCCCTTCAAGAATCCTTGGGCTGCATACATCTATTTTTAAGACAACATACTGGCAACAGGGAAAGGTTATAGAAAGAAAAGCAATACTGCCTCTGTTTACCACAACATTTTCCAGTGTTTTGTGTTTTTTTTTTCCTCTCTGGGTTGACATTTTGTAGTGAGTGTTTTTCATCCTGAGAGTTGTTTCTTACTGTCTGTAATATATGCACCCATGATAGGAAGAGCTCCTGTGCAGCCACTTATGGAGAGAACTCCTCCATCAGCTCACCCCCAGATCCTTTTCAGGGTTATTCGGGTGTATCAGAACTGTGCAGAAGGGCTTGCCTTGGCAGGGCATCCATCTTCAGCTCTTGCACTACCTCTTGCCCTGCTCAGATGCTGAACTGTGGCATTTGGTGAAAGGTCACCAGCTCTAATTTCAGCCAGCACCATCCAAGCAACTAACATTTATGAGCAGTTAGAAGAGGTGTCACCTTTACGGTACAGGGATAGCCTATACACCAGTGGCAGTGGGAATCAACCTCAAGGGCTCCTGTGTAATCACTGTATTAGGAGACAAATCACAGATCTGTCAAATTAAGCTGCTTTTTTTTTTTTGTTAGTATCCTTTCTGTCCTATTCCACTTTATTGACTGGCTTATAGTCATCACACATTTTTAAAACGATCTTATTTGTTTCTCTTCCACCTATTAAATAATAATATTTTGTATAGCTTAACTGTAGGGTTTGGGGTTTTTTTGTTTGTTTGTTTGTTTGTTTTTTATCATTTAGAGGATTCTCCACAGTATTTATCACAAGTTTATTTTGACCAAGATCAACCAGGGTGAAGATTTCCTCCTGCCCAGTCTTTTGTCACTGACAAAATTTATTCATTTATTTCTCTTCTTACTCCACTGTTGGCTGTAATGTTTCTGGTAAGCTTGGTTGTAGAGTTGGTGTTTGTTACATACTTACATAAGTACATTTCTTACTGAAGGAGTGTTGTTCAAGCGGTACCCTAAGGCATTGTGCTCTGTACTTACTAAGAACTACCCACTACCTGTAGAAAGCATTTGAGAAGTTTTCAGTAAAAAAAAAAAGAACGAAAGAGGGAAACAATGACCTCTGAGCACCCATTGAACTGCTAACTCCAAAACAAACGTTAGAAGCGGTTCTGAACTTTGTCTTTTTGATCAGTGTACAAGATCACTTGGAATCAATAGCAAAGAATGTCTACACGTGATGTTTTTTACAAATGTTAGAAGCCATAGTACACACACGCCCATGCCCTCGACAAATCTTATTTGCTGAGTTGATTAGTTGCCTCAGTGGTACACAGCAAGGAGATTTTGCATTAAGAGCATTTTAGAACTCCTCATGCTGAGAGCCACTAGGATGATGAAATAACTTGCAGAATGCAAGTATGGTTGTATTTTAAACCAGCAGATCTGTTTACACATCATTCAAAGCTTCACCATGAGCTACCCTACAGCTCTGTAAATATGTTATTTTTTGGTTTTGTTCTAAGTCTCTTGAAATTTCTTTCAGGGCTCCTGTCCTGGCAAAAAGTGTTCTGGAATATTTGTCCTGTGATATGAATGGTCTCACAGACTTTTAACTAGATCACAGAAAATAGAAAATGTTCCAGATGATTTTCATTTTCTACCTTCTTGCCATGGAGAACGGAGTGGAAAATCTGCCTGTTACTCCATCTGAGGAGCCTTGCTCACCTCCCCCTTACCCTGAGAGTTGCCCAGTGACAGGGCAAGAGGCAGTGGGCACAAACTGGAACACTGTTAATTTCCATCTGAACATGAAGAAAAACTTCTTCACTGTGCAGTGACAGAGCACTGGCACACACTCCCCAGAGAGGCTGTGGAGTCTTCTTTGGAGATCTTCAAAAGCTGCTGGGATGCAATCCTGCACAACCTGCTCTGCGCGTGCCTGCCTGAGCAGGGGCTGGAGCCAGTGACCTCCAAAGTAGAAAATCTTTGCATTCAGATGCATCACACATAGGGAAAGAGAGAATTTTAGGAAAATCATGAGGAATTATGAAGTGTAAAAAAGGGAATGCAAAGGGATGTCAGAACTCTTGGCCTAGAGCTGCAGCTCCTACAAACAAAAATAAGGCTAAATACAAGTTCTGTTGATTAAATAAATTTCTTCTTTCCTGGCATGATTCTAGCCCAGTAATTTGCTTTCAGTGATTGATAAAAATTAATCTCATTGAAACTTTCTGCTTTAACTTCAGATTTTCTAATTTTGTTGTGGGCTTTCCAGACCCTTATCTTAAAAATAAGAGAGTGCTACCAATAAGTAAAATGAAGACTACAACATGTGATTGCTCTGATTACCTCCTGTGAGTGGGAGAACAGAGCTACAATTGAGATCTGTAATTCCAGTGTTCCAGATGATAGCATGTGCCTAACTCACTGCATTTCTATTCGCCTTCATGCAAGTGCCATGTGTTCCAGGTTTATTGCTTACAAGGAATTGATGGCAGAATTATCTGTAGTGTAATCGCAAAGTGAGACATATCTACATTTGCATAGAATCACAGAACCACAGAACTGTGATAGAGACAAGATAAAATCAGATAAGTATCATTTGTAGATTAAGGAAGGGACAATTACTCAGGAAGCATTGAAGCCATAACTCACTCGGTACTTTTCATTCATGTAAACAGTATAACATTAGAAGCAACCTAGCTGAGAATTAAAATGGGACTGGAGCTGCAATAAAAAAAAAAAAAGCACCTTTAATAGATGCATGTTTGGATGCTCAGTGCTCTCATTCTATAGTTCATCATGCAAAACATCTTGGAGTACCCAAGCCTTAGCCCTGGTTGAACCATTTTACATGTATATTGGATTAATTTCCAAACCTCTGTGCTAGGTCGTTAAATGGCCTTCTGGCTTCAGACACAGAGCAGTATCTTGCTCTGGGAAGTGCCATGCAGCCTGGTCCCCATGCCAGCATTGTGGAGGGCCCAGAAGGGATGGCCAGGCAGGGGACAAGGTGATGAGAGGGCACCCAATTGTCACCCCTCTGTTTCTGGCACTCTACAAATTGTGCAGGGCTTGTCCTGCCTTGCAACTCTGAGCCTGCTGCTGCAGGAGGACTGTGTTCAGCCACGAGGCTAGTCAGAGCCTTTGCTAAGAGCAGCCAGTGCACCACAAGGGTGTGTTTTGACAGCTGTGAGCCAGGAAGGGGGGTGTGCAGAGGGCAGCGGAGCAGTGGCTGCCTGCAGGAGAATGGAGCCAGCCTGGACACAGCTATTCTGGGACCCCATCACATGGTCCCCAGAACATTTGAATAAACTATGACTGGCAGCACAGCCAGGAGCTTCCCCTCAAAATAAACCAGCTGCTGGGTATCTCCACACGGCTAGAAAGCACCCAGTCCAGCCAAGAAGATAGGAGCACTGGTATCCAGCAAAAATGTCGGACAAAACCCCCTTTGAAACAGACATGCTGACTCTCACACGGTTCGTCATGGAGAAGGGACGGCGAGTCAAGGGAGCCACCGGGGAGCTGACACAGCTGCTCAACTCCATGCTGACTGCCATAAAGGCCATTTCCTCTGCAGTCAGAAAGGCAGGCCTTGCCCACATGTGAGTCCTACTTAGATGTATGAGGAGGAGGGGGAGGTGGAGAGGGAGCTGCTTGCACCGAGAGGCTGGGAAGAGGGCAGTGTTGTCCAAGTGACTGCAGGAAGGAGGTCAGGGCATGGGTTGCTAGGACTGGTAAGCAGCAGATCTCTCTTTTTGGAGCACTTTAACATCAAGTGCAAGATAAACACTTAGACTGGCTTCCCTTCTGCAGTATGGTTCAGGACTTTGCTGTTCTCTTCATTATACCCTGTAAATGTTGGCACTGATGTATTTCTAAATTTACTGTGAATGTGCCAAACATCGCACTGCACTGTTTCTACTGGCAGTTGAGCACAGTGCTGAGCAGTGCCAGCCAGGGCTTCTTCTGTGTTGGGACAATAGTGTTCTGCCTGACTGCAGCGTAAGTGAAGTTCTAAAACAACAGCTCTGTGAGAAGCACTGTCGCATGTGGGTATGTTCCCTTTCTTCCTTCAGTACTATCAGGGTTATAGGTGTGGAGTCCTAAAAGGTCCTATGTGAAAAACAAATGGAATAATTTGGCATGTAGTCATTTAGAAAATCAAATAAAGATTTGCCTTAGCAAAACCTGGAATTAATTGAGTTGCTCTTCACACAGCCAGGTGAGACTGACCTCAGTGTCAGCCTTTTAACACTGATCGCTCAGAAGCAGCTCAGGTAGCTGGAAAGTCCTAATAAAATTCTGTATTTAAAATATGCAATTATTGTTTATGTATTGAAATACATATTTGCATACATACCTGTGTACATATGTATGCATGAATGCATAAAGAAGACAGGGAAGACAGCCGTGTAAGAAAGACGATGTTTGTTTGTAATTTATCCCTTTTTTTTTTTTTTTTTCCCTGTGGTAACACCACAGCATAAAACACCCTGGGGTTTTTGTACTTCTGCTGAGTCCTCAGTGATCTCTGCCAACCAAAAATTCAGTGTCTCAGTACTGCCACAGTCACTTTACAGGTATGGACTGTAATTTGTAGAGAGGACACAAGGTACGCTGAACGTCAGCAGCAGCCTCAGGCTCCGCTGCTGTTTCAATGGTAAACTATACTTTGCCTCCATTTGGTGAATCTTAGCTGTTCTGCCTCCCTGACTTAGAGGAAGTATTGCTTTTACCTAATTTCTATGTTTCAGTATACAGTTTCTATATGGAGAGAACCACTGTTTGATAGGCTAGAAGTGGAATAGTCCCCTTGCACACAGGACACACAGATACAGTCTCAGTGCTACAGGAGTCTCCCTTTAGAAGGCAAACATCCATTATATCAATAAGTAAATGGCTATTTCTACTAACAAAAATTTTCATGTAACGACAAAGAAATATTTAAAATATCCAAACACATGGATGAGTGACATGTATCATTCAAATTGCTGTGACTAGCCATGAAATTCTGGAAATTTCTGTTGCAAACTTTCAATGACAGTGACTGGCTTCCATCCATCTGCATTTGTGCCTTCGTCTCATAAGCGAGACCTGGGATCTTTTCATTAGAGAAAAATGCAGCTAGAGAGCTCTTATTTTTACTTCCTTCTCCAAACAGGAGAATGTGAAGTGACTTCTTTGATGTCAGATAGCTCAGCATGAGTTTTTAACAAATTTGTCTTTCAAAGCTGAAGGACTTTACAAAGCTACAAACACGGTAATTGGAGACTGGATGCTTAGCATGCCCAGAAAATCACATTCCTTTCTAGTGCCTCAAACTCAGCATTCTAAAATGGTAATACCTGAAATGCTCAATACTTCTGGAAAGATCAGGCAGCTTTTGGCTTTGAATGAGAGAAAAAACCTTTCCCTACCAGCTAATGCTTGATGCTGACCTATGCCACAGGGATTAATTAATAGCCCTTTCCGCCCTCCTTTTTTCTTTTTCATAGCGAATAAAAATGCTGTCTAGATTTCCTTCATATTTCTGAGCTGCCCTGACCCAACACATCAGGTTAAAAGAGTTCTTTTTGTTTCAGACATAGATATAAAATCCAGACAGACATATGTATTACTATTTTCTGCATAATCAGCACACTGATAAAATCAGGATGTAGAATGAAAGCATCATCCTAACCTAGCCAACAATTGTTGCATAAAATGGGTGAATAAACTGACTAAATCTAGAGGCATGGCTTTGAGTAGGGAATGGTCTGGAATTTTTTCTGAAGCTTCTGGTTTTGGGGCTGGATGGAGATTGAAGGATGGAGGGCTCTCGGGAGCTCTGCGCAGCGATGAGAGCAGCAGGTGGGACCAATGGTGAAAGTCCCTTCTCCATTCCCAAAGCTGCTGCTGGCCCTTCCTGGGGCTCCAGGCAAGCCTGGCACCTGCCAGTGGAGCTGTGGGCTCTGCTCCTGGCTTCAAGAGCGTCCAGAGGGGCGAAAAGGGGCCCCAGTGAGGCCCCAGAACGATCCTATCACCTTTTTCCCTTGTTCACACACAGTTTCTAGCAACAGCAACCACCTCCCAATGCACCCTGATGGTTTGAATCCCAAGGTTAGAGGGAAGGTGAGAGGACAGAGCTACCCTAACCCGTGATTCTCTGAAAATCCCCTGGAGACATTTTCCCTTCTCCCCAGGTTCGGCATAGCAGGCACTGTGAACGTGACTGGGGACGAGGTGAAGAAGCTGGACGTCTTGTCCAACTCCCTGGTGATCAACATGCTGCAGTCCTCCTACAGCACCTGCGTGCTGGTGACGGAGGAGAACAAGGAGGCGCTCATCACCCCCAAGGAGAAGCGGGTGAGTGCTGCGGGAGCCGGGCGGCGGCAGGGGGCACTCGTGCTTAGGGAAGAGGGCCGGGCCAGCGCCCTCGTGGAAAGTCGGGAGCGTCTGCGGCGCTGCTGCTTTGCGTCACTGACTCGGACGAACGGCGCGTTTTCAGCAGCGGAAGGAGCTGTGGAGGGAAAAGTTGTTATTAAAGCTTGGAGCAGGGGGAAATAATTATTTCAGAGTTGTTAACGCACCTAACTTCCAGATCCGTGTGTATACTACATTCCCTGGGCGCCGGTGTTACAGTTTTGGATTACATTAGTATCTCGGTGAGATAAAGTGAATTGGAAGGCTGAGGCCGGCAGGGCTGGGTTTTGCATTACAGGGCTAGAGGGGGCACCTGGCTGCCTCACAGGGCTCCCCCAGGAGGGATCCTATTGTTGCTCATGCTCACATAGCCGACCCCTTCCTCATGTTTTTCTTTCTTCTGTCCTCAAACCGCATGTTATCAACAAGTCCTTTGATTCCAAATGTAACAGAACAAAGCAGCACTCAGGCAAGTATGTACTCAGGCAAGCTGCTGGCTTCCAGAATGGCTTGTCTCCTCTGCCTTCAGACTTCTCACATGACCTGGAAACAGAGGACTGCTCTTTCTGTCGGCAGACTTTGTGCTGTGTGAGCAGAAGTCCGCTCTCTCCTGTTTCCCTGGCAGGGGAGGTGTGGTGCTGCAGGGCCATCTGAGTCCGCGGGCCAGCCCTCTCTGCTGGGCCTTGTATGTCTGGAGGGCTGCATGCAGACATGGATGTGGGAGTCACTAAGTGAAGGGAAATAGCAGCACGAGACAACTGGACAACACAACATTTAATGCTTCCCTTGCCCTTTCTGTTTCAGGGTAAATACGTGGTGTGCTTCGACCCTCTAGATGGCTCATCTAATATAGACTGCTTGGCACCCATAGGAACAATATTTGCTATCTACAAAAAGGTAAGAGAACAAACAAAGCACGTGGCAGATTTCTCTTGGCAAAAGCAAAATGGCTTGGATGTATCAAGGTGTATCAACCTGCTCAGTTTCCCTCCTTGATACTTTATGTGTCTTTGGGCTCATCATAGCTTTGCAAAGAGCAGAAGAGGTAGAACATGAGGTTCACCCATGCTGAATTGAATTCACCCGTTCCTGAATTCCCTGGAAGGGGACTCTTAGACGTTGCTGGCTAACAGCACTTTTCTCTTCCACACACGCTGGCACCTAAATAAGACCCTCCCACCAACAGGCAGTGGGGTAGCTCACCTCGCTGCAGGAGGGCTGAGGGCTGTCGCATGTCTACCAGTTAGTGTTTATCATACTAGATCCTGAGCAGTGTGGGCTGAGGCCCTGCCTGGGCCCTATCACTGCTAGTGCTGCAGTAGCCTCCTGGTGCACGTTTCCATGCTGGTTGCAGATGGGTGTTTATGCACATGCTAGCATTGGAGGACACCTGAGGCCAGAGGAAGCTGTCACGTACAGCTGCCGGAGCCTGGCCAACAGGTCCCCTTCCACAGAGTTGCACAGAGTGGTAACTGCGCAGCCAATTAATAAATGCTAATAGCTACAGTCATACTGAGTCTTGTGACTCGACTGCTAATCTCCCAGCAGTTGGTGTTTTGCTTAAAGACTGAGCTCACAGTCATATGACTACAAGAGACCCTCAGCCATCATTATTTTGAAGAAACATTTGCAGTTCTCATGACTGCAAAGAAATGCTTGCAGGCTCAGACACTACGCTTCAAAAGTATAAAGATGTGCTTTTAAAATCCTCTCTTGCATTTTAACTCATCATTTTCCAGACAATCTTTATCTTTTACATTTATGGTAGACAAAGCCACCATTGCCATTGAGCACACATGTGCTGATAAACCAAATAGTTGTGGCACAGCCTGAACGGAGTCATGGCACATCCAGAGTGCTGGCATATGACTGACTGTGATATCCCTGAATTCTGAAACAACATGTTGTCTATGGCTTGAGGGACTACCTTCAGTGCTTCTAACATGCCCCTTTCTGTAGGAAAGACCTTAGCAATCCATGCCACATGTCCTGATGGCATGCAAAGGGACCCTCAGTCTTTCCACGTATTCCTGTAAAGACAGCTAAAAATACTGTAGTGCTTTCCTACTTTAAGGTAGGCAGTAGCTGTGGAGGGCACTGTGTCACAAACGCTAAACATTAGCTTTCTGTTCAGAAGCGTTTTTAAGTTGCTCTGCAAAAATACAAAAGCAAGTGCTCCATGTGATTCATACAGCATGGCAGGTTGAAATACAGACCCGACTTCTCTGTAAGCTTTAGCTCACCTGATGAGACATGTGAGAACTGTGGGCTGCCCAACCTTCCTTAGGGTTCAGTGGCAGAACAGAAACATTTCCTAAAGAACTTGAGTCCTTTCCAAACACTAAGGTTTTCAATTAATTTTCTGATCATTCTGTATTTGTTGTTATTTCTGTTAACGGTTAATTCATTTGTTGTAAATACCTACGTTCCTGGTTGTTTGTTTTTTTTTTCATGCGGGTAGATATATTTTAGAACTTCAGAAAGAAAAAATTTGTTTGATATAAATTCTTCATATCCAAATGAAAATACTGCTGCTGTGATGAAACACAGTTCTTTGGTTACAGGAAAAAAGTATAATGTCAGAAAATGTTAGAAACAGCACTGCATCTGTGGACTTCCACTGGATAATTGTTGGATGTTAGAATGCTGTTTCTAAAGTAGATGGTAATTAATGTGCCTTTCTCTCAGATAAGACAATTTTACAGCAACGTTATTAACTTCAGTTCCATTTAACTTTTTAAAATAAGTGAATAATAATAAGAGCTTTATTAATTATTACTGGAGGATTGTTTATCCCATGGAATGAGAATCATTTAATAAAGAAACTGTAAATTTTTTTCAATCTGTTTAAAGCACATGAAGGCTGTTTTGGAAAAGCTAGAATAATTCTAATTCCAGTGGATGACTCTTAGCACCTCTGATATTTAGTGCCTGCAAGGCAACTGCAAGTTCTCAGTCAACTGCACTGCTGTTATTCCCACATTAACACTTTAATTCCATTCCCAAAGGCACACACTCCTGAAAAATTAGCTTGAGGATATTAGAACTGAACTATTCGCTTGAGGATTATCAGCACTCTTCTATAAAGACTAGACTTGGCCAATACATTTCAAAACTGAAAATGATTACCTATTGCTGCTCCTGATTGAGGGCCACCAATGCATTTGTTTCTTAGAGAAACCACCAAGAAATAAGTTCCATCTTAGATTTATTTCATTTTCCACCTGGGTTTTACTTTCTGAAGTGGGCATGTTATTGTTAAAATAACCAGAAAATTCAGAATAGTGGAGCTAAAGGGTGCACTCAGAATAAGCCAGGCGAGGAGTAAGACCTTGGCAGTCATTTTACTGTCTCTGAGGTGCTCTTACCTGGTGGAGTGTCAGGATGTGGTGATAGTACGTACTTTTCCCTGGATTCCTTCTGTATTTTTTCGTGCTACAGACCTAACAATACAATTCCCAATTGACTGTCAACATACAGACTATGAAGCTCTACTTCTTTGTTGAATTTTAATTTGTAGCAGTGCCCCATGCATCAGATGGCTTTTCTTCCCCTCCTCCATTGTCATGCGGACAATGCCTTCCTTGCTCCTCCTTGCCCCCTCCCACTTCATGTTGCCCCTCATGGGGAAGGTGTAAAGATTCAGGGCAAATGTGTATTCATTAAACACGTGATATGAATGGAAACCTGGAAACCTGGCTTCCCAAAGCTGCTCCCTGTGCTGCTGTGGGCAAATCATGTATTTTGGTAAATCTTACATGTAAAAAAATTTAGACTCAGATATCATCTAGGGTACCTGTGCAGCCAGACTCTATCTTTCATCTGCTTCATGACAACAAAGAGCTAAAATGGCTGTGTAAAAGCTTGTAATAGCTAGTAAAAGACAATCTCTATTTCACTCATTTGCATAAAGTCTTACAAAGAAATTTTGTTACCTCCATCTCATAGTCAAAACACAGTAGAAAGGAAATCTATCTGTGCACCAGAAAGAAGTGAAAATATTCATCCGCTGTCAGAGTCAGTGTAAATCCCTGGTTTGTTCCACAGTGCATGGCACTTGGCAGGACAAAGCTCCTGCAGTGCTAGCAAGGAAATACCAGCTGATCACTAACTTTTTTACATTCCAGCAAGCTCTGCAAAATATTTGTTTGAGACTAAACTTTTTTCTTCCTTCTGGAAGCTGTTTATACACCGTGTTCTATAAAACACATATCTTCATGTATTTATACAAAATGGTATTTTTTTAATGAGGAAAGCATACAAAAAATACTATAAAAAAACATAGTATGTTTGCAGCTAGTTGTGTAAATGTATGTTTAATTCTGCATTTAAGGTTGCAAACAATCCATCTACTATAGGCAACAAATGTCAGTAATGTTGAGATGTATGTGCCAGAGGGATATAGTTTTGAAAGAGAAGATGCTATGAAGGTTGTAATAGTTGGTTCTTAAAAAGAATTGTTTAGCAGATGATTAACAGCTAGTCAACAAGTAAACAGTCAGTATTCCTAGCTCTGATACATACAGACAGACTTTTAAACTTCATTACATGCATGTAACCTTTCTGAATAAGCAGTTTAGCACAGAATATTTCTAAAGGACTGCATACCAGGTATATTTTTACATTATATTTCATGAAGATCTAATTGGCAACTAGTTATTTTCTCCAGAGAAGATTTGACAAAATAGTATTAAAAATAATTGTGAACAAAATATAGCTCCAAGATCTGTAAAATAAAGTAACAAATTCTTTCAACCAAAGTCTTCCAGTTGAAAATAAAAACATTCTGATGAGAAATCATTGTCCTCAGATATTTGAAAGAAGTACTTCTGATGTCACATGTCTGCCTGCTCTCCTATAGGTGGTGTTATCCTATGGTTAACAGGATTCCCAGGTTACCCCAACACTTTGACTTTGCTGGGACCCTCTAAGAGTTTCTTGCCAGAGCAGAAAATTTTTCTTTTTGTTGGTGTGGGAGGTTGTTTTTCCTTGGAAATAGCTCTAATAGACATTCTTGATTTTGTAAATAATACAATTGATATTTATCAAATATTTTATTTTCTGCACAAAACATTCTCCAGTGGTTTTTATATTTTAACGAGATATTTTGGGCTAGGCCTGCTGTTTCTATTTAGTTGCTACTCAATCTAATTAAGCCCATGCAACCACTGAGAAACTGTATGAATTTGGAATGATAAAATGCTAAATCAGGACCTCAGTAAAGGGTCTGAGCAGATTCTCATTTTAATTCCCAGCGAACCAATATCAAAACTTCCATAGAAACTCCACCACAAATGAGAAGCTCTTTAAGAAACATCAATATCAACCATTCTTACCTATGTTGTAGTCAGGAAGAGCAGGCTGGAGTCAGCCTTCCCACATGCTTTCGCCAGTCTCTCCTAAACTGTGGCTGAGGCACACCCCTGGAGCTGGCTAGAAATTTTTGTGCCTGGTTTGCTTGGCATGTTCTTCTTCAGTAATAACTGCAGTACCAAATGGTAATATGAGAGATGGAAACTGTTGCCAGATTAAAAGCCTGAAGTAAAATGCCATGTGAAAGTTCTGTGCAGTTACGTATGCAAACCTACATATGCACACACATTACTTACGCAAAGATGTTTATTCTGTTATATGTATATATGAGCACTTATATTGTCACTTCAGTTACCTATCTCTTCCTCAGCAGAGACAAAGGCATGATCTTGGCTTCACTGCCTTGCAGCATCTGCCCTTTTACTCTGCCTTAATGGAAGCAATTTCTCTGCAGTGCAGGGTATGCAGTATTAATTATCACACTCACCTCATGACTGACTCCTTCAGTCTGATATCAGTATGATTGCTTATGGTTAAGTTTACTGAAAATTAGTAGCTTTGTTCTGTCTCACATTTATGATGATCTTGAGTTAATATACTAGGCTGCATTGCTCAGGTATCAGTTTTGTGGCAGATATCATACTGATTGCATTACATGCATGAAATGACAAATTCACACTGCCCTGTCCGAGCACACACATTTACTTGTACTGAACTTGCCTTGAGCTAGTGAGAACAGTCTCTATTTTGATTGCTTCAAAGGGTAAGACACAAAAAGGAAATCTACTCCAAGCTGTTATTTCAGTGTTGTTTTTATTGTTTCTTACAAGAATTCAACCTCCAGTCCAATGGTAATTTTTCCTTAGGAGACAGATGATGAGCCCTCTGAAAAAGATGCTTTGCAGCCTGGGCGCAAAATTGTTGCTGCAGGCTATGCCCTGTACGGCAGCGCTACGCTGGTCGCCCTCTCCACCGGGCAAGGAGTGGACTGCTTCATGCTGGATCCGGTACAGTTCTGGTGTTAATAACATTGCTACAGTCTTTTAGAGCTTCCCGTGGTTGGGTCTGCTCTCTTTTGTTGCTCGTTTTGTCTGTAACCTAGGTAATCTATGCTGTTCTCTTTTCACCCTCATCCTGGAGCATCCCACTGCCATCTTACTCGTGCTTAGTAATTTGTGAGTATGTTGGTTCACTGCCTCTGCTTGATTTCTTTGTTCTGAGAGTTAGATTTTAAGTTAAACAACATCTGGGACCCTGTTCGTTCAAACCAGACTGCTGGTTTGCACAGAGAAACGCTTCAAAAGATTCACTCCAAACAGTATCTTTGCCTCAACTTGAAGGATTCCTGCTATTTTCTTGGTTTTGCTTCTTGTCTGCTATAGAACCTCAACATCTTCAGTGTTTTGTCTGGGGCAGGGACCATTTGTTGATAGAGGTTAAGTGGAGTGATGCCTGAATTCCTTAGTGCAAAGTAGTTTTATGGCTAAGTCCTCCAGGCTGCATACCTAGCAATTTGCAAAAGCCATACTGTCACCACCTGATCAGACTTGTGCTGCCCATTGCTGCTCAGCCCTACAAATGTTGCTGGAAGAATGGAGGAGACTGCTTGTTTGAAAAACTGGTTTTAGATTTAGGCAATGATATAGGAATTGTTTTTAATAAAATGGTGCATTATAATCAAAGCTCTTCTTAATCTTTGCAAATAAGCTCTATCCAAGCAGGAAGAACTGGGATCTGAATAGATCTGATCTGGTTGGAGATAGATAGGGTAAAGGTGGAGGCCGCGCTCCAACTGCAGGCAGCAGCATCTGGGAGGAACTGACCACATTCACTTTAAGATATTTACACAAGACAGTCAAGGGGAGTTCAAAAAACAAAGGAGAGCATAATTTATTCATTTGTAACCTCATGATCTGTGGATGCTAACGTTCTATATGTTTCAGGTTTGGGTGGTGTTGCTAACTAAGCTAGCTAATGAAGGCATACTGCTTTTTGTTTATGCTACCAATGAAACAAGTTTTCATTAACTTTAAACAGATTCTGTGCTTTCTGCTCTGTTTGAATAGTGTGAAGTTGTATACAAGTCTAGTGCTGAAAGGGCCAAGCTGTGTTAGTATTTCTGCTGTCACTACTGTGACAGCTGTTATGGGAAGCCAACAAAACATTCTGCTGCTTGCTTGTAACTGATCTCCCCTGTCCTTCCGTAGGCCCTCGGAGAATTTATCCTGGTTGATAGAGATGTTAAAATCAAGAAGAAAGGGAAGATTTACAGTCTCAATGAAGGTTATGCAAAGTATTTTGATCCTGCAATGACAGAATACTTAAAGAAGAAGAAATTCCCTGAGGTAAGAAAATATTAGCACTGTACTCAATATACTGTTTGCTGGCCAGTACTGCCTTGCATACAGTCCAGAGTAATGGGAAGGGATTTGAAGACATCTCTGAATTTAGCCTCTTGTAAACATTTGATCCCATTTTTGGGTATGTATCGTATGCGTTGGCTTCTAGTACCCTGACAAGTTTTGTAACTTATACTTCAGAAAGTAAACTCATAGCCTGTTCACTACTGCCTGGGGGAAAGTGTGTTGTAAATGAAAACTCTCTAAAAAAACCCCAAAAAACCAAAAACAAAATAGCTCAGAAACCATGCAAGGAAAATGTGGGCATGCCCTTGTTTTCTATCATGAATAAATATGCAGCTCAGTCATTTATGCAGCAGGACATAATGGAGTTAGATTCCACTCACAGAAGGGGTTACCAGGCATCTAGGTGGGATCACTGTCATTTTCCTGTACATGCCTGCATCTGGGAAATGTGCCATAACTCTTACACTGTCTATATGCATCATATAGAGCATGAAAATACTTACAGGAGAAGGGTTAAGGCACAGTTTCACCACCCTCTTACACTGTATCCTTCAGAGGGAGAAAACTGAGAATGTCTTTTTCCTGATGAACATTATCATGAGAAAATGCAGCTCTCTATGGCCAGTGCTAGGAGGACTCAATACAGTCTCTCAGTGGGGAAATCTAAAAGCTATCTGACAAGCATAGCTATGTACCCAGTAAGTCATAATAAAATACCGTGAAGTGTCATCACTCAGAATTGAATTTGTCTAGTAAGATGATTTTAATGCTTTCCTGTTAGAAAAGCTCCCTGGATTATTTTTTTTTAAGCTATTAGTTGTCAAGAATTCTTGCACAGAGCTTATGTAAAAGTCCATGTATCCATTAGAAAGCTACAGAGTGCCATACCAGGGAAGATTTCAAGACATAGTATTCTGAGAAGTTCCTGCTGAGCTGAAAGTCTAGATTTACTACATTGAATATAGTGGCAATGCTGATGTCTTACCAAAGCCTCTTTCCCATGTTACTCAGATTGTCACTACAGAGGGAATCACCTCACATCATCTTGTATATATTCACTGAGATTATTTTGAAATGTGAAAGTTTCAGAGTTATGAGAGAAGTGGAAGCCCAGTTTATGACTTTTGTACTTCCTGAAATGGCCAAGCTGGGGAAGAGAAAGCTATCTGTTGTCATTCTGCTCACTCTGTGCTGAGATATGTCTTCACTGTAATGCACTGGCAATGGATTTATTTATTTGTGTTTTTGCAAACCAGTCAAGTGTTTAAAAAACAAAACAAACAAAAAAGCCCACATTAAATAATCAATGCCAAGAATCATAGAATCACAGAATCACGGAATAATAGATTCAAAGAATCATAGAATCATAAAACCGTAGAATCACAGAATGACTTTGAGTTGTAAGGGGTCTTAAAGTCCATCTTGTTCCAACCCCCTGCCATGGCAATGTTGCCAGCCACTAGATCAGGGTCCCCAGGGCCCCATCCAGCCTGGTCTGGAACACCTCCAGGGATGAATCAGCCACAACTTCTCTGGGCAGCCTGTGCCAGGGCCTCACCAACCCCTACATAAAGAATTTCCTCCTAACATCTAACCTAAATGTCTCCCCTTTTATTGTAAAGCCATCCCCTCTTGTCTTGTCTACCCGTGTAAAAAGTCAGTCCACTTTTGCTTGTAAGCTCCCCTGAAGTACTGGAAGGTTGCAGTGATGTCCCCCTGGGAGGCTTCTCTTCTCCAAGCTAAACAAACCCAACTCCCTCAATCTTTCTCTATAGGAGAGGTGCTCCAGCCCGTTGGTTTTCTTTGTGGCCATTCTCTGGACCTATTCCAACAGCACCACATCTTCCTTGTGCTGAGGGCCCCAGGTCTGGATGCAGTACTCCAGGTGGGGTCTCACAAGGGTCAGAGCAAAAGGAGACAATCCCCTCTCTCTCCCTGCTGGCCACCCGTCTTCTGATGCAGCTCAGGATACCGTTGGTCTTCCAGGCTGCAAGTGCACACTGCTGGCTCATGTCCAGCTTTTTGTCCACCAGAACTCCCAAGACCTTCTCATCAGGGCTGCTCTCAATGAGTTTTTCTCCCAGTCTGTACACATACCCAGGATCACCCTGACCAAAGTGCAACACCTTGCTCTTGGCCTTGTTGAACCTCCTTAAGTTCATGTGGGCCCACTTTGGAAGCTTTTCCTTTGGATGGCATCCCTTCCTTTGCCAACTGCACCACTCAGCTTGGTGTCAGCAGCAAACTTGCTGAGAGTGCACTCAGTCCCACTGTCCACATGTAATTGATAAAGATACTGAGGATGGGTCCCAGGATGGATGTCTGGAGGACACCACTCATCACCAGCCTCCATGTGGACATTGAGCTGTTAACCACAACCCTCTGGTTGTGACTGTTCAACTAATTCTTTATCCACTGAATAGTCTAGACTTCAAATCCTTATTTCTTCAATTTAGAGATAATGATTTAGTGAAGGACTGTGTCAAGGGCCTTGCACAAGTCCAGGTAGACTACATCAGTTACCCTTCCTTTGTCCACTGGTGCCATCACTCCAGGACTGGTCAGGGACAATCTGCCCTTGGGGAAAGAGTGCCAGCTATCTTGGATCACCTCTTCATTTTATGTGTGTCTTAACATCTTTTCCTGGAAGATATGTTCCACAATCTTCCTAGGCACAGACACGAGGCTCACTGGCCCATAGTTCCCCTGGTTTTCCTTCCTCTCTTTCATAAAAGTGTGAGTGATGTTTCCGTTTTTCCAGTCATTGGGGACTTCATCTGACAGCCATGATTTTTCAAATATGATGGAGAGTGGCTTGGCAACCACATTCGCCAGTTCTTTAGGACACTGGGATGTACGTTTTCCAGTCCCATAGACTTGTACACATTCATTCTCATGAGGCAGTCTTGGACTTCTGCTGCTCTTACAGTGGGAGGGATTTTTCTTCCCTGACCCTCACTGAGAGGCTCAGGGTCATGAAAGGTGTGGGAAGCCTGAATGACAGTGAAGACTGAGGCAAAGAACTCATTGAGTTGTCCCTCTCTCCATGTCTGTTGAAGTCCTGAAGTTCAGGTCCTGACTCCAAGTCACAAGGCTAGCTGCCTGAAAGGGGTCAATGCACTGATATTATGGCCACAATGCACAAATGATTCCACAAGCTCCTGCTACAGCCCAGCTAGAGCTACATTTGTGATGCACCCTCCGCACAGCACCCAACTGGAGCATTACACGGATTTGATCTGGGTCTCTCTTTCATCAGCACACAAAAGGACAGGGGGGAGTATCTACTGGACATACACTGCATGAAGGTCTGTGACTTGAGGGAGGACTGACTGTCTTCTGCTGTGCTGGGTTTGGGAGACATCACAACTAGGAGGACCACTCTCACTCTATGGCCTTCTGGCCACTTTAAGCCAAGAGGTTAAGCAACAATATCAGCCCTTATAACTTTCTCATGCTTTTTTTCTCATTTGATCCATCCTGTTTTCCCTCTGCACTGCATAATGGGCACCACTATGCTAGAAATTGTTTTTGCACAAATTCCTTTCCAGTCTTTTCATCCAGTAGTGGTTTTAGGGCCATAGCACCTAGTTGGCACTGATTGCCTGATAGAACTCTAAAACGTTCTGTGACCATTTCCTGACTTTGTTATTCCACTTCATTTTTATCTTAACTTAGAATCATAGAAGAGCTTAGGTTGGAAGAGACCATCCAGTTCCAACCGCCTGCCACGGGCAGGGTTACCACCATGAGATCAGGCTGATTGGGGCCCCATCCAACCTGACCTTGAACACCTCCAGGGATGGAGCATCCACAGTTCCTCTGGGCAGCCTGTGCCAATGCCTCACCATCTTCATATTAAATAATTTCTTCTTTGTAACTAATCTGAACCTAACCTCTTTTGGTTTAAGGCTGTTAACTCTTGTCCTGTCACTGTACTCCCACGTAAAGAGTCCTTCCCCATCTTTCCTGTAGGCTTCCTTTAAGTACTGGAAAAATGTCAGAAAGCCTGACGGTAGCCTTATCCTCTCTAGGTTAAACAACCCCATCATTCACAGCCTTTCTTCATGGGAGAGGTTCTCCAATCCTTCCTGCAACCATGTGAAGTTGAGTCTTATTGCAGCTGTTGACTGAGAGTCATGCTATGGAGACCCCTTGGTTAAGGACTCATCTTAGCAATGCCATCAAAAACTTACCATCAAGTACAGAAAGCATTCTTCTGCCAGCCAGTCCAGCTGTGTACAAGTTATGTAAAAAAAGCTAAGAAAAGCACCATATTTTTGTCACCATAAATGTATGTAGAGGAGAGCATGCAGTCTATCGCTGCTGTAGTCTAGAAAAGATTTTTGCCACTCCACTCTCCTATTTGTCATACATATGCAAGAAAAACATAATCTTGAGCTGCTGCTGCAGAGGAACATTGTTTTCAGATATTTGTAGAATAAAGAAGTGAGAAAGTGTCTTCCATCACACTGTGAAGAGAAAAAATCACAAGACCTGTCTATTATGAGCCACATTTTTTTCCCAGTTAAAGCAAAAAAAGCAATGCTAAGGATGAAACCAAGAGCAATCACAAGCTTCCTCAAATGCCACAAATTCAGGTGAAGGGAACATCAAAGTTCTCCATCTTTTTCATTAGCATAAGCTGTAACATTGCAAAGTTCCCACTGGACAAACACACTGCTTGGCACTATTCAAATCTTCGGTTGAGTTTCCCTTAGTATTCATGCTGTTATTTTGTTTGAGAAGAAAGCCTGGGTGATATGCCAACAATTATGCAACACCTACTAACTTTCTCATTTGTAAGAAAAATATATGATTAACCAAGCTGGAGAAACAAGAAGTAACATGTCTAGTAACTAAAAGGATTGTTTATTCCTCCTGAGCAGGTAGCTGGATGCTAAGGGAAATGGAAATTTTGTTTCAGTCTGTGGTTCAAGTGTTTGCTGTACCAGAATGGAGTGATTTCTCTTCTCTGTTTTTCTGAATACAATCTCAGCTCTGTGTTTCTAGAAGATGAATTTCTGTCAGGGTAAGAAGCAATGCAAATGCTCAGTGGACTCACATTAGCCTCACTTTACATTGCCCAGGTACACATAAATTGTGTAAATGACCTGCACGTGAACAGGAGATCCAGCATATCCCAAAAGTGTCTGATGCTTTGTGCACAGGGTGGCTCAGTTGTGAAGCTCATGCTTATTAAGTTGTGTGCTTATGGGCTGAAAACTCCTTATCTGATAGTGTCATAAAAGCAGTTCAAAGCATGGCCTGCTTGTGACCAGTATCCTATGACTTTTTCTAATGTCTAACAAACTTTTCTTGGAGTCCTCTTCTGAAACTTTGTAAAACTCTTCCTTTGTTTCTTTGTCTTTTAAGAGAAATTTAGATTGTAATCATGTATTTCCATGAAAAGTGTATTTTCCAAAACTACATTTGGTCTCTCTTAATCACCTCTAAAGGTGTTTTTGTCTGACCTCAGATTTTTATAGCTGCAAAGTCACAAGTGTGAACGACTGTGAGGTAGAGAGGCTATTGTTTGAAGTCAGAAGATGTGATTGTTTGAGTATAGGCCATGCAAATTTAGGGATTGAATACTTGAAATCATTGTTCAGTTGTGCCTAGAAGTAGTATGACCAAGAGCCAGGCTTAAGCAAAATCTAATACAAAAGCTCCAAGCTGTGTCTTACCCACTGAGTCTTTTTTTATTGTTTATACAAGAAAGACTTTTGGGAAGTAGCACAAGAACAGCTGAACAAGGATTATGACTTAGGCTGGAACAGTTCTCTATTCCTGTTTTACTACCAGCTGTAACAAACATCTAAGTCTCTCACATTGACACTTAGAACTCAAGTTTCTAGTGTTGTATTGCCTTATACTGTGTAAATTCATGAGAATCTGTTCCCATTTTAAGAGATGGTGAACATCAAAACTTCACAGCTGCGTAGAACAGTTAGATAAAGTGATTGCAAAATAAGAAATGTTTTCCTTTATCTATATTTTCCCCTCCTACTTCTCCTTTTCCTCTCACTTGAATGTTTTTCTCTCCTAGGTGACCTCATGATTTTGCTGGCTAACTTGTGACATCTGGGTTCTTGGAGCTGGCATTGCTAAACAAGTTCTCACTTTATATGTTTCTCTAAAACTAGTACTCATTGTAGAAAGCACTGAGATATTTTATTAGGCAACTGATCCAGAAAAAGCATGCAGAGGTCTTTTCAAACTTCTAGCATTTTAACATGTATATACTGTATATACACTGATTTTCTAGGGGAGGCCAAAATTCCACCCCTGCTTTGTTGAAGACAGAGTGAGAGATACGAAAAGACCATCAGACTTCTTGGCATATGAGCTTTCAGAAAACTTTTATTTATTTTATGTCTGCATCATGTATTTCTCCTTTGCAAATGTAGCATGATGCTTCATTTTTCTTCTGGTGGAGCTTATTTCTTTTATTTGTGCAAGTCACCTTGCTTTTCTTCTGAATTTTCTATCTTACTGTTTTTATGGCCAGAAAACCTGAAACTGGTGTGAATATCTCCCTTATTGCTCTCACAAAAATGAGCAGAAATGTCAATTTCTGTTCTGAGAGTAAGGAAAACTACATTCATGAATAAATTCCTGTTATTTCCCGGTCTAAGCTCCACAGTGAATGCTGTGACCAGCTTCACAACTTGAAAATAAGCTAGAAGTAAAAGGCTGAGAGTCCTCTGGGAACTGTCTAGACTTGTAGTGAAAAGTGATATTCATCCTCATGCCCCAGCTTAGGTACCTGTGACAGATCAGAAGTCAAATGGGTACCTTGTTCTGATAACGTGAGGAAGCTCTCACTATCTTTTTTCACCACTTACTTTTTCACAGGATAGCAGTTGATACCAAGTTGTTTTGCACTTAAATTACAGACAGCCTAGTTTCCACACTATGAATACAGCTCTTTAAAGCACTTATTTTAGAATCTCCTCGCTAGGTCTCACAAAATCTGATTTTCAGGCTGGTGTAGGCCTTTACAGTGTCAATAAGCAACAGATTATTTAAGTCACTTTGATACCTGGTTTATAATAAAATGACTTTTTCTTGTGCTACTAGCTGTCTAGCCTTGTAGATATAATGCTTTATTTGTATGTTTTTCAGGATGGAAGTTCCCCATATGGTGCTAGGTACGTGGGCTCCATGGTAGCTGATGTTCACCGAACATTGATGTATGGTGGGATCTTCATGTATCCTGCCAATCAGAAGAGTCCTAAAGGAAAGGTAAGTCATTTGACTTCTTCTCTGGTAATCTTAGTCAAATGAATACCTCTGGATTTCCTGGAGATGCAAAGGAATCGTTTAATATACAAACAGATAAAAATGTCCCATCTGTGGAGAGTATTGTTAATGGACATGATGGTCAGCAATCCAATTTAATTGAGAAGTTTAGACAATTGTCAACTTAGGCAAGAAATGTTTCTTTCTGTTTTTATATTACAGACTGATCAACGTTTTTCACTAAAATCAAAGGCTTTACTCGTTTTTCTAATGAAAATAACTTCATTATGATAGAAGTCACTGAGATTCCTGTCCATAGCTAGCCAATAAAATGTTGATCAAAGGGAAACCTCTGCCCTTTTTGCTGGCAACTAGAGTCCAGAGGGGATATGCTGAACCCTCCAAGGTTTTGTTCTGTGCTAGACAGCTGAGCTTGCCTGCCTACTGTTTCCAGAGGTACTGAATTTACTATCACTAGCCTTGAAAACACAGGTTTCTACTAACTGAGCAAAAACTCTGTCAGTGGAAGGTGAGATTTGTGTGCTTTTAGATAAACATTCTGTGCAAATATCCCATTTGGATACCTGTACAGAGCACACTGTGTTTTAATGCAGTGCAATGCAACGCAGTGAGTTCATTAATGTGCTGGATCATGGACCATAGACAACCTCAGCTTTTCTCCTGCAGCATCAGATAACTTTATTATCAAATTTCTAAACAAAAGTACTTTAAAAGCAGTCTGTGTATATAGCTGACCTGTGGACTACAAGTAACCTGCAGGTCGTATTTAGAAAATGGGTAGTTCAATGTGTAATAGATTAGTCACAGAGTTCTGACTCCAAGACCTTCTTTCTCCCATGTCAACACCAGAGTTAAAGCCTTATATTTGATTGCATTTATATCCTTGGTTGGCATGTGCAAGAATTTACCTTCTTAAAACTACTTGCTCTATCTCTTATGCTCATGTCAGAGTGTACTGGTGTCTACAGTTCGTTAGTGACAGGGGACTACTTGTTGCATCCTTGTGAATGTGTATGTACCAGAAGAGCAGCAGATCCTAGAGATCTGGGAAATGAGGATAACAGGAAAATAACAGAATACACAACAGAAGAGATCTGCATGTCTGTCCAGGCAAATTTGATTTAAATATATGATACAGCAATTACACTATTGTCTGAAGGAAAACCATTTTTGGTTTTTGGTCACAATGAAGAAACACAAAACTCAACACATGGTTCCACACTGGTACTGCTGCTGTTTTCTGCCTCTTTCAAAAGCTGGCCATGCACTAAGGAGAACAATGAAGGCTGTTGGACCCATGTTACCTGCTAGATGGGGTTCTTGTACCAGAAACAGCATTTCCGTGGGCTTTAAAGCTTAGAATGATGGTAATATGTGTTACTTAGGTTTGCGATGTGTCAGCGTTTTATTTCAAACACAGTGATAAAGGGAATATGGGTAGCAAAGTCCTGTGTCCAACCCATTTCTTTGCCTCTCTCTACAGTTGCATTCTGTAACACTTCCTTTTCTCCAGAAAACATTGTCTTCTGCACATGGGAAAAGTCTTTTAAATATAATATGAAGTAACAGTGTAGTACAGGAGTAACTCAGAATGTCAGTGAAACAGTCAGCTAAAACTACAGAGGCAATGTCTGTTAAAAAATAACTAGTTGTCATTTATGTCCTTATGAATACACAGTATTTTGGCATATGTCCTAAATAAGTTTGCATTTAACTGGAACACGAGTGTAACAATGTGAACAAATACTATGGCCTACTTGTCTCTGTACTAAAAGTGAAAATTCGCTTTAAAAATTAGTTACTTTTGAAAACAGAGTTACTGTCTGTGTGAATTGAAGCTACCAGTACCTAATCGCATTTCTGAAGAGCTGCAACCAAAACCTGAAATTTGAGACTGGGAGCATCAAGTTTCAAACTCCAAAATATCCTGACCAAACACAACGTGATTACCCCACGCTCTGAGGTAACAAATAAAGCCTACACATTAGAAGAGTCTTTGGCTTTCCTTCCGCAGTAATATTACCTTAGATGGCTGTAGTGTTTCACTCATGTCTGTGGGCTCAGCAGCTACTTTTTACATCTTTGACAAAACACAGCTTCACTGATGATGCACAGGAGCATGTCAGCTTGGGAACTATGGTGCTGATGTGTGGATGTAGGGTCAAAATATGAAGTGTGAAGGGAGATGAAAGGAGGAAAGAAGAAAAGACTGATGAGAGAGAAACATTGCTACTCAACAGGCACTTCACAGGTTACATTCTCGTAATGTACCTTTGATGTAATTACATCAACACCCCAAAAAGAGTTACATGTTCCCTCTTTCTTTCTAGCTCCGACTTCTCTATGAGTGCAACCCTATGGCCTTCATCATCGAGCAGGCAGGTGGGATAGCGACTACAGGGACAGAGGCGGTGCTGGATGTGAAACCTGAGGGCATTCACCAGAGAGTTCCTCTCATTCTCGGTTCTCCAGATGATGTGCATGAGTATCTTGCTTGTGTACAGAAACACCAGAAGAGCAGCTAAAAGCGTTTCCACTTCTGACCTTGCTCATCTGTCTTTAGTGTGCAGTAAAAATATTCCTTTCAAGTTGATGGACTCTAGCATTTCAACACCCACCTCTCTGTGAATGTCCCACTGAATGAGAGCAAGAGAAATAGTGAGAATGGCTGATGGGAAAAGCAAATGTTTCATTTCTCCATGCAGACAAGTGTAAAAATTCTTTCATTCTGATTTATGCAATGCAAATGTAGAAACAGAAGCCTAATTAATAAACAGAAGCTACATACTTTACATAACATTAACAAAAATAAGGGAATGGTGTCAGAATTCCCATTTGATCTGAAGCTAGACATCTGACACTACATGGTGGCATTGTTTGAGACATGATTTTCATACCAACATTTACAATACCATTATCTGGATTTTCTTATTCTGGATTTTTTTTTTTAATTTCGTTGGTCCTGAGATGACCAAAAGTCTTGTGCTGTTTGAAACAGTGTTTTCAAGCTCCAAATGATATATGTAGTAAGTAATTAATAAAGATGAAAAAGTAGTGACATTGCTAAGGAATGTCAGTTTTTACATGAATGGGAAGATGTCTGATGTTATGTACATGTACATGTAACCTTCATTGGCACAAATTAAAATAAACCATTGCCGCAAATGTGACACTGGAATCATACCTATTCTCCATTTATCCGTAGTCCACTGCAACAGAAAGTGAGTTATTGCCTCAAAGCCATTGGTGCACCTCCATTTTCCTTTACTTTGAAGGGTTCTCATTTCAGATTCACATTTGCCCTGTTATACACCTTACCATTCCTACCCAACTCTACTGGTGCCCTACCACCAGGTCTCTGATTGACAGTGCCAAAGGAGATGTGGAATGAACTCTGAAACTAGCAAGCATTCATTCAGCAATGAGAAAAAAAAATTCTTAATTAAAAGAAATATGTAATTATGTTAAGCAAAAAGAGAGTGAAACCAGATATTTAGGTCACTTCAAGTGTTAGGCACACTGATTCCTTTATAACCCCTGTCTCCTGCAGGTCTCATCAGATGGACATTTCTTTTGATCATCTTATCTTAAGCAATTCCTGCCCCATCTGCTCATTTCCTGCTCCATGCCCCCAGCCATGCCCAGACAAAGTTTTATTAGGAACTCACCGTGAACTACATTAGGACATGGACAGAAGTTAAAAATACTCCTGACAAGGAATCTCTGTGGTTATTTTTAAACTTACAGGTATATTCTATTACTCATAGAGAAGTCTCATATTGAATAAATGGAGGTGTAAAATTAGACGGAATGGGTATTTACCTCCAGGCATTGTTATCACAGAGGCTTGGATGTGATTTCAGTACTGCCTCAGCACACTCTCTACAGGTCTTTATCTATCTGTAAAGCTGTAGCAGTGTCACCCACCTAGGATCAGCAGGTACACCATGTACTTGTTACTCCGTCCTTTGTCATGTGCTTCCCGAATGTCTGCTATCAACAACAAAACACAGCAACACTTAAATCCTGGAGAATGAAGTGGAAGCAGAAAAAGCTGGGAGGATGTAGGTAACAGCCAGAGAAATTACATCACAGAGAATGTAATTGTGTACTCTGACTATGAAAGCTAGCGCATTAGTTTTCTGGCAAACAAAATACGTATGTTACATATATATATTTATACGTATATGTAGTCTCTTTCTCTCTTCCCCCCCATCTCCATATAAACACACCTGTAGCAGCTGAATTCAACATTATATTGAGAAATTCTGCTGCATTTCTAAAACAGAAAATCTAAACCCATGCACAACTTGAGGCTTGTCTCAAACTTTGGCAATACCTGTGCCACTCAGAAGTGGGGCCACTGGTAACTGCCCTGTTTCCAAGGGCCAGGAAGGAAGACAGGGACTTGGTAATCCTCTGAGTAACCACAGGGCCTCTAACCACTGCTTTTAGGGGCATGCTGAAATAAAATTTGTGTTGTGGTGGGTATGCACACCCTAGCAACTAAGATATGTGTTTCTGTGTGAACAGATAGACCACTGTCTGCATACTGCAACATTTCAGGCATTCAGTGCCTTATCCTCAGTGTGAATGCACCTGAGCTGCTTTTAAGTATGGTTCCATAGCAAAATCTGCGTGCAATCCTAGGCACCCTTCAGTGCAGAGCCCAGAACTGTGTGACTGATGTTTCAAACAGTTGCAGTTCTGATAGCTGCTGATGCTCAGACAACACAGCTCACCATTGCGGGCTGCTGGGTGGCAAAGCAAGATTAGTATCTTCTCTGAATAGAAAATAATCTCAGCTCAATAAGCAGCCTGTGCAAACCCCAAACACAAATTAAGCAAGCAGCAACTTTCTTTGGTGTGCACTGCGGTTTTTCTTCACCAAGTCCCACTTTAAACCTACATAACCTGAACAGTTTTCTTACGTGTTTACATGGCCTCTGTTATGTGTGGCAAAACCTTGCTGCTGGCAGAGCAGGGGAGAGGGACAAGGGGAAGGGCACAGCACTGGAGGCAGTACAGCAGCACTCTAGACAGGAGATGCCAGCTTGCACCAGCTCACACCTCCAGGCCTGGAGATGGCCCTCTTTAGACCGCCAGTCCAGAGTTCAAAGTTTCCTGTCCCAGTGTCAGACCTGTTCAGGCTCTTATCCTCAGAGCTGTCTGGCACAAGTGGCAGAGTGTCTGTGGCGTAGGGTCATTACCTGCAAAGCCCTTGTGTTTGCTGAACCACAACTTCTCATGGTCAGCTGTGTGAGAACAGCTAGACAGCTAAGAAAATGATTCTATTTCATTTTTTTAAGGATCTAGAAGTCACATGTAGCGATTGCAGAGGTGAAAAAGAGGATACACCTGCAGCTGCCTCCAGAGCTGATGCAGAACAGGGTACCCAGCGACAGTGGTGTTGGCTGAGCTCAGGGTAAAGGCACTTTGTCTCTGCTTGTAGAAGAAGCTGGTGCTTTACATTGCACCTCAAAATGGCACAAATTTCAGGATATATTTTCACCTATTTCAGAAGTAAAATAAAAACAAACTACCTACATTGGTTGTATCCAAAAACAGAAGAAAGAACAGAGACCCCCTACCGCTAATAAACAAGCAGTTGTTTTGCATGTTACTTGGACTGGGAATTAAGCTTGCCTGAGTAGCCAGGCACAGAGAAAAGCGGCAGCCTCGTGACTAAAATCACAAGGCTGGAGGTTAGAAACAGATTTGTGCTGGTGTGGTCCACAGGCTGCTGCCTCAGAACTCAGTGCAGCAGAGCAGTGACTGCAGGTCCACAGCAGCAGCACAGCCCAGCTCAGTCTCCAGGGGTACCCTAGCATCCACCTGGGAGAGCAAGAGAGCTGAAATGGGGATGCTGCTTGAAATTGGGCTTTGAGCATTTACATCAAAAGTCTGGATTTTATTCTGTTTTCTACAAAGCATACATGCAGGAAGTTCTCTTGCTTTTTAACAAAGCCAACTGATATTTCTAGAAAAATCAGGCAAATTTTTTAATCATATATAAAATGGAAGTAGTATAATCACAGGATAATTATAAGGAACAGTTAAGACCTTAGTTTAACTAAATCAGGTTATCCATCTGGCTCACAAAGAAAAAAGGGTGATTGGTGCATTTAAAGCAGAAGTGTATGATTAATCAGAGGAAAGATGACAAAGTTGTTAAAACCTGCAAGGCTTTAAAGTATCTGTTTTCCATACTTGGGATCTATGTATCTGTAGGCTTAAATGTAAGTAAAAATCAACACATTGACAGAGGGCCTTCATACTAACAGTCATCAAGAAGAACAGGAGCTCACACATTCTGAGGAGACCATGCCTACTGCTCCATGACATCATGGACAATGCTCACAAACTACACTCATTTCTACTGGAAATGCTTTTCAGCTTTTACTCCTTGTTTGCTGCAAATACAGATCTGATTTCAGCAAATGTGTCAATAAAGACCTAAACGAAGACTGTATTTGGATTACGCCTGACTCCACTGAGCCGATTTTAACACTTAATGAAGCATAATAGATAGGTATTGATGCTGAGATCCATCCTGCGGAGTTGCTCCCCCTCAGCTCAGCAATTCGCATCATGGTTTTGCAGGATCCTGTTCATCAGAAGCTGAGTGGGTCTCTGGTGGCACCTTTTGTAGTTCTGACCATGACTGTCAAATAAGGGCATTCAGTGAGCGCACTTGCAGAGGGTATTGGCCGGGATAGCAAAGTACTCACAGGCCGGTAAGTGAAGCCTGATCTGAACACTCTTGTCAGCTGCTATACCGGTCATCTGCTGGCTATTTTATCACTTCTGAGGCGAGGCCTCCATGAGGAGATAATTCCCGTGCACACTAGAGGAGCTATGGGCTACGCTGAGGCAGATCCCAGGCATGACTGCTTGCTACACCCTACTGGTTCCAGTTCGCACTCCAATGCACTGTCGGTACATGCCTGGGAAGGAGGAAGCCGGCTTCTCCCCACACCCAGCAACTGCAGCACAGCAGTCATTGCCACGTGCCCCAGGAGTGTCATTCAGTACAGGCAGGCCCAGTGCTTGCCAAGTGACACACTGCGCTTCACCCTTCTGGTGACCTCATTTCCTGTTTTGTCCCTGCATGGACAATTTTCTCCCTCTTTTAACAAAATAGCATGATTTATCTTTTTAACACAGGGAGAGGAAAAGGAGACTGACTGCTCAATGAAAAGGAAGAAAGGGACAGGCAGACAAAAGTATGCCTGGGATTTAAAGTTAGTTAAAGACAAGCTGTATGCTTACCTTTTGGCTCTGCTGAAGTTACAATGGGAAAAAGCAAAGCCAGCATTCTCTCAGACCACGAACACAGCTGCTAATCAACTGCACAACCTCTGGCAGGCAGATTCATTGCTTTTGGCTTTTTCCTCTCCCACCCTTCAGCTGCACATTAGTTGAGATTAAAAGCTTGCTGGGAAGAGGGATTTCCTTGCTTTTGGATTTACAGAGCAGCTAATAAATGGGACTATAAAGTTTCTTAAATGCATGCAGATACTGCAATTGAAATAACATTTCACAATGATCCCTAACAGGTTTCCTATGACTACAGGTATGCTTCTTAAATGCTCTTTTATTCTGAGAGAGATGTGATGAAACCTTGTTACAGCACTGAATCTGAGAACTCGGGTGCTTTCCACTTCTTCATGTGACTACCAAGTAACTAATAGCAAAATAGTAGCAGTATTTGTCTTAAACTTTTGCACAAAGGCTTTTAATTTCTAGATAAACACAGGCACAGCATCTAGTAGAGATTTAGATTACATGTCAGAGGGACAATTTCACTGAGAGGGTGGTTGGCACAAGCTGCCCAGAGAAGCTGAGGATGCCCCATCCCTTGTGGTGTTCAAGGCCAGGTTGGATGGGGCCCTCGACAACCTAATTTAGTTCTTGATCTAGCAGTTGGCAACTCTGCCTGCGGCAAAGTGGTTGGAACTTGATGATCTTTGAGGTCCATTCCAACTCAAGCCATTCTATGTTTCAGCTATGAGTATTGTCATAAATCTCCAAAAGCCTATGCAACTTCATATCACTGTTGGTGTTTTCAGTATATATTTCTATTCCAAAAAAAGAAAAAGCAGCCTTAATAAAACAGCTGTAAGCTAGCGCATCCAGTGCTTCATGCTTAAATGAGAAAAGTAAACCGCAGTGCTAGCAAACATGGATGAACAGAACAAATTTTGAAAGGACTGTTGCAGTCACATTTCTTGCATTGCTATGATATTAGGGCAAAAGATTTTGGTATGCATTTGGACATATCTAGAAAATTGGACATGCTATGCAGCAATAAATTGTTCAGAGACATATGGGAAGCCAAATCCATGCTTTTTCAGGACTTGTCAGCCTCATACTTTGATATATTACAGAGAGAAGTTGTGGCATTTCTTCCTAAGTGTTAAAAACCATCTATGACTCGGCAACTCTGAAGCCACATTTATTTCACTTGGCTTCTGGATTTTAAGAAAAACAAATGTGTTCCAAGAAATATGCTACAGCCTAACAATTGGCTGCAAGCAATTCATGACATCTCAACATCAACTTCCCAGACACACTGAACTACTCTGAGGATCTGTCAGCCCTGTAGTTTAGACATTTTTATATCCCTGTATGCTATATAAGAAGCTTTCACTGGTGGTTAAAAGAAATCAACTTAATAATTAAAATCAGAACTTAGAATAGTTTCATCACAGATCCTGAGACTGCTGATGTCCCCAGTGGGACTAACTATGGGGGATCCCGGAAGAGCACTCTCAAACCATTCTCATCCTGAAGGAACACACATTAACATAAAGAACTCCATAACATCAAGTTAACTTGAGATGAATATCCAAAATGTATCAGACACCACTAAGCATACGGACAACCTTCAGCAGGCTGGAAAAAAAATCTTGTCCTAGCTCAGATCTCAGCACAGGCTTTCTGCTGAGGCCCTCACAAAAGGCAGTCTCACCAGGAAGCATCTTCTGAATGTAGCTGGGAAGGGGTTATAGCTTAGTCTCTGACTTTGATCCATCTTTGACTACTTCTGAAATGAGAAAAGCAAGAGAAGGTAAAGGGCAGGAACCAGAGCTACGGTACCACATCTAAAAATGTGTGTTGATACTGCTAGACATCTCCTTCCAGCACCACTTTATAGAGAAAGGCTGTCAAGTTGCACTGAGAAGTAGGTTTTGGATCTCCTGGAGAAGGTGAGAACTGCAAGTGAACAAAACAAAGCAGCATTTTAAAAATAATCCGGTATGGTTTTTACATACACGCCTGTATTCTTGGTTTCTTTGGCCATTAACTCACTAAAATTGGTAGCAACTCTTCAACAGACATGTGCATGGTGGAAACAAGAAGTACTACTGAAATTAATTTTCAAGACCACTGGAAAATAAATATGCAAATTAGTGTGACAAGAAAAGAAATAAAGCACAGTCAAGTTCCCTGTGAACACAAATGAAGATTCATCCTCTCAGGTCCCTAAAACAACAAAATTAATCCACCCATGGATCTCCAGCAAACGGACAACCCTCATCCTCATCAAAGCTCACGGTCTATATGCAGAGAAACCTTACCAAATGTCATCAAGGTTTATTTTTGTGAATGGGATCTTTCTGCAGGTAATTTTGTGACTGTATCCTTTCTTCCATGTGCATTAGGTATCCCTGCACTTACCTGAAATGTCAGTAATGATTTCAAGATTCAGCAGAGTGGAATGAAAACTATTTTGTCCTGGCAGTCCTTAAAAACATTTTGAAATTTTCTTTCCTGCATAGATATGGAAGGGGGTGATAAGTTTATTTAATAACACTGTAAATTTTCAGAAATTGATTAAATATCAGCAATGAAAAAAACAACACACCTTAAAGAAAAATGTGCGGGATTAAATGGGATGGGTGGTGCCTGCGAGCACCTGGGAGGAGCAGGGGGGGGTCATGGGTACACGGGGTGGTCGTGTGTACAGGTATAAGTAGCCTTGTTGCACAGCATTAAATCGGCATTTCGGCGCTACATACCGTGTATGTGTCCCGTATGCCCCTGCACGCAGAGGTGTGGACGGAAGGGAAGCCTTAGTACGTTGTCGTAGACAACAAAATGAAATTCAATTTTGCTTAACATTCACAGATAGGATGAGAAAATGACTGCTTTTTAAGAGAAAAGGAATACATTCCTACATGATGATCAATTTCTCATTGAAATTCAAAGAATGACCACTTCATGTGCAAGAGGAATAATTTCTTTTCATGGCTGTCCTTGCCTTACATATACTTCTGTTTAGAATCCTATAACCATCCACAAAGAAATGCAGTCATTCAACAGACAAACTGGAGAAATTGTTATTCTTATGAGACCTCTAGGACAAGCCTAATCAAAGAAGCACCAGCACACAGAGACCCAGTGCAAACTCCCTTTCCTTCCCGAATATAATTAAAACAGTTCATTTCCACAATGAAGGTGAAGGGAAGCAATGATAGCAGTTTAATCATTGTACAGAACTGTCATATGCCAAGCATGTAGCATAGCACTCAAATCATGTTTTTAGATACGCATGATATAAGACTCCATTAGCAACATCAGTAGCAGGCAGGGCCTAAACAGGACAGTCTGGACAGGACATTTTAATGGTAAGAAGTGCACTAGGATCCATTAAAGTAATACATCCCGTGGAAAAATGCAACTCTGCTTATCAACAGGTATATAAATCAAAAAAAAATTCCTCAAAAAATTTGGAAACAAATATATAGGAACATAGACATCAAGAGCTTTAATAGCCCATAGCTTTTCTGGAGACAACTCAGGAGCTTCATCTGTGCATACATAACCACATGTTTGCTTTGTCTTTAGAAAGAAAAACTCTATAGAGATTCACCACTTTCCCCAGTAGGACATATACTCATTAGCTACTTTAAAATAGCACTTTAACAGTAAACAATACAATTCTTCAGAAAATAAGGCAAACACAGTGGAATCAGAGAAACAGATTTAAAACAATTCTTTAAGTACAACAGGTTTGAATTTCTACCACTGAGCTTAAATGAAACTGACACAAATTTTATTGTTTACAGTATCATGTAAGGCTACCTGGGCTGAAGCTTTTCCTTACAACGTCTGTGTAAATATCTAATTATCTGCATGACCCATTTTACCCTGTCTGCTTCTTGACAATTCCATTCAGAAGGGAGGATGTTCAGCCAGAATAGTCAGCAAGTTTTAGTGCATACAAATAGCTGTTTTATCATGTTGTTGTTTTTTTTTAAGTCATAGGCTGATGTCTTTTCTGTGAGCTACATTCCCATTTATGTGCATATGGCTTCAGAAAGTAATTTCCTCTTCTTTTCCTTTCTGTTCGTAAACAATATGTTGTTTTCCCAGCAGCTTTTAGTAACCTTGGCTTTTGTAATCAAATACCTTTCATATACTGGTCTTTTTTTCTTTTCTTTTTTTTTTTTTTTTTTTTTTGCAGCTCAAGTACTAGCAGGCTTTGTGTTGAGCTCACACTGCACTTGCTATTTTATTTTATTTGAAGACAGAAAATTAGTAACACCTTTTGTCCAGCATTGAAGTGTTGAGAGGGACAGGTTTCTGTCCACTCCCAGTTCTAGGGATGCAAGAATGAAAATCAGCTAATGCATACACAGCTTACACAGTCAGTTTCCTGGCATCTTGAACATAGACCACTGACATTTCCTCCCAAGCATAGTCCTTATGGGTACCACCAGTTGCTTACCTTCCCCTTTGTTTCCTACATAGCTCCCATCAAGCAGTGTGGATGCTCTCCATAACAGGTTTAACAAGTCAGCATAATAGCTCAATTCCAACCAGCACTTCTGGTCTGTAGCTTATTAGGTAGCCACTGAGAGAGGCTCTTCCTTTAATAAAAATGTTTGCAAGGAGATTCAGGTTGAAAGAATTTATCTATAAACAGCACACAGACACACAGCTGGATAGTAAAGTTTTAGCTATCTATGTTTCTAAATTTAGCTTCTTCCCCCCCCTCCCCCCCCCCCTCCAAGAAGAGCTTAGGTACTGCTACCTTTAAATTTACTTTCTCCACAATAAGGAAATCTTGCTTCCCTTGTGTATATGACTGTCAGACTCAGGAAAGATACTGTACCTGAAAACTTACGGCTTCATGAACCCTGAGCCCATGCTGGCTTCCTTCCACTTTAGCCAAAGTACAAAAATGTGAGTCAACATCTTAAATACAAGGTAAGTCTTCCCCCAGCAGGTGTTTTTGGTATTGCCAGCTCTGCTGAGTACAGGAACTACTGCTACCCAAAAGACAACTAAACAACAGTATAGAACAGCTAGTAACAATGTTTCAACATCAGAACTCAACATAGGACAGAAGTCCTCCCAGGCTATCCTACAAGTCACAACAGTGCAGTCAAGCATCAAGATCACCCAGTGAGAAAGCAGGAGGTGCTAACTTCGGTCTAACTAGTTTCTACAGAAAGAGTCCTTCCCCCCACCCCCCTTCTTTCCCTAACTAGAGCTGGGGCAGAAGGGAAAGTAGTATCTCACTACAACCTAGCAACAAGCTTTCTCATTAAATGTTTGCTTTAGATCTTCTTGTTTTACCCCATAATGCTCACAAGGAGTCCAATGCTCTAAATATGCTCATATAGGGTAGGATGAGGAAACACTGGGACTAGAACTATGGCAATCCAGATAAGAAACAATCAGAGGCCGAACACAGGGCATAAAAATACTTAATCTTTGTTATAAAGTAGTAAGAGCCATTATACTGCGCCGGGTCATAGGACAGAGCCAACCTTCTCTTACAACCATATTCCAGACTAACAAGGAGCTTCAAAGAATGGGTGTCCAATTTCAGTCATTTCCACTTTTTCCACTGAGGATGTTTCTCTTCTTTCCTTTAAAACTGTATCAAATACTACACTTCCAGTTTATAAAAGCTGTTCACCATTCTCAAGTACAGCTGCATTTTTGTAACTGATAAGAGACTTTCATAAGCAGTACCATGTAGGATGCCTAAATGATGAGCTCCAAGTGGAAAGAGAGTCCAAAAGCCAGTTATCTGTACACACTAAATTAAGTGTTTATTTAAAAAGTAAACCTTTGGGCACACTTGCAATTTAAAAAAAAAGAGAAAATACATAGAAGAATCTATTAGATTAAGCAGTTAAAAGCCAGCAATATTACAAGCTGTTTACATACCAACATTCACATTAATTTAAAATAAGTGGCATGTCATCAACATGTAAAACAGACTTTAAGAGTTAAAAAAAAATCAAGTTGACTTTTGAAGAATGAAAGTTTACCACATGTGTGAATGTGGATTTGGTCATTCAGTTTATTATCCCCCTTTGCAATGAAATGTTCAGTCTTCAAATTATACAAGTGGATAACTAGCAGCTGTTGCTATTCCACAGTGGTTCTTCCTGTCTTTGGCCATGTAGATATATCCTTTGTCACCCCACTTCTCACCCCAGCTGTAATCAGAAATAAAAGGTTTATTTTCATATTCCAAAAGACTTCTTTACTATTCCTCCATGAAGTGTTTAAACTGATAGCTGCCTTTCACGCTCACAGGAAATTGTAAACAGATGTAACAGCAGGAGGACCCAAAACTCAGAAAACAGGTAGTGCAGCTCTTCTCTTGTGAGGCAGAGACTTCAGAATATAATTTTGGACTACAGGTGCTGGAGCTCAGATAATGCTCCCAGTCCACTCTAAGGGAGGACCCAAGACTGCAGGCAGCACAAGGGTGGTGTCCCACTAATGCCGATAGCATGAGACTAACTCATGTAATATGCCCTTCAGCATTAATTTGTTGTTTTCCTTCCAGCCTAGGAGGGTAACTACATCCTGAAAATTCAAATGTTACCCTGTTTCACACAAGTGAGTAGGCCCAACTGCTTCTGAAAAATTCATGGTCCCCCACTGCCACAACCTGTTTTTCCTCCTGCTGTCCTATGCACTACCACTTCAGTGCATCTACTAGCTGCATGGGCTACTCTTTCACCAAGTTCCCACGATCCCTCAAGTTGGCTGAAAAGGCAGAGGAATGCATTTGCTGCTCAAGGCCTACTTTACTAGATAGTCGCAGTCTAAGTTGGCTTTTAATTTCCATCATGCAATTCCCCCAAGAACAGTCTCCAGATTTTCTGTATGTAGATTTTAATTTCTGTTGCCTCCTCATAACCCTCTAGGCCAAAGGACAAGCCACCCTCCTTTCTCCTGCAAAGAGTATGAGGCACAAAGAAAAAAGTCTTACCTGTTCTTAACAATCCAGTATTTCTTTCCATCTACATCTTCACCTTCAAAACCATAACCTACAACCAGAACACCATGGTCCAAGTCTTCACTGCTACAGTCTGGTTCATAGTAGATACCTGAGGAAGTACAACATCACACATGATGACACTCCCCTACTAGAATCCTTGTGTTCAAAATTGTGTTGATTAGCTCAAAAAGCTGTGCAGAGAGGGGAGCAATAAGTGAAATGCATCACTGGGAGAAAGTACCCAGGAAGCATAAGCATATACAAGATAAGTACAAAGTGTGGGAATCTCGGCTAGAATTAAAAGGACTCCCACTTCACAAACTCAGGTTTTCTTTGCACTTCTTAAATTGAAGAATAAATGGCTACTGAATATCCAAGAATTTTTCTTCATGCAAGTTATAGCAAATCTCCACCTGACTGATAGAACTGGAATGAAGAGTGGCCTGCATCAATAGCAACAGACACTGGACCGACGGCTGCTACTGCTTTCATGAGAGCTCTTTCATGTCCTTGAGGGATGTCAACAAAGCCAGTATCATTAGCAGCATTGTATTCTGCCTTGTAGCGACAGTCTTCATCATCCTGAATTAAAAGAAACAAGAAAACTACCAGTTACTACATAGTTCTCTACTTTATGCACAGGCAAGCATAAGAACTACCAGACATACCACAAGTTCACTGTACTGAAAGCAATACATTGAGAAGGACCTAGTTGTTTTGGGAATGCTTTGAAAGAAGGCCAGAAACAGAAGAAATTGCTTTTGAGTTTTTTGGAGATGCAGAAAAAGGGAGAAAAGCATAGGGCTGAGAAGCCCACAATGAAATGTTTACTAGGATACAAAAGACCATCACATCTAGGTACACTGCATTCTCTAGTAAGGAAGACAAATTTCTTTTCAGAGATGATAATGTCCAAAATGCATTAACAGGCAAAGGAAGAAAGCCAACTATTCATTAATTACAAAGCAGTCCAGAAACTGCTAATTGAGCAAGCACTTAAATCCAGTCCGTCAATCTGGAAAACCATGAAGAATGACCTCGAAATTACTCATTTTTAATGTATGAGCTTATAGTAAAGAAGCCCAAAATACAGGATTACTTTCTTCTTCACACACAGTGAAGCCTGAACTGTGTGTGTTACAGGCATTTGTCTCAGGATAGAGGTCAAGTTGGGACATCTGGCAATTTCATATAAAAAAAAGAAAGTACGTATGCCCCTGTTTTATCTGCTTGATGAAACCAGAACTTGAGATGCCTTTCCAACCAAAAGAACATGGGCCACGTGCCTCAGTTGTTTACTTCTCATACCCAACAAGCTGTACTTCCTATAAACAGCTAGAAGAGCCAAGTTTGCAAAAAAATTACATGATATGGGCAGATAGGAATCCGAATCCTTCAACGGATTTCACAATGAATGGTACTGCTACCACACATTCAGTCAACAGAAGACAAACTGCAAGGAAAGTCTCTAGTGAGCAACAGAACTCGAAGTAGTAAAAGCCCAAACATTACAACGTACATGACACCACCATTTATTACTGCCCTTTTGTCCTCTCATGCCTGTTTAACTTTTGGTAGATCATTAGAGGTATTTTAGAAATCTGCTCATTACTTGTGTTTATGCAGACTTAGTCCAGAAGTAGAACATAAGGCACAGTCAAATCTGAGAAGATGCACACCTGCTGCAAGAATTACTTGGTCTTTGGGAAACAACCCATAATAGCTTAGTTATGAGAAGCAGAATTTAACCTCTAGGACTAAACAGCAGTTTTGACAAGAACCAAGAACTGGTTTGTCGTGTCATCAAAGATAAGGCCAGGCATCTGACAGAAGGGAAGCAATAACAAGATTTGCTCTACTTTTTCCAACTGGTCTGGTAAGATTTTGAACCCAAAGATCAGTGCAGTATGTGATTGCTACAGAACCTGGGGCTAGCAGCCATCTTAGATCTCTTTGGAAGGATGCAAGAGGAAAAGCAGATGTACTGATGGCTATATAGCCTTTGCGCTTTCTAGGTATGAGTTTCCTCGACATTTATAGTAGTTCACACAAAAGATGCTGTACTTGCAGCATGTTCAGCTGTGACATTTACCTTCGCAGTGTATGGGTAGGATTCCTCTGAATCAATTCCCCCATTATCTTGTACATACTGGAAAGCCTGGTCCATGAGACCACCATTGCAGCCTTGATTTCCTTCAGGGCGGGAACAGTCCACAAGATTCTGTTCACTGAGTGAAACAAGTTTTCCAGTTTTTCTGAAATGCTGGCCTTCAAGAGCTCCTGTTGTGCTGAAAGCCCAGCAAGAGCCACACTGACCCTGACGTAAGAAGCAAAATCACAAGTTGCTATGTTGGATATATTAGGCAATTACAATTCCCATGCCAGTGATCTAAACATTAAAAAAGCAAAAGCCTCAAGACTAACTTCAGTTCCATGCTTTTAGTATGTTCAAGTAGAGAGACAGTTTCAGTTTTACAACGTTTAGTACAGAACAGCTCCTCAACAGTTCTAATGAGGTACAGAATTTTTACTAAAACGGAACTTAATTTAGTATGCTTGTACTAGGGTTCATTAAACAACAGCATCTCTCCTCTATGAAAATTGAAGCAGCGTTCAGGAAACTAGTTAGAAATCCACCACCATAGAATACCTGGTCTTTAACTGGAGTTACATATCCTTTCTCTCTCCAGTCTATAGATCGTGGTGCTTCAAGGAAGCTGGGCTCAAGAAACTGGGATCCTCTATACTTCCTTTCTGACTTCTTGCGTATATAGCCATTCATCAGCTGTCTGAACTCCTCTGTGGTCTGAAGAAAATCCAAGATATGAAGTCATCATCTACTATACACTGCTGTATAGAACTGTATGTTTCATGCTTCTTTACATACCATGTCACCAAACTGATTCATCCCCAACTTATAACTGTGTTTTCCTAATGAGTGATCCAGGTTATGGAGTTCAATCATTTTCAGATTCTTCTCCCACACCACTCTCCTCCAGCTTTCCTCTCTCTGAGAAGCCAAAAAACAACATTTCAATGAGAATGTTCAAAATTTCACTTAAGTGATGCATGCTTTGTTATAGCTTGTATACTCAGGCAAACGAAGTCCTCCAAAAAAGAGCTGGAACACTGTCAGGAATGGCCGTTTTGCTACTCTCATGTGAAAAGTAGTACAGCATAACTGAGCAGCGACATGAACAAAGCAAAAGGATCCAGGAAGAGAGAGATTTAATTCCATAAATAGAGACCATGGCCAGCATTAAAACAAAGGAGTCATGACTCAGCTGATGGGGCCCAGCCGAGCACGCTTAGTATTTGCTGAGCTGAACACACATCCCAGGGGCCACCCAACAGGCACTCACCTCATGATAATCTTTTCTGTGCCAGGACTTCCACAGCTGCCAGTGGCTGTCTAAATCGGGATCTAATCTCGGTGCAGCAAAGGCCAGCCCCAAGCACAGGGACAGGATGGTCAGACACACATTCATGTTGACAAATCTGCCAGAAATGGAGCAACGCCCATCAGGCAAAACAATATGCGCACAAGCCCTGCTTGCCTTACAGCCTCTAACGCTAAATACCCGGCTTGAAACAAATCCGTTCACAACAGAAGACTCCGTCTCCCCTCTTCCTTTACAATGAGAAGAAAACAAGATGGGCATAGATCCCGAAGAGAACTCTCCTTGGAACGGAGAAGAAAGCATTCCGCTCCCCCCTCACTCCCCACCCCCACCCCGCCTCGAGCTCCGGAACCCGACCCTCACCACCCCAGCTCCCCCCGGGCCGGGCGGGCTGTCAGGCCGCCGTCTCCGGGGCGCTCCCCGCGGCCAGGGCCCACCCTCGAGGCCGTCTTGCCCCTCCGTCCCACCACGCCAAGTCTCGGAGCCCTCCACTGCGGCTGTAAAGAAGGGCAGGCGGCGCGGCCCAAAGGCTGGCGGCGGGGCGGCACAGTGGGAGCTTCCCCAGGAACGGCGGCCCCATTCCTGCGTGCCCGCAGCGCTTGGAGGGGTGGGGGCCCGCGGGACCCTACCGCCGGCAGCGCCAGCAATCTCCCCGCCCAGCTCACCTCAGTCGACCCCCACTCTGCCCTCGAACCACCACCGCAGTGCGCTCAACCGGCCGCGGTACCGCTGCCCCTCCTTTATAGCAGCCGCGGCCGTGCCCACCCCACTGCGCCGATTGGCGGCAGCGCCGGGCCTCGCCCCGCCCGCCCGCTCAGGACAGGGCCGCGGCCGAGGCCGAGGTCGAGGTTTTGAGCTGGGGGCTCTCCGAGTGGCGGCGGCGGTGGCTGCGGGCAGGAGGGGTCGCTGAGGGGGTCTGTCTGCCACCCGATGACTGGAGCGAGGCTGCCCGTCTCGGTGGGAACTGCCCGCCCTGGGGGTCCTGCAGTTCCCCGGCTGTTGTTTTAGGCAGTGTTGGTGTTGCGATATGGAGGTGCTTGCAAGCGGGGGAGAGTGGTGGAGTATTAAGCTGTTGGGAGTTCAGTTTAAAACTCATAACTGGCAGAGGATAAGGCAGCAAATCTGGAAGGAAAGGAAGAAAGGCCTGTTGTTTGAAACTGCAGAAACGTAAGTGCAGCCCCACTGTCGGCTCTTGATCAGATCAAGACGATAGGCAGCCCGAGAGCCGTGAGTGTTGTCCCTTTGAAACTTAGCGAACTGCTGGAGGCAAACCAGGGTGCGTGACTTCTGCTTTGTTTCTCCCCGGGCGGGTGCCAGCCTTGCTGTAGCCAGTTCCAGTCTGGGAATGCTGCTGCTACTTGCTGGATGTTTGCTTGCACTTGCTGCAGAGTGTGGTTTTGTTCCTCATCTGGTGCCAGGCAGCTGTGAGGAGCATCTTGCTCACACCCAGGTGTGCTGCAGCAGTTGCAGTTATACTAGTATGAGAAGCTCTTCAAAGAAAGTCCTTTTTTAACAATTTAATTTGTGAAAACTTTTTTTTCTTGCCTCTGGACCTGATATGGTAAGAATCTGGTATTTCACCACATTATGGCTAATATTCATAGAGATAGCACCCAGTAGTGTCTCCTGAAAAGCAGTTTGTGACACTGAGAGTTGGGGTGCAAGTGAGATGTCAAACCACTTACTGTTTTTTAACAGAGTGTTTGCCTCTTGAAGTAGAATAACTGTAGGAGCCATGTGAGGCTCCTCTATAAATTCTTGTAAAGACAGCATTTCTGATTGCTTTCGCTTGCAAACGTAGAGTAAAATGCAGGGCTTGTGAGCTGTTGCACAACAGAGAAAAGGCAGAAATCACATGATAGGTGATTCTCCCTTTTTTGATGTCTTAAGACACAAAATGTGTCACAACACACAAGGACAAACAAAACGTGTTTCCTTAACCAGATTATCATGGGAGTGGTGTTTGGCCTGAGGAAGCCCCACAGAGCCAAATACACATGGAGGAGCTGAAGAGGTTGTCTTGTCTTTTCAAAGTATTCATCACACACACAGACACAGACAGACACAGACACACACACACACACAGCTGTGAAGTGTAAATACACCAACAGTGATAAACTTGCCTTGCAAAACCTCTGAGAAAATAAGACATTTTAAAGCTGAGCTGCTTACTTGAGTCAAAGCCTGTATACAACCACTCAGGGCTGTCAGGATGGTTTTAGGCATGCAGACATGTCACTTTGGGTAGGAAAACATGAGGTCTTTGTAAAAGAAACATTGAAAGGATTTCCTCAGGGTTGGACTGCAGCAAATGCATACTGGAGGCATCATGATTTTTAGTAATTACTTGCTCATCATTTTTAATAGTTTTTGCAAAGATGTGTTATCAAATTTCAAGAGGTCTCTATGGCTAAGAATTCGGAAAGTTTATGTTTTGCCCTAAATTTCTGTCGTTTGCTACAGCTGGTAGCAGGCTGACCATATAGCCATCATAGAAGCTTTTTATTTTGAAGGAAGAAAAAAGCATGACATAAACTGCAACAGTCTGTGCATTTGCGTAAGATCTATTAAGTGTATAAACATTTGAAAACCTCAATATCCTTGTGCTTTCTATTCAACTAAACATTTACCATTTGTATTTTTAATTGCCAAACAACAGTTGTTATTGTTGTCAAAGACTGGCATTTCCCAAGGAAAGTGTTCTATTTCCTTATTTGTAATGAGAATTTAAAATATATTCACTGAATAAGAACATACATTTGTATTTTTCCAACTTGAAACTTCACTGCATAGCTGATTTATGTGCAAATTATTCACGATAGTGAAATGATTTCATAGTTTGCCTAACTTATGGGTTGTTGTGGGGTTTTGGGGATGGGGGATGGTAGTGAGTTGTGGAATTTGAAGTTTTTACTTGACTGCTCTTTGCTGATACATCCAGTGCAGTGGATATGTGCAGTGGGACTTTTTCAGTCCTATGTATTTGTTTCTGCAACGCTGTCTGATACCAACTGAGCATTGAAAGGCTACATTTAAGTTTCTAATGAACTGTGGACAAGGACTGCTTTTTTAGAAGGGAAAGATGTTTAGCTGTTGTGACCAGAGGTAAGTCACAATTACAGACAGTCTTGCACTATGAATCACATATGTGCTGTAATGTGCACTGGGATACACCAAGACAAACCAAAGCTTTTCCAGATAACACTACATCCTGCCTCTGGGAGATAACCATGTCACCAGCCAGTATGGGATCCCATAGTGTTTGTCTACTGTGCTGCCTCTTTTTGTGAGTGCTCTTAGTGTGTATTCACAACACACAAAAATGCCAGATGCCATTTTCACTGTGAAGGTTAGCCCACATTACAGGTTTCTTTACCTACCTTATAGAGCAAATATCATTGGAGAATTTCTGGAAATTCTTGAAGGTAACAGGAATACTTCCACCTTCAGCACGTTAAATTTCAGCTTGCTCTGAATCATAACTACTATGTGGACATACCAGTTCCTCAAGTATTTCTGTAGGTTGTTCAGCTACTTTCTCCTATTTATTTTTTCTTCAAAAGCCAGATTCCTTTCTGCTCCTCCCCATGGTGCCCTTAATTTCATTCCTGTACACAGGTGAAAGTTCTCTCTCTCTGCCTTCAGTACTCACCAAGTCATCCTGCCTAAACCATTTATTTAACCCAGCCACACAGTTACTCATTGTGGCTTCTCACTAGATGAATCTCGAAGTTCCAAGTCCTTCTCTTTGCCCTTGATGAGAAGCAAACATACAGGAAGCCTGGAAGCCCAGGTACAGAAACATAAGCAGATGGAAGTGAAATCATCATGGCAATGGCTGTGATCACAACTTGGCCATCACAAGAGCACCATTTAGAAACCTGTGATGGGAAGCTGGTCTAGAACATCTGTGTCTCTGGCTACTATGCAAACAACTCCTGTTTGAGAGTTGTCCTCAATGTGAAGACCACCAGCCACACTGCAGAGACTGTTGACAGCCTAAATCAAACTATATATGCCTTATTATACAGCTAACATATAGTTTTATTTCCAGTGCTGCTCCTAGGCCATAGACAGTGCTGTCACAGCACTGTTCCTGTTGCTCCTTTCTGTACACCATGATATGTTCACACACCGAATTGCAGTGTGGCAGTGTTCTGGACAAGTGAATAGTGGGCCAGTAGAAGTGCTTAGAGATAATGAATGGAGAGATATAGCTAGAAATCTTTTTTTCATCTAATGCCTCTACCTTCTGATGTCCTACTGGAGTCACACTGGTCACAGCAGTCTTTGTTCTTTTGAAAACACCCATACAAGGACTAGTATCTTATGTACAAAACACTCTTTTCAGGCTGGCAGAGAGGGTGCCACACAATGCCAATCTATAGATAGCTGTGCTAATCACAGTAGTCACAATACTTTCTTCAATAACATAGAGATCAAAACTCGGAAGGATGACAACCTATGTTGCCTATTAATTTACATCTCTCTTTTCTGGAAGGTAACTTTCCAGATTATTTCAAGAATAGCAGCAGAACTCCATGTATATACAAAATTCCAACTATTTCAACAGAGATCTGCCCTTCTAAGGGGCAAAAACAACCCTTTAATAACTGGCCATGTTCCCATTGCGACAACCCCAAAACTGCTCTCAGCTTCCACAAGTCACCTGACGACAGAAGCTGTGTATTTCTCAATAGGCACAAGAACTTGCATAGTGGTGTGTTTCCTTTGTAATTGGAGGTTTGAAATCAGCACTAATCTCCAGGGAAACTTCAACATGAAATTCAGATACCACTGCATATCCCAGGCATGAAGCACAGCCCTCTCCATTTGCTACTTTGATTATTTGAAGTCAGAATTTCTGAAATTTGTTTTCCTCTTCTACATCCTTTTTTTGTCTTCATTATCTTGGTGCTAATGCGAAGAGGAATGGGCTTATCTGTATCTGCCATAAAAAGACCCAGAAATACAAAAGGCAAAGCTCTTCTGCAAAGGTAGCTGACTTGCAAAACTGAAGCAGGTTGACAATGTGTCAGAAACATCTGTGCAATGTGAATAAAATAAGCTATGCCATTCTTCTCTCTGGCAAGAGTGTGCACTCAAGAAGATCCATGGACCAGCTATCTCAAGGTAACTTATGTGCCATGCTCCTTACTGAAGTGAAAATGAGTGGTTTGTTTGAATGCCATCTCTCCAAACAGGAAAGAAAGGGCACTATATTTAGACAAACATTGATTTTTGTATGTGTGTGTGTTAATATATAAACCGAATTCAAGACCTTTACTCCTGGATTATATAAAGCTGAATTAATTAAAAATTATGGTTGTGAATGTCTTTACTTAAACCTGGTGAAATCCCTCTGTCTTAGATTTCGTTATATACCCTCAAATGCAAACTACTGCATTTTACTTAAAGCTTTTGCTGCCTTAACACTGATCCAATTTAAAAAAAAAATGTACAAGAACATTTCAGAGAGCACTGTACAAACTTTAGATACCAGTGCCTGGCTGATGTGTAAAAAATGCCGGAGATGCATTTGTATTTAGGAAAACAGAACATCAAAAAAATAGGTCAAGTGTCTTTTCAGCAACGTAATCAAGATGTACTTCTATTTTATAGTAAATGTTCTTACACAAAACAAGTGCAGTAAGTTTCCAGTACCAAAGTGATTGTTTCAGATAGTTAGGAGGATGTGAAAAGACTGTTGTGGAGAAGATGTATCTGTTTTATCTTAAGAAATACTGCTTAATTTAATATGTATTTTTAATGCTAGTTTCTGTAATGTTTTAGAAACTGTAGGTATTTTTTTACATCACTTAATTTGAACATGACTGATAAACAATACCAAAAATAATGAGTAGTTTTCATTCTTGCAGCTCCATAAAAATTCCTTTCTTCGCAAGACAGGGCATTCCTCACCAAAGCCTTCAGGTGGCTTTGGATTTTGTAATGATCTTTCAACATTAAAAACATTTGTAAGTACCCACTTAATCTTTGATTTGGTTTCTCCTTAGTAAGAAATCAGATTCAAATGGTGTTTCAGCTGGAGCACCTATAGTGAAGTCAGTTGCATCATTAGTAGGTTAGAAAAGGAGCGGAGTCTGCTTCAAGAGAACACAGTGTTCTGTCGGCTTTCTGACCACCTTGGAGATGGCTGGGGAGCAGCAACAAGGCCCTTCTGAAGCACCTTTTTGTTTTTAGCAGTCTTGTGATCTCAAGAGATGTAAAGCAACAGATAAAGATAAAACTGCATTCCATTTTCCCTGATGGCCCACAAGGCAAAGGTGGCTTCAATTTACATCTCAATATCTCACCTGGTCACAGGAATTGGGGAATGATGCAAGGGATTGCTTGCCTTGCAAGAAGGAAGGAGGGGAGAGATCTATTATCACCACTTCTTTAAGTCTGGGTTTTCTCAACCCCCCCAGTATTAATTTCCTGTGAGTTTGCTAGAAATGTTTCTTTTCAAATTTCACACAGAAGAAGTTACTGTTTCCTGGCTTTCTTAATTTGAAGATTTTATTCTAACAGGCTGGAAGCTGCAAATCCTGTCTGTGTTGTAAAGTTCCACTCACTAAGACTGATTTTTTACTGCCCATCCTTACTCTAGAGATCACAGTGAAGGCATTCTAAGAGAATTCCAGCAGGTCTTGGGGGAGTATATCATATCCATTTGAATTTAAAGAAATAAAGAGCCAAAGTTTCTGTTTCGAAAAGGAAGTAGTAATAAAGTTCAGAGAGGTATAATCCTTTAAGTCCCCGTGCAACATTTGTGCTTCAGCAGGATGTTGCAAACAGTTGCAGAGCATGAAAGAAAATCTGTTTGTCTGTCTCCTGCTGTTCTCAGAGCAGTGCTGTCTAAAGGGCAAGTTGATATGCTGGGAAGCATTTCCCATGATAAGGTTAGAGACTGCGAGTGATGTGAGGAGTTATTTTTAAACTTAAAAGTTACAGGCTGGACTTCATTAACAGATCATGTGAGGGAAAGTTAAATAAAAGCTACTTACAGAAGAGAAGAGAGGCAACTGAAACAATCAAATACTGATTTAAAGTTCGTTTTCCCTACAATCAGCTAAGAGGAAAGTGAATTCATGTGCTTTTGGGGTAAGAACAAAGGTGACTCACAATTGCTTTTATTCCCCTTTAACAAATGGGATGACTGAGGGGAAAAATGAAGCAGTGCCACTGTTGTTGCCCATGAAGTAAAACGAATGACCCATGGATTTTTTCACTCAAGGGTCTTCACAGAGGTATGATAAATAATAATGTGTTCCTTTTTCTCACTTTTCTGCTAATAAAAATGGATGCAAATGCTAGCTCATTTTGGGTTTGCAAACAGATGCAGTCTAAATGAGTGCAGTACGCATTGCCTGCCTGTCTCTGAGGTCCTGCTGAAGCAAGCTCAGTCCATTGGACACCAGGGTGTTGGTAATTGCTGTCAAATTGATGTAATCATTTCAAATATTTTAATCATTGTTTTTGTAATCGTTCTTTAATCACTGTGCCCCCAACACTCTACACCAGGTCTTTCATAGATCCTTTCTGGTCACCAAAGATCTGCTTGATTGGAATCTCCTCAGTATCAGTGGAGTAGAATTTCCTCTGGGCTCTCCATCATTGATCCACCCTCAGCCAGCAGAGCACACTATATGTGAAATTTTAGGACAGCACAGCTGAAGGAAAGGGAAGTCTGGGCTGGTTCCAGCAGAAGCTCTGAAAGTGCACTTGAAGGGACATTCATCTGGATGTGAAATGAGGCTGAAAGAGTTTTAATATAGCTTAGTTAGTGATCAGAATTAAACAAGTAATGTCCTGATGACTTCATGACAAGGCAATAGCACAGCCTTCACAGAGCAGAGAACTGAATTGCTGCTCCTCCAACTTGTCTCAGGAGCAGCTATTAGCTTGTGCAATTTCCTCTTGCTCCTTATGGAAACATTCACAGGGAGTTTTCTCGATGTTACCCCTTGGCTTGCAGAGGAGAACAGTGAATGGCTGACACAGTATTCATACAGTCAAATCTCATGCCCACCAGCAGTCTTCCTTTTTCTTTCAAAGAAGGCAATCTCCTGATGCTTAGTCATTCAGTACTAGGAGAGTGGGATAGCATAGGGTTATAGCTGTGGTGCCTATGGTTCCACACAGCTATACTGGACTGTTGCCCAGCTGTTTAAAATTTGAGCTTGCTCAAATATGCATTTCACCATTCATGTGCCAGCACCTTTTACTAGTAAATCTCTCACTCCCCAGGCGGCATTTCTGGAAACCAGGGCCTCAGGTGTCAGCCAAGTAGGCTGCTTTACACACTGACTTGCAATAAACCCATTACCTACAATACTCTTCATTTGATTCAAAAATCCAAACCTTACCCATCACTGGTAAGAGGATTTTTCCCAGTACCATGTGCCTGAGGTGGCTCCTGCCCCCCTTTTCCTGATAGAGCCCCAAACACTTCCCATTACCCTGCCGGGCAGACAGCTGAGCACACACTGCAATCCAAACACAGTGCTGGCCCTTTCCCACTTAGCGTTTGTTAAGGATTTTGGATTTGATTCAACAAATGACTGTTCCAAACACAAGATCTGTGTGAGTGAAACCAGCCTGACTATTTCAATTGACAAAGCCATGCTGTGGGGGCACAGAAGTGGACAGGTGAAGTGTGTCCTCTCCAAAACCGCAGGGATTAGTTTGCCTGGCTACTCCCGCCACCACCTCTCTGCTCAGGGTTTTCCTCTGCTGCAGGCATTGGCACTTAGCCCTGGCACTCAAATCTAGAACTGGATTCATGCACAGCCTGATCATAAAAGGTTAATCCCCAAACTCTTAGATGAGAAAGAGAGTCAGGAAGGAAAGCGCTAACAAATTATCAAACAATTTAGAAGCCCAAGGTTTGCCTATAAAATCTAATTTTGTGACTATTTTTATTTATGTGTTGTCTGAAAATTAATTATTTGCCATTTTTGCTGTTTATGATTTCCAGATATAATTCTCTACAAGATAATTAGAGCAATGTCCTTGAAGATCCACCATTTTGTCTAATTAATATAGCTTCCAGATGTATCACTTACCTATGATTAATATCCTTCCTAACTACAATGCTTGTGTAACAAGACCAACATCCTCTAAATGGGGGAATCCCATTTAATCCCAAATCCAAAAGAAGTAACCAATCATTAAAAATTAGGTGGAAACTGGGTGTCCTTAGAAAAGCTGTGCCAATAATTGGACAAAATGAAGAGGGGGACGTCTCTCCAAATGAGAGAGGCTTACCGGAGGCTCCCACGTAAGCGCAGATTAGAATATGTTTGTGTAACCTTGTACCTGCAGTAATCTCATAGATATGTAATAGACAGATGTACCTTATGTACTAGATAGGCGTCTATTGAGAACTTTTGGATTACAAAGAGCAGATAGTGCAATGACTCGGGCACACTTGATTTGTGGAGATTAACCACCTGGTGCCCTGCACAGAAATAAAGCATTGTCTCCTCTCTAAACACTTGACTTTTCAATGTGTTTCAGGAGATTCTGAAATTGACAACATATGTACAGTGGTAAAATATCAGTGCAAATGCAAAAATCGTTTTTTATTCTTTATCCAAGCAAGAACAATGTTTGTTGAATTAGGTTTTGTTTGTTTCTTCATTTTTGTGTTGTTTTGTTTTAGGCATGAACAATAATTGTTTCATGAAATAGTGTATTCATAACCCATATAGAGCATTACAAACACTGCTTTGCATTTTGTTCCATGTGCTGAATTTGCACTGTCCTAAACCACTCACAGAATGTGCATGAAAGTTACTAGAAAAAAAGGTAAACCATTAGTGTAAAAACACATTTTAACAGTGTTCTGTACTTAGTGTACTAAAGATAATTTAAATTAAAATGTTCCTCCAAAATAGTATTAAAATTTCCTCACCTCAAAACAGTTGCAGCTAAACCTATCAGTTTCTCTACTCAAATAGCAGGATTAGACTTGATTGATTTCTAGTAATTAATAATAAACAGATTTGTTTCCCCTTTTACTGCTCACTGAAAGGCAACCCAAGAAGGGGTGGCAAAATCTACCTGAGACTAGCCCACACTACCTTCAGCACTTGGCAACATTATAAATCACTGCATGAAATGCCTGCTGCCTGGTATTCACACCTTCAGTTGCCTGCATTGTATGAAGGGGACTGAAAATGTTAATCAACTTATATAAAGCTACTATGTCAAGCCCAGCAGGCATGGATTGTCTTAAAAACCAGTTGAGGTAGTCCAGATTCAGGTGGTTAGATAGCTTTCTGTGTTTGCTCTTTTTTGCTCTTCTGCTTGGTGTCCTTTTTGAAGGACAATACCTCTGCTGAGGGACACACGCGCAGACCCTAGGCTGCAGCAGGCCTAGGATTCCATCTAGGAGGCTGTGCACCTGCTGGACTGCCTCTGCCAAGCACACCAGCCCAGGTCCGCAGCAGCCTGCTTCCTCAGCACATTCCTTCTGCTGCCAGCGGTCTTTCTGCAGCCCTGCCTGACATGGCAAAAGTTGTGTGTTGACTGTTCCTTGGGCTGAGGGGTGAAAATAGAGGCAAACAATGGCAGCGTTGCCAGCAGTTGGCTAGGCAGAGTATGTGGGGTTTCTTCTTCCATCCATCAGCTTGCTTCACAGTCCTTTTATGTTGCTTCTTTATGCCTCAACATCTACAAAACAAAAATGAGCAAAATAAAGATGTTCTCCTTCCTTCTCCCCAGCCTTTATCAGCAAGACTACTCATGGTGAAGCTGGGTTTTGCTGAGCACTGGCCTTGCCTTATCAACATCCTTTGAGAGAAGCACAGGGGAACAGCCACCATAGATTACATTAACACAGTATTTTATGTTTTCATTATTTGTATGTTTTCATTAATTTTTCATTAATTGTATGTTTTCAGGTAAAACTTCACTGAAGATAATCAGAACAGAATAAAATGGAGATAATAAAATACCTCACTATAATGATATCATGATCAAATGCTTTGCATTGATTGAATGCCTTCTTCTTCCATGACAGTTAACTAACGATGCTATGTTCAGTAAATCCTGTGGAGGAGAGGGAGGTCAATGCTGAAAATAACCTGGGACTGGTGTGTATATAAGAACTCCATGCAGATGTTAGGACACTTTTCTACACATTTTCCTACCTAAAGCCTGGCTGCAGTGTCAGAGACAAATTGTTTGGACTGCAGAATTGGCATATATATCACCACAGGGTTGCCTAAATTTTAGAGATGAAGATGAATGCCAATTCTCAAACTGATTTTCTATTTATTTTTTTTTAAGATAAAATGTTAGTACCCCCTTTGAAGAAGGCTTAGAACTGTTTCATGCAAAACACTGGAAACATTACAAGAGTTCCTCAGCTCAGTTCATAATTCACGAGCGCAGATGTAGTTCTGCATTCTGAATTCAGTACAGACCCTGGAGGAGGAAGAAGCAGCAGAGCTGAAATGTCCAGGTCTATTGAGGTCTTGGCTGAGCTGCTGGTCTCTTCGAGCAGAGGTTGTGGAAGATATTGGGTCCGTGTACTCACACGGTACAGCAAAGATACATTCATACAAACCCACCTGCAGGGTGCAGCGTTTGTTTTTTTTTTTCCTGATAAGACTGCAGATAGACAGACTTGGTTGGTTCTTAATAGGTGAGATGTTTTCTTTTTTTCAGTAAGGTTTTGCCCTCAAGTCCCTGGACAACCTTCTCCTCATCCTCAGTTTTGTATTTGCAATTGTGTTCATGCATATCTTGCTTGCCTGTTCCTTGCTGCTTTATGTGTTTCAATTGCTCATCCCTCCCTCTGGTTCTGGGAACAGCCAGGGTTACCTCACCTTACCCAAACAGTTTTGAAGTTACTAGCACAAATGTTTTTCTCACTGAGTTGAAAGAGAGTGTACCACGAAGCAGGGGCTTTTTATAAACAGGATGCAAGCAGAAATTCAGCACAGCTACCTTTTTCCATTTTCCTGTTTTGGAAGGACAAGAAAATACTCAGTTTCATCTGAATCACAGCAAAACACACAGCTTTTTGCATCCACATGTAGCCCTGATATAGGCTGGTTTCTTTAGCAATAGGGATCCGTATATTAGTTAAAGGGCCAATATATTAGTGTAACAAGAAGAATCAATGAGTGCTAGTTCTAAAACTTTCCATTTCAACTTTGCTTGGTGTGTGAACAGCCTTGTATTTTCTCAATGCTTCTGCTTCACAAGAAGCACTGGAGTCATAATAGATTACTTTTATCTTTGCATCCACCCGGTGCAAGGACTTTTTCCTTGGATTTCACATATACGGCTTTGGAAATTGCTCATTATGGCCTAACAAGCAATGGAAATTTTCCAAACTGGGGAAAAATAGCTAGCATTCAGCCAAAAGTCTCTCTGATTAAGCTGATGATGGAAAAATGGGGAGAAAGTAAGTGGTCATGCGCCTTAGGTGCAACTGTACATGCCCAGAGGGACATTAGCATATATTAATGAGTTCTTGGAAAAGAATGAATATGTATGCCAGTGTACTGCATATGTCTGTATTAACCGTTTAAATGTAGAACTTGAACTTGTTTTGTCAAGTTGCCTGGTATGTATCATGAGGAATAAAGGAATGCCACTTTCACCACATTGGAGTTAGAGTTTTCTTCCTGGATTTTGGATGACTCAAAGGCTTTGAGGCTGAGCTCAAAGAACAGCAGCAAGAGTTTGATAGGTAGCCAATGCAAAATAAATGGTGAAATTCATGCTTGCCTTGCTTATGCTCCCTTTAATCAGAGCAATTTCTGTTGTCTTTAATCTTGTTCTCCTAAGAATATGAGACCTAGGAGCTCACTTCCCCTCCTCCTGTAGCTGTTGAGCAGATTGGCCAGGAGAAGAGATCTCCAACTTGCCCTGAAGGTGAGAAGAAACCAAGAGAGAGCCTTCTATGACTGGAAGCCAGGCAGGCAGCAGCTCTCACAAGGCAATGCTTGGCAGCTGCAATCACTCACAATCCTAGCACAGACAGCTCCAGACAACGTGGCACAGCTCCCACTTGCCCAGTGGGGATGGGAAGGCAAAGAAACAAAGGATTGTGATATCCCAGGGAGGAACAGAGACAAAAGAGAGATCCAAAGATAATGAGAACTGTTCAGATCTGCCCTTTCATTTCTCGTTATACAGAATCATGTTCTTCTTTCATCCATGTTGTCCATCTGTCTTAATAGCTGGTTTTCTCAATTACTTGCACAAGACTCCATCTATAGCTACATCTGTACCACTACTGCAGACAGACTCCTGAAACAATGCATTGTAGCTAGGAAGAGCAAGAAAGACACACTCCTGCTGGAACACCTTTTGTAAAGAAACTGGACTAGATTGGAGCAAAGAGCAGTACATTAGCAATGGCTAAGAAGAGCAATCCTTTGCTGTGCAAGCAGGCAGTCTGTGTTGAGGCAAAGGCAGCCTGAATTTCGCTTTTGTGTTTGTCTGGTTTTGACTACTTGAAGTCTTCTGGGGTATGTGAAATCACTGTAAAGATTGAGCACCCCGTGACTGCCAGGTATGATGCGACAATTACTTCCCATCAGTAGCAGAAACCAATCGAGATAATGATATCAGTTGCTTTTTTAAAAAAATCAAACACGTTAGAAGAGTAATTAGACTGAAATGATCAACACAAAAATGCAACATACTGCATGAGGAATCCCTTACTTAAAACAGGTTTTAAAAATAGGGCACTTTCTGTAGATGCCACTTCTAAACATTTGACAAGAAGCTTTCCAGGTATGAAGGCAGTGACAAAAAATGGCCTACAAGTTTATCCACGGAGGTAATTGTCTGAACCCTTTTTTTTTTCTTCTTGGCTCAAAGCTTCCTTTCTGAGGTATTTTCTGTAATAAGATGCTGACTGACTTATCAAGGAGGCGAGTGGTGGGTGTTGCTGTGTGGCAATGATCATCACCTTGTGGACATCTGAAAGCATTTTCTTCAGAGCTGTTTGCCTTTGGAAGAGAGTGCTCAGGAGTGTTTTCTGGCAGAAGATCTGGCCTGTGACCACATAACTCCAGCTTGGTATGGGAGACTGGGGAAAAATACCATCATATCCTGTGAAAAACAGGATGCTGGTGGGCACCTCTCTGCTTCCTCTTACCTGCTGGTAAGGCCTGGAAGATGAGAACAAAGGAGTTTCTGCTGAGATCCCAAGGCCAAAGGGAGCTGACTCGATCACTTTGGACTTGAACTGTCACTCCAAAGAGAGCTGACTCAACCACTTTGGACTTATAAATGAGTTTGTACTGTTGTTGTAGATGTCGTCAACTGAACAACACAACCTCTGGCGACCCAACACTACTGAAGATCAGCGTCTGAACTACAAGCAACAGCTGGAGTCTGTGGTGGTGACTATCTCTCTTGCTTTCTACAAAGATTCCTTGCTTTTATCTCTTTTCTATCGCCCACCTTCCCTTCCCCATCTCCCTAAATGACTAGGATTTGTAATAAACTGGTTGGGCTAACGTTTGACCCGTTGTGTCTTAATCTCACTGTTGGGTATACATATATTAAAAGAATCTCCTCTCCCTCCTATAAATTGGAGCGAGACAGTAAATTCCTGTAATTCTGCAAACTCACTTGAATCAATAAACCGTATATACGTATTTAAATGTTTCCAAGGTCAAGCACTTAACACCTGACATACCTGCTTCAGTGGGGTGGCAGAATTAGTCCTTTTTATTTAGGAAATAGCTGATAAAACTGTCTTTCATCCACTCATAACGTGGTATCTCCATTTTTTTCAACTCTGTAGCACTAAATTTTTTGAAGACTATAAAATGAAAAATGATAACAGCTAGGTTGTGGGTACATACCTGTAGTCTTACTGGAGAAATTATGTTTTGAACAGTGCATAAAGTAAGACAGTATTTTCCAGAGGACTAAATGGAGAGTAACTTGATATTTCTGTTGTGGAAACACTGAACTTGAGACACGAGCAATTTTATAAGGTTTTGTAAGCACACTGTATGCTATGGAGGCCCAATGTGATTGCTGAGAAGAACTGTTCCTTCTGCCCCAACACTGCCACTAAGCGCATGCAGCAGTTTTTGCAGGTGATATGCTCTTTGCAGAGTATAAGGATCATCATGTTTTGTACGGACCTGCACATGTGTTGCAGCAATATTTCATAGTTCAGTACAACCACTGCCCAAAAGGTCCAAACTGAGGGCTTGAATTAGCGCTCGATGGTGCTGCTGCCTCAGCACAATGGCACAAGTCTCCATCTATATTTTTTTTAAATTGCCTTTGAGCCTTTCTTTACACATTATCTTCTACAGCATCTGTAGAGTTTTCTGTGGTCACCTGAAGAACTTGATTTTTTCTTAGTTTCCTCAGACTGGAATAAAGAGGTTTTTTCCCCTTCTGTGACTAAATAAAGCATTCCCAGTGCTGTCAACATTCCTGAAAATTCTTGCTACTCTTCTCAGGTTGTTTCTCATGTCAGAAAAGATCAGCTATCTCTCTGTATGGAGAAGGTAACTGAAAGGACAGTACAAGCCAGAAAACACTGGGAGGAGATTCTCCTCTACTGGGACTGAATAGAAGTGGGCAAATTCACACCTACTGGCATGGACAGTCACAGGAGCCAGAGTGCTGGACAAAGAAAGTCAGTTTGCTTTCTCTTTGAAAGATGAAGAGCCTAGACACATTCCTGTTAAGCCTAGCATTTACAGAGTTGTGCAGGCATGTTGAGTAGGGGCCCTGCTAGTGTGGTAGCACATGACATATTTGGCTTGCAGTTAAAGCGATTAAACAGTTTTGCCAGTTACTTTCGTCGACATAATCTTTTTCCCATAAAATAGTTTACAGCATGGTTTTTTTGATTTGTACTCCTGTTTGGCAGAGTCTTACTCAGGCTGACAGGTAATCTGAAGGCACAATATTGCAAAGGAGCAGTGATGACAGATAGGTCCCTCCTGCTGAGGCACAGAGCTCATGCTGCAATCCCCTCCATGCTGCTACGTATTGGGAGAGGAGAGAGGCTGGGACATGCTGCACTCTGTGTTTCGGCAGCTGCAGGACCACGTCCCAGGGCAGAGGCTGCAGCTCCTGCAGTGGTGCATTTGGTGCCTCTGGCCTTCTCCTCCTGTGCCACCAGGACACACCACACACTGGCCATGCAGGAAACAGGATGTAATAGATATGTGGTTGTGTTGTGAAAAGTCTCACCTTGTGAAATCACCACATTTGTTTATCCCATGAAATGGCCAGACGCGAGGTCCCTCACCTCTTTCCATAGGTGAATTGAACAGACTGTGCCTCAGGGGTGGCAGGAACAAACCCAGACAGTCCCTCTCACCTTCCAGAGCCAAATGCACTCAATGTAGTTGAGGAAGGGCTGGCTGTAAAGCAGCCAAACAAAGGAGGAGTGTTGCAAGAGGCATTTTGAAATAAACCTGTTTGTGACAAGCAATGACTGTGGCGATATTTATGTGATGATTCATACTAAAGTGCAGCACCTGCAGTTTTAGTCTAGATGGCTTATAGGACAGAAGCTGCAGCAAATACTCTTCTAATGTTTCGGAATGAGAAAATGAGTGTCGGTGGCCCTGGGACTGCTATGAACTTAGCGTGGGAGGCAGCAGAAGCACTCCTACCCACAAGGTGCAGCTGCTCATGGCTGATGGATAGGGGTCCACACTGCTGTGCCTCTCACTATCTTGTCTCCTTGCAGCATCTCCTCTCTTTTATGAAGGAACTGAAACTAAAAGGAACTCTCACCTGGTGTGCATTGCACCACACAAGGCCTACTGGATATCCTCAGAAAGTCCCTTGCAGCATCTCCTGCTTCTCTTGGGTGACAGGCAGGACTGGACATTCTCATCTGTGTCTGCACTATCTGTAGGCTGCAGGTGCCCGCTGGCAGCCTCTTCACATCAACAAATGCTGGAAAGCATGTGTTATTTCCCCCACACTGCTGATAAGTGAACTGATGCAGCTGAGAGGGGACAAGGGCTGCTGCCAGGTCAGTGCTGCCCTGGGACAGCTTGGGTTTCTGCACTCAGGGGCCCATCAAGATCAGGTGGGCAGCCAGGGGGGCTGAGAGTGGAACAACTCTGGGGCAGCCAGAGCGCTGCGGGCACCTCTGCAGTGTCTTTGCAGAGGTTTACAGAAACACAGCATGGAGCCTTCAGGTCAGAGGAGCTGCAGAGCTGAGGAGGCCCTCAATCCCCGTCCTGCACTAGGGCCACCACTAAATGACTCGATGGTGAAAATGCCTGGTGAAAATGAGATCAGGAGAGGAAGCATCTACAGACTATTTCCTTCAGGAAGATGTTTGCTTCCAGCAAAACATCTTCACATAAGCATTTCTGCATTCAGTCTTTGAGGGTATTAAGCGTTTTTTACAAGTGTTTAAAATACTTCAAAGTGCAGTGAGAAATCTTTACACACCCTTGTTGAGTGACTCCTCAGCTTAGAATTACACATGTTCTTTTGCTGTTTTATTCCTGTACTTGGCCACTGGAGCTAGTTTTTGAACAGTTTAAACAAAACACACTTAAACGCTTAGGTGAAAAAAAAAGAGAAAAAAAAAAGTAGTTTGATCACACAGAGAACTGCCTGTCCAAACACCCAAGAGAACTGTTTGCTGTGGGGAACCTCCTTGCCAGCGTTTTTCCTTTCTCATCTGACTTTTTCTGTTGAAGAAATTTTTGTTTCTTTTTCATTTGAAAATCGGATAAGGAAGATGACCTTCTGTCTTCTAAGCCAACACAAAACGTATCTCAGATCCCAGCCAGTGTTTTTTTTTTTTTTTACCACTGGAAATGTAAAGGTTGCACCTCAACACTTTGGAAATGGGTGTGAAAGTCTGTGTTACGCATAGCTGAGGCAATAAGATTTCCTATATCTGTACCAAACTCAATGGCTTTTCATGGAATCATAGAATCATAAAGGTTGGAAAAGACCTCTAATACCAGATGGTATTCAGCTGCTGACCCATCAGCATCATGCCTGCTAACCATGTCTCTCAGTGCCACATCCACACATTTCTTGAACACCTTCAGGGACAGTGACTCCACGACCTCCCTGGGCAGCCTGTTCCAATGCCTCACCATACTTTCTGAAAAGAAATTTTTCCTAACATCCAACCTGAACCTCCTCTGGCACAACTTGAGGCCATTCCCTCTTGTTCCATTGCTGTTACCTGGGGTAAGAAGCCAACTCTCACCTCATTACAGCTTCCTTTCAGGGAGTTGTAGAAAGCGATAAGGTCTTCCCTGAGCATCCTCTTCTCCAGAGTGGACAATCCCAGTTCCCTCAGCCACTCCCTGTAAGATTTATGCTCCAGACCCTTCACAGATTTGTTGTCCTTCTCTGGACACACTCCAGGGCCTTGATGTCTTTCTTGTAGTCAGTGGCCCAGCACTCAAGATGTGGCCTCACCAGTGCTGAGCACAGGGGGATGATCACCTCTCTCAAGCTTGGATGCCATTGGCCTCCTTGGCCACCTGGGCACAGTGCTGGCTCATGTCCAGACAGCTGTCAACTAATATTCTCTGATTCTTTTCCTCTGTGCAGCTTTCCATCCACTCTGTTCCAAGCTTGTAGTGTTGCACAGGGTTGTTGTGACTGAAGTGAAGGACAAGGCACTTGGTCTTGTTAAAACTCATACTATTGGCCACAGCCCATAAATCCAGCCTATCTAGATCTCTCTGAAGAGCTTTCCCATGTTCAGGTAATTCAGCAGTTCCTCCCAACTTGGTGTCATCTGCAAACCTACTGACGGTGCAGTCAATCCTCTCATCCAGATTATCAGTAAAGATATTAAATAGGGCTGGCCCCAGTAATGATCCGTAAGGAATACCATTAGTGATCAGTTGCCAGCTGGATTTAATTCTCTGGGCCTGGCCAGCCAGCCAGTTTTTTACCCAGCAAAGAGTGTACACCTGTCCAAGCCATGGACTACCAACTTCTCCAGGAGAATGCTGCGGGAGACAGAGTCAAAGGCTTTACCAAAGTCTAGGTAGACTGTATCCACAGCCTTTCCTCTACCCACTAGAAGGGTCTGCTGTTGTTGAAGGAGATCAGGTCAGTCAAGCAGGACCTGCTTTTCATGAGCCCATACTGTCTAGGCCTGGTCCTGTGATTGTCCTGCACATGCCCTGTGATCACACTCAAGATGATCTGCTCCAAGACCTTCCACAAAACTGAGGTCAGGTTGATAGATATGTAGAACCTCCTGACTCTATATCCTCCTGACTCTTATTGTAGACAGGCATCACACTGACAAGTCTCCAGTTGCTGACAAATGGTGGAAAGCAGCTCAGGAATCACTTTTGCCAGCACCCTTGGTATTCTTACGTGGATCCCATCCAGCTTCATGGACTTACAACAGTCCAGGTGGAATATCGGTGTCATGGTTTTGTGATTTTCGGTTATTGGTATTCCACATCATAACATCATGTAGTGAATGTACCTGGTTCTCAGAAGAGAAGGACTACTACATTCCCCACAGCACTTTGCTCCTCTGTTACCATTTTCCAGCCGGAGGGAAAAGATAAAAGCTCACAGTATAAAAACTTGCAGATCACGAGACCTCATCCCTTTTTCTGCCGTCTCTCGTCTTGGCAGCACCTCGCTCTCCAGCCGTCTTATCGTCGGTAGTAGAGTAAGGCCTACCTTGATTTTGGGACATTCTCTCTCTCTGTATTGGATTTATCAGCTTAAATTGTAATTATATTGTATTATAGTGTGTTGTTTGGCATTCCGATATCTTATTTAGTAAATTAGTTTGTTTCTCCTCAGATTGTTGCCACTGTTCTTTGCTCTCAGGGCCATCTCCTTACCCTTTTTTCCCTTTTCCCTTTTCACGGGGTGTGGACCTGTGGATCCCCCGTCCCCTTCGTCATGGAACTGGGCCGAACGCCCGTAAAACCGTTGACAACCGGGTTGCTGTTTCCTCCTGAAATGTGAGAGGTTTATTCTGCTCCCCTTCACTGTCTTCCAGTTCAGGGGGTTGAGTACCCTGAGGATAACTGGTCTGACTGTTAAAGACAGAATTAAAGAAGGCATTGTGAAGCTTAACCTTTTCCTCATCTTACAGCACAGCCCAGTGCTCCTCACTTATTTATTTTGATGTTATATTTACTTCAGAAGATGAAAATATTTTGCAAGTACATACTCCAAAAGCTATACTACAATCATATATAAAAAGCTATTGTTTTGTTTTCCATACACAACAGAGCAAATAAAAGATAAAACCTAAGGATGAACAGAGCTACAATCATCTCTGTGTACTCCCATTAATATACATGCTGACTACCTAGAGACAGAGCCTCGAGAAGTAGTACATCACCTCCCCTTCATGTGCAGTGTGACTGCTTCAATATGAAGAGTACAACCAGCACCTCTGCAGAGAGTGTAATGGGGCAGGATGCATCAAGAGGAGGCTGCCCCAGCAGCTGTCTGCAGCTGATGCTGTTACACAGGAAACAGCCTCTTCCAGCCAGCAAAAGGAAAGGTACTGCAACCTTGATTGAGTGACCAGCCTGGTGGATGAGGGAAAGAAAGGCTGATGTGGTCTACCTAGACTTCAGCAAAGCCTTTGACACTGTCTCCCATGGTATTCTCCTGAAGAAGCTGGCAGCCCATGGCTTGGATGGGAACACTCTTTGCCAGGTAAGGAGCCAGCTGGAGGGCCGGGCCCAGAGAGTGGTGGTGAATGGAGTTAAATCCAGCTGGTGACTGGTCCCAAGTGGTGTTCCCCAGGGGTCGGTGCTGTGGCCTGTCCTGTTCAATATCCTTACTGATGACCTGGATGAGGGCATTGAGAGCACCCTCAGTAAGTTTGCAGATGACACCAAGCTGGCAGGAAGTATCAATCTGCCTGGGGGTAGCAAAGCCCTACAGAGATCTGGACAGGCTGGATCTCTGGGCTGAATCCAATGGGATGAGGTTCAACAAGACCAAGTGCCAGGTCCTGCACTTTGGCCATAACAATGCCAGGCAACGCTACAGGCTTGGGGCAGAGTGGCTGGAAGGTTGTGTGGAGGAAACGGATCTGGGGGTGTTGGTTGATGCTTGGCTGAGCATGAACCAGCAGTGTGCCCAAGTGGCCAAGAAGGCCAATGGCATCCTGGCTTGTATCAGAAATAGTGTTGCCAGTAGGAGTAGGGAAGTAATTGTCCCTTTGTACTCACCACTGGTGAGGCTGTACCATAAGTACTGTGCTCAGTTTTGGGCCCCTGACTACAAGAAAGACATTGAGGCCCTGAAGCATGTCCAGAGAATGGCTACGAAGCTGGTGAGGGGTCTGGAGCACCAGCTCCAGCCTTATGAGGAGCAGCTGATGGAGGTGGGATTGTTCAGTCTGGAGAAGAGGAGGCTCAGGGAAGACCTTATTGCTCTTTGTAACTACCTGAAGGGAGGTTGTAGTGAGCTGGGAGTTGGACTCTTCTCTCTTGTAACTAGTGACAGGATGAGGGGGAATGGCCTCAAGTTGTACCAGGGGAGATTTAGGCTGGATATTAGGAAATACTACTTTTCTGAAAGAGTGGTCAGGTGCTGGAATGGGCTGCCCAGGGAGGTGGTTGAGTCACCGTCCCTGGAGGTGTTCAAGAAGCATTTAGATATAGTGTTGACAGACATGGTTTAGTGGGGTTATTGGTGGTAGGTGGATGGTTGGACTGGATGATCTTGTGGGTCTTTTCCAACCTAGCTAATTCTATGATTCTATGATCCAATGATTCTGTGATTCTCTTTAGGGAGTCAGCGTGGACCACTCAGAGAAAAGCTCTCCCTCACCTGTGGTAATGGCTTATCTGACACTGTCTGGAATTTGGTACCCAACTACTATACCTGGGAAAAGCCCACCCTGACTCGTGTTACAAAGGACCTAGCACTGAGCACCAAGGTGTCTTTTGCTCTGGCTCTTGGGGCGGTGCCTTCTGGAGAAGGAAAATGCTGGGACAGCCTATGCTGTGTATCAGCCACTGTAGGGCAGTCTGGCCACCCACAGGTTAAACAATGGGGACATTAAATGAACACCCAACTTCAGAAGCAGGAGCAGAGAGCACCCTTTAAATTCACTGGGGTTTATTAAAATAGTAGACAAAGGGCTTTCTGATTCACTTAGATGCTTTTATTTAAAATTAATGCTGTTCCAGAGTGATCTCGACTTAGGTCAGAAGCCTGGTGGTGGTATTTGATGTGTAAGAAACAGAAAATTGTGGATCACTGTCTAGAAGCACTTTGATTTTAATTAAATTTGCTCATCATATATGTTTAAGAAGCAGCATTTGAACGGCTGCTAGATATCTGTAAGATCATTTATTTTTCTTCTTTTCTGGCTGAAAGAAAAACAACAAACCCTGATGAGGACAGACTAAGTATGGCTTCCGGATATAATGAAAGAGACAGGGGTCAGATGACTTGCAGACTGCATTAATTCAGAAATGTCTGTAGGAAAGTAGCACCATATTTCTTCTTTGCTTTGTGTGTCTTCAGCCTTGCCACCAGTTAGCCACCTCCTCCTACTTGTGATACAGCATTTAAAGCCCAGCCCTTTGAGCAAATAGGGTTTTGGACTATTTCTATATGGCCATGATGTTGTTGTAGGACTGCAGCTTGCCCTGTGCTCTAGGTGATGGCAACCTTTCTTATGCAACTTCTCTACCAAGGGCCACTGAGATCTGACTTCATGGCCTGTGGAAATCTTTCTAACTAAAACAAATATTGAAGTCCAGTTGTTCTGGGGGGGTTGTTCTGGTTTTTTGTGATGATGTGGATAAAATTTTAATTTGAGGCAGAATGGAAACTGCTTTTGAGTGTTTTCCCAAGGAGCTTAGCTTGATTTGGACCAGCATTACTGCTGAAAAGAGGTCATTGGGCCCTGCCCTCACTGGCAGCCCCTTGACCTCTAACCACAGCAGTGAGCAAACCAGGCCACAGGCCAGGCCTGCAGGGCCAGCAGCAGGCTGGGATGCCCGAGCACATGGGGCCTGGTGTGAGCTTAATGGATGGAGCCACAGTGGAAGATGGAGGGGACAGGACCTCACCCTCAGCACAAGGCAGCTTTTGCCTTGCTTAGGGTACTTGGGTAAAACACTCCGAAGCCTTACAGTGCTGAGACTGGAGTGCTGGCCTGAGCTATGCAGGAACTTGCTTAACATCTCCTCCATGCCAGACCGTGCAGGGGTTCAGATAGTCTGTCAGTAATTTTGCCTATTTGTATACACAAACTCTCTGTTTAGCTTTCCCCATTGCTGCAAAAGTATCCTGAATAAGAATAAATGTAAGAAGAATTAAAAACAAATTGGAAGCACAGGTGTTGCTGCAATGGGGCACCGAATCCCCATCAACTGTCCTGAGCATGGTTACAAAAACACACACCCATGCATAAACTGCCCTGCATACACAAGGCACCAGCCTTGGACAAATTTGCTGATTGGTTGCCAGCAGTCTCTTGACTGAAAAGCATGGACTGAGGCTTGAAACTGTGGCAGTGACCCAGCAGAGCACCTGCTCCTTTCTCTCTGCTCCAAACACATGGCTAGGCTGGCTGCTGAACCACATGGTGTTGTTTACTGCTTCCCACCAATCTCTGCAGTGCTTCTGCAGGAATGCCCAGGTGAGGTGGAGCGGGATGCTTGCCAGGCCAGCAGAACAGGGCAACCTGTGCAGTTCTCATAGCTGGCTCTGCCAGCACGGGATGTACAAGGCTCTCTAGGAACTTGCACAAGCATACAGGCCCCGTCCTACTTAGAGAGAGGGCCCCACCATACTTCTGTAGTCCACCCAGCGTGTGCTGGCAGCATGGCCACTCTGAGCCCCAGCTGTGTCACCAGCTGTGGGTGGGTAATCATAGAATTATAGAATCCTTAGAGTTGGAAGGAACCTCTGAGGGTCATCTAGTTCAATCCCCTGCAATGAACAGGGACATCCACACCTAGATCAAGTTGCCCAGGGCCTTACTCAGGCTCGCCTTCCTCCAGGAACTAGGCAACCTGTTCCAGTGACTCCCCATCCTTACTGTAAAAGATATTCTCCTTATATCTAACCTAAATCTCTACCCTTCCTGAGCTTGAAGCCATTTCCCCTTGTTCTATCACCACAGATCCTACCAAAGAGTCTGTCCCTTTCTTTCCTGTAGTTCCCCGAAAGATATTGAAAGGCTGCTATCAGGTCACCTTGCACCCTTCTCTTCTCCAGGCTGAGCAGCCCCAGCTCTCTCAGCCTGTCCCGAAAGGAGATGTGTTCCATTCCATAGATCATTTTTGTGGCCTTTCTCTGGATATGTTCCAACAAGTCCACATCTCTCCTGTACTGAGGATTCCACATCTGGATGCAGTACTCCATGTGAGGCCTCACCAGCACAGAGTAGAGGGGGAGGATCACCTCCATCAGCCTGCTGGTTACTCTTCTTTTGATGCAGCCCAGGGTATGGTTGGCTTTCTGGGCTGCAAGGGTACATTGCTGGCTCATGTCCAGCTTCCCAACCACCAGTACCCCCAGGTCTTTTTCAGCAGAAAAATAGTGCAGAATGGGAAGCAGAGCAGTTTGCCTCTGCTTCCCAATGACATCTAAAACCACCTCTCCTCCCTGCAGAAAGTAGTATATATTTCTCACAAAGGAGAGTTCCATCAACATGCTTTCTAGTCTTGCTATTTCAACACTTAATTATCACTGCATTCCTACTGCCCATTTGTTTTTATTTGCTTGGCTCCAGTCATCACAGAGAAGCCCCAGGCAGCAGGGATTAGGAGGAGCATTATCTGGCTTCTTGAATTTGAAACAGTTCGTGAAGTTTGGTGCCCGGATGGACTAGGCTGGAAGGAAAGACTGCACGTATTTGTGATACAGGTAAAGCTTGTGAAATCTGTTTCTCTTACAAGAACACCAACCTTTCTGTAACCTAGGTTATAATTTCAGTACTTAGCATCTGAACACTGCACCTTTGGTCAAAAATTTCAAGTACTTAACCATGTGGAAGACAGAGAAGCCACTAATTTCACAGATTTCTTTGTGTTTTATATCCTATTCTACTTCCATCGCTAATCCTCTTTCACATAGTTTACACAAATAACCTGGGTGGCAGAGGGTGCTCCCTCACAGGTAGCTTGCAGCACAGCTCTTGCCTCTTCCAGGGATGCTCAAGACAGTCCCATGGCCAGGCAGGGGTGTGAGGAAGCTGTTGCTGGCTTCTGCTGGGGAGTGGAAGAAGAGGACTTGTCAACCCAAGCCTGGCTCTGCTCCACTGTGGCTTAAAGCCATTTTTACTGCTATGTGATTTGGCCAACATCCCTCATCAACAGTTTGATTGACTCAAACACCAACAAGAGGAAGGACATCCTCACAATTAAGCATGTGTCAGATGAAAACTAAGTGGGAAAGGCAGTTTAGTAACCAAGCACCACTCCCTGCTCAATGGAAACAGAGCACATCAAGACATCACTCTTGTTGGCAGTGCAAATGGAGACCTTGTTTGAAGAGAAGAAATAGCATGTCTTCAGCTGGAACTTGCCAATATCGAGAAGTACCATCAAGCACTAGCAGTGACCCAGAGGCAAAAACCGTAACCATGTCAGTGAGGAGATGCAAGTACATTCTGGTTAATCTGTTGACTTAGCAGTAGCCCAACATAGAAATGCTTTTGCTGGGTGAAGGCAGGAAACATATTTCTACCAAGCAGAGGAGACAGAAGTCAGGCTTGTTCTTAGAGAGACAGAAAGTGCTCCTGGGTGATGTTTCCAATGACCAATTCCAGCCGAATCTTTAAAGTCATTTTTTTTTGTTGTATAACTATAAACTTTCTAGACTTTGTTACATTCCTTAGGTTTGAAGAGACAAATTACTTGACTTTGCAGATTTCTTGAGACTGAAATTTGCAGAAGGAGAATGAAAACAGCTTGTTGTTGAAACTGAAAGACCTTACCTTCACCCAATCTCACAGCTTCTCAAAATTATCATCAGTACTGTTTGCACACTTTACTTTTTGAAGCTCAGCTCAACTCAGCTGGATTAACACATGGAGTTGCAGGCAGATAAAAAAAGGTTAGGTAGAGTAATGTAAACCCTTGGATAGGACAGAGACTGGGCCTGCAGGTCAGTTCTCCTAAGCTAGAAATTGAAATCTTTAAGCAAACAGCAGCTCTCAGCCTGGTGGATGCTAGCAGCAGAGCTGAAATGGTATAGGCAAGCCTTTGTTGGCCTGCTCAGGTGTAGGAAGATCTCCATGCTTCAGTTATACTGAGCACATGCAGGTCGATGGGTCTCTCAGTGCCTGTTGGGGCAGGTAATCTTCATCCTTTTCTACTCCTAACAGAGGCGTGCAGGAGCTGTGGCTGCTGTGCAGTTCGTATACACAGATGCATAGCAAGGACTAGTGACTCCAGCTTGATTAAAGGAGGTACTCATATCAGGATTTGACAAAAATAATTTGCATATTACCTCACTTACCACTCAAAGTACTGATTGGAGGCAGTCTCTCTTAGTAGCTTCTACGAGTAGAAAACTGCTCCCAGGAGTTATGTTTCACTGTTGGGGAAAAACTTTTTTTCAGAGATGTCAATCAAGCCATATTCCAGAAACAATGACTAGAAGTGGAGATGAAAAACACATACTGAAAACTTCTTTCATATAAACCAGTATTACTTCTGAGAGTGAAAAAGAAACAGTGGAGACCAAGAAACCCCAAAGTGTTTAGGAGTATTTCCATTATTGCCTGATGCAGTAACGTGGCTGCATGCAGATGGTCATGAATCATAGAATCACAGAATCATAGAATCATAGAATCATAGAATCATAGTATCATAGAATCACAGAATCATAGAATCATAAAATGGCTTGGGTTGGAAGGGACCTCAAGGATCATCAAGGTCTGACTCCCCTGCCACAGGCAGGGCCACCAACCTCCACATCCAGTACTAGACCAGGCTGCCCAGGGCCCCATCCAACCTGGCCTTGAGCACCTCCAGGGACAGGGCATCCACAGCCTCTCTGGGCAGCCTGTTCCAGCACCTCACCACTCTCTTAGTAAAGAACTTCCTCCTGATATCCAAACTAATTCTTCCCTCCTTCAACTTAAAACCATTTCCCCTTGTCCTGCCATTATCTACCCATGTAAAGAGTTGACTCCCCTACTGTTCGTAGGCTCCCTTTAGGTACTGGAAGGCTCCAATGAGGTCACCCCTCAGCCTTCTCTTCCCCAGGCTGAACAGGTCCAGCTCCCTCAGTCTGTCTTCATAGGGGAGGTGCTCCAGCCCTCTGACCATCTTTGCGGCCCTCCTCTGGACCCTCTCTAACAGCTCCCTGTCTTTCTTGTGTTGGGGACCGCAGACCTGGATGCAGTACTCCAGGTGGGGTCTCATGAGGGCAGAATGGAGAAGGACAATGAATGTCAGGTCTGAGTTTCAGAGACAACTCCCTGTTCTTACACAGCCTGTTCCAGGGCTCACTGAGGGAAGGTGAAAGATGCTTTCAGTTAATCGCATCATGAAGAAAATAACTCTCCTCTCTCTTGTCCCCAAGAGACATGCCATTTTGCATTGTTATTAACACCATGGGTGATCCAGAGGAGCCACATCCACACCACACAGCTGAGTTGTACTAGGACAAAAGAGGGGCTATAAGCGGAAGATGTGTGAGGTCCCTGGGTCTGTGCAGCCCAAAGCAGGGCAGGCTGAGGGGAGGCCTCATGGCGGCTGCAGCTCCTCACAGGAAGCGGAGGGGCAGCACTGAGCTCTGCTCTCTGGTGACAGCGACAGGGCCTGAGGGAGCGGCATGGAGCTGTGTCAGGGGAGGAGCAGGGGGATGTTAGGGAAAGGTTCTGCACCAGAGGACAGTGGGCACGGCCCAAAGATGCTGGAGTTCAGGGAGCCTTTGGACACCATGCTCAGACATAGAGTTTGGATTTTGGGTGGTCCTGTGTGGAGCCAGGAGTTGGACTCCATGATCCTTGTAGGTCTCTCCCAACTTGGAATATTCTGTTGTTCTGCAACTGGGTGAGGTTTGTCTGAGGGTTGAGGCCTGCAGCAGTCACTGTGCCAGGCAGTTGGTGGCCTCAGCAGCACCTCTTTGTCCACCTCATGCTGCAGAGTGCATGCTGCACCAGCCATGCAGAAGCATTCATGGGGTGCATATCTTCAAGCAGAAAGGCAGCTCAAGTGGAGCAGTTGTGAAATCACCACACTTGCACAAATGTATGAAGGCTAGGAATTTAAGTAACTGGATATCCTAGTGCAGATCAATGCATTGAAAAAAGCAACATAATTTCTCCTTGTCACCCCTTTCTTTAGTGGCTACAGGAGTTTCTGTAGCCACAATTGTCAGAAACAAAATAATCTGAGCTGTATACTGCAGAATCACAGCTGGGCAAGCGGTTCTTATTCTAGCACTCCTTGACTTTCCACTGTTCCTGGTAAGATGCTCTCCTGCTAAGAACTAAAGAACATTGATTCCTGGAGAGCAAATGGAAAGGTAACGCTGTGGCTTTGAATTGGTTCTTATACTTGCCCCATACATCCAAACTGCAGCCAGTTATTCATTTCCTGTTTTCTCTAGAAGCCAGAAACCACTGCCATGCAAAGAACTCCTTAGCTAGGTCATACAACCTGGGATGAGAAGGTTGTACACTGCGTCTAGAAATCCCTCTCCTCCCAGCAGCACCTCTAAGCTCTGGGTCTTGATCAGTTCCTGGAGCATGCACTAAAACTGCATGAGTTTAAGTGTCCGCATGGCTCCTTTCAGACCTGTAAGCAGCCTGCTTCTGTGGGTCCCTGCCTCAAGCTTCCTCTGCAATCCTTACTGCTACTTGACTGCCAGGTCTAACAGCTGCAAGCAGTATTTCTTTCTACCTATGAGCATCTAAGGAAATTAATCCCATCCTAATATAGTGCTAATTTCGTTGCAGTGACTCATCCTCTTCCATGATTTCCAGCCTAATTGTTACAACATTATCCAGCTACCTAAAGTCCCCAGCAGTCTGTAGAAATGTTTGAGTCAAAACACTTCAGTGCTAGACAGTGGTGCTTTAGCTCAATAATTAAATAATATAGTCCTAGCAATCAAATGGGTGGAAATGCCTTTAACAGTCTCTTTCTTGCATCTTCTGCAGATCTGTGCCTTAGGAATGGTGATGTCATCCACACAATGGACTTAGAAAAGAAGGAGCTGGTTCTGTCCTGGAGCTCGCCTGAGTTTGTCACCACAACTTTCATGTGCACTGACACTGCCTTTACCACAGCATTCAAGACCTGTGACCTCTGTTTTCCAGAGGAATGAAAGCCTTAGCTTCAGCAGTAGCTGACAGTGCTCAGCACTTTGCAGAGGAACTATTTTTTGCATTTACAGCCAAGAAAAAGTCAGAATTTAAAAAAAATATATAGGTATAGATGACAATGCTACACAGCTGTAGGACTATGAAGGCAAATACAGGGATAACAGGATTTATTGATAACCCAAAGTTCCCAGCAAGCGATCTTTCTCCTTGCGCTCACTTCGCTTATCTGATCCACTCTGCTACAAACACATTGGCTTGTAAACTGTCCTGCTGAGGGTATGCCCGTGTGAGACTCATTTATCTCCAGGAGGCAATGGACTACAACAATGAAAGCATTCCTTCTGGCTGTGCTAAACCAGCAGATTTTGCAATGGAATAGGCAGCTGAAAAGTGATACACATGGTGACTCAGAGAGTCACACAGTCCTCTAACAGCATCAGTGAGTGCTGACCCCCCTGACACGAGGCCTGCCCTTCTTTCCCATGCTTTCTTCAGTGTAGTTCTGAAAAGTACAACTTCTTGCTCCCTACCCCATACCACATGCTGGTGTCTCATGCCAGGCCTTACTCATTCATGCAAATATCACTGAAATGCAGAAGCACCTCTGGTCTCGTTCTAGCAAAGACATCCTGAGCTGCTTGGGCTGACAAGGCCCAGCTGTGACAGTGTGCCCAAGGCTGCAGGGAAGGCACCTCTCAGCTTTGCCTTGTGGGCCCCATGCTGAAAGGAGTGAGCAGAGATATTCCTGAACCCAGACAAAGAGCTGCCAAAAGTGCCCCAGCACTTACAAGAGGTGCCACATTTCTGTTGCAGAAGACGGCATGGCTCTGGCTGCCAATTCCTCTGCCAGCAAGGTGCAGAGTGCCTAGACATTTTTTCCTATTCAGCACCCCTTGACAGCCCAAAAGGACTGCCCCCAGTTTTCCTTCCTGCATAGGGATGTGAATGCATGTTTGATTCATGGTGTCCTAAGTTGGTGAAAACAGGACTCAGTGAGCAGGCAAGGTGTCCTCAGTGCAGGGTGGTAGTTTTCCAGGTACACCCAACTGAGTCAGCAACATGGCAGCATTTTCAAGAATGATCTTTAAATAGGCATAATTTGGATTCAAACCTCACCTCAGGGCAATCTGGGTGGCGCAGAAATGCTAAGTCAGTTTGGTTAATGCAAACCAGAGTGCAGGGATGCTCTTTCAGCTTGGAGGCAGCATTTCCCACTGGCCCGCTGTTTCAGTAAAGCTTGTTATGGTAAACTGCTGCCATGCAGCCTTCTGTCTACATCTCCCCTGACTTTTGGAGACCCCATCTCACAGAGGTGAAGTTCAAGCAGCTGGGCCCTTTTAGAAAACAAGTACCTCAGCATTGTTAAAATCTTTTCTTCCTCTTTTTTTGCCCGCTGCCTTGCCTTACAAGTCAGAGAAAGACTAAAAAGATGAAGAAATGAACCTGTGGTCCTGTGCAATATTTTTTGTGAATTTTAACAAGCTAGTTAGAAGTAAAATAGAAACATTTTAATTCTGTACCTAGTACATTCAGGCCACCTTCAGAGAAGATGCACTGCTCCGTCTGCTCAAAACCTAGAGAGGTTTCAGCTCGCAGCACGCTTCATTTACTTTCTTTGGAGTTACAATTTGTGCATCACTCTTCCATTTCATTTGCAAAACTGAAACAGTGACATGATTCAAATCAAGGAATCTCTTTTAAACAGTGCTGCAACACAGCCTCTTTGGAATACAAAAGCTGCAATATACCAACAAATAACTTCTGCTAGGGTTGGGGAATGCAGCTTCACCACTGCTCTAGAAAGACATGGCCACTTAGAAAGCAAGTTTCTGGCTCCTTTCTGAGCCTCCTGCCTTTCAATCTCTGACACTTTAGAGTTGCTAAATCCCTGTGGTTTCATAACTCTTTCTCAATCATTTGAATCACGAGGTTCCTGAAAACTGTGGCTGTCTCTGGCTTACATTCTCTTAAGGTGAAGAGTAATTTATACTCTTCTCCACCCAAGGTCACCTCTGGACGCCCTTCTTGTCCCACCCTCAGTAATTTGCATGGAGCCACTGATCTCTCCTGGCTTTCTGATCTCACCAGCTGGGTCTGCAGCAAAACTCCCACAAGATGTAAAATCAGTCTCTAATACACACGGCAACATGAAGCACTCTGCTATCCTATGCATAGTGCTGCACACCTGAGAAAAGAAACTCTACTTGGAAAAATGATTTTTCAGAATTTAAGTTCAGATATCAATACTGAACATTTATGAACTGCCAAGGATCATCTGTCATGTGTCTTGGTCTTGAGCAATTGTGTTGCATCCTTGTGTTTGTCTGTATTATTGATGAACACTGGGACTAACCTCTCTATCATCAAATTATGCAGCCAAGGAGTCTTCTAATGGTCAGTATCCAAATTCACTTGTTTCACTATCAGGAGTTGAGTTTACCTAGTTAGCATGTTCACGGCACACAATTTACATTTACAGCCAAACTTTTTTATCTTCTAAGATGCCACTGCCCATGTTTCTGGAGTGAGTCAGGGCCAGTGCCTTTCAAACACATCCGTAAAAACTGAGGAATTTTGCTGCTTTTTGTAGCAGTAGAACAAAACAGGGAATCAGTAAAATTGAAACAACTGAAGAGCGTGAAGAATGCCTACTTGTATCCCTTTGCTAAACTTTTTCTGTCAAAATTGTAATTTACAAACAACTGTAATTTTTTTCTGGAATCTCAGTAATATGGCAATGACTTACAGGAACGCAATCCAAAGCTATCCTATGACTGTGATTCACTTTCCTGAACCTATTACCATAAGAGCTGGAAATGATGCAATAAGCATTTTCTGCCATTCAAAGATGTATCATAGCATCTGCTGCTTGCAGGATTGCATTTTACAGTAAATGGAAGCAGATTCTCTGCTTCTGTTCGGAAGGGTAGAAAACCAAAACAAAAAAAAAAACCCATAACATCCCCAAATTTGAAAGTGAAACATAGATCTTTAATGTCCTTAAAGCATTTGGGGAGGGAGGCATGTGAAGAGCTACCTGCTATCTCCAGTCTTTCCACTGCACCACTTCACCACAGTACAGTGGTGAATTAAATCCCAAAACAGCAGGCACTGCTGGCAGACCTGCACATCGAAAGCAGCTCACAGTGGCCTGCACTCTCGCACAATTTATATACCCAGTCCCAGTCCTCTGCAGCCATATAGTCTCAGCAAAGCTAACTCAGAGGCTGGACTCACCTTCAGGTCTGAGGCTGACGATGAAGAAACTAGCTACACAACCAGGAGGTATTACAAAACAAGCAAGACCCATCCACATACCAGAATGTGGCAGAACTGCTCCAGGTGTGCACAGCTAGGAGGCAAAGTGTGGTGGTGGCCAAGAAGTAACGCAGGCAAAGCTCCCTAAAGTAGGCTACAGAAAGCAGGGTTCTTCAATGAGCAACTCATAGCAGTGGTGGAAGGGAGAAGCTGAGCTCACTTTGTCAGTGGTAGGAAAACACCAGAACAAAGGTACCTGAAGGTTGGGCTGCTCATTAGGTATGGTTCTTACTGCATACTAGGCATTTAGAAAAAACATTCAACAAGGGAGCTCAGTGATGTCAGGGGAAGGATGTAATAAAGAGATTATAAAATACATATTGAAAGGAGTGGGAAACAGCAGTTAGCTTCTTAAGAAAAGTGAGTGTAACACCTAGTGCAGTTTTGCAGCATACACAGGGAGGTGGCATTGCACAGAGCTGCGTGCACGGAGTGCAGCCAGAGGCCATGCAGCTGTCAGCAAACGAAGCTGAGAATTCATGTAGCAGCAACACCAATCCTCACATGATGAGCAGATCCTTAATCTAAGAGCCACCACCATGCATGGGTGGTAATGGAGTATGAACCATGCTTACAACAAAGCCCAATCTGAAGGATTCCCGATGACAGACCTGCATCTGCTGCTATGGTTCTCATTGTTGAAATACACAAAGGAAAAGTGATGGAGTGAACCGTTCTGGCTTGCTGTTAGTCAAAATGAACACATACCTACTCTACAGCAGAAGGCCACCTAATAAAAATATAAATAAATACTTGCACAGCATACTGAGAAAGTTCCCTGGTGTGACACAGGAGGTGCTCACAACTTCAGAAGCCAGACAATGCCTCTGCAGCACTGAGGTTGTAAGGAAAAGAGAAGGATTGGTCCACTTAAGGTACAGAATACAAATAAAAGGGATGCAACAAGCAACAGTTTATTTGTAGAAAAATCCTTTAAAATTTTACTACATGGTAAGATTAAGGAAAAAATAGTATTAATATATATACATACAATATATATACACAAACACACATTCCACCATTAAAATTACATGCTTTTTAGAACAGAGAATGCGCTGTATCCCCTCATATCAATTTTAAAGTTCTCACTGCAAGAAATCTTGTGTCCTTTTGTTTTTATCCCCATTAAAATTTTCAAGTACAAGAACTAACTTAGGATCTAATAGTAGAAAACCATTTGGTATACACAAATTACAACTAACAGCTATACAATATTATTCTGCCAGTATCTAACACATGTATGTCCTTTTTGAACTCTATAACGAAATAAACTTTTACCTGAGGAGCATGGAAATAAATGAAGCATGGTAATTGGCAACATTAAGAGGTTTTCACATTATGATTTGATTGTAATTGAAGTTGATTAGGCATCACACCTCTGTACCCACAGTATTAGCACATGAATGCTCTGCATGAGTCATCACCAATGTCTTAGAAATAAGGGAAAAATTAAAAGGCAAGCACCACTTGCAATGATAAGCATGCAGACGATTTCAGTGAAACAGAGGTAGCATGTTCTTGTAACTCCAGCAGGGTCATTCAAACCAACGGAACCCCCCCTTCTGCAAAAGGCACTCACTTTTTCAGCTAAAAACAAAGTGGTGTTATATTCAGGCAGACTGATCACAAGTGTGGGTGGATTTCTCTCCTTACAAATATTAAAAAATGTTAAACAGAGGACAGCATTAAAGGAAAAAAAATGGATGTAAGAAATACACATTTCAGGTACTATGTGCTATTCTTCTCCCCTTTCCTCTTACAGGGAAGATTACTTCATAAAACAGTTGTGGTACATCCAGAAGTTGAAAGACTTTCCAGTTAAAACAGCAGTATTAAGCAGCACATTATGTATCTGTAATAACTTTAATACACCAGAAGTACACCAGCCTTTTTTAAGAGATCAAATAAAAAGCAACAATTCAGCTAGAAGTAGAAAGTTTAAGCACAAAAAGGTGGTGCTTAGAAGGATAAAGACACTTCAATGTAAAACATCATAATCAAGAAGGTACAGAAACTCTTGAACTTTTATCCTTTCTGCAGTTTGAAAACATTTCTATGCAAAACACCTTTTCTTACCGTGACACTACAGAGCTAATTGAATTATAAGATGTGCCACTGTTGCAACTTGAAGCATAAGCCTCTTGACCATTAGCATCTAAATTTATTTTGAATACAGAAGATGCCTTGAGTAAAAAGTCTGCTGCATCTCTGCGACCTAATTCCCTCAGCTTAGACATTAGGATTCCTACAGTGCTCTCAGGAGCATTACTCCACTCCTGCAGCAGGGCATGGACTGGGCTTGACAAAAAGTCATTTTGTGTTCCATTATTTGTATTGTACTTTGCAACAAGATCAGGGAGGCCCAGGTTCATGGCCAGAAGGCACCAATCTTTGCCCATGGGATCAGGTGGATCCAAAAGTCGGCTTAGTTTTCTCCTGGTAAGTAGATTCAGATCTGAAACATGAATATCCATTCCTAGGCTTCCTTGGGAGTAGACATCAAGACACCCAAAACACAGGATACTACTAAAGCTCTCTTTATATCCCCCCATGGTGTTAGTTAGTGACGTCTCCTTTTGACTCTGTGCACGGAAGAAGTCTCTAGGCTGATAGACCATTACTGGTTCATGATGTTCCCTCAGCTGCTGAGGACTAAGGTAGTACTTTACAGTCAGAAGGCCTGGTAAGGTTGTGGCTATTAAGTTATCAATGGTGCTGCATACAGAATCCAAAAGTAAACAGCACTTGATCTTCTCTGTTTCCAGTCCTCTAACTTGAACTTCTATACCCTGACCATGGTTGACAAGCAGCACTAAAAGCTCAGCTCCACGATTCATAATCTTTGATCCATTTACCCACAGACGTATATCAGCATCTCCCTCGGTGCTTTGTTGATGAATCCACCTGCAGAGATTCACCTGAACTTTATGAAAAATTCCACAAGGAAATGGGGTAAGATGTTCCACAGGAACAATTCTAACACCACCATAAATCAGTACCTCATCCTCCTCCTCTGTCCAAGACCTGTGGAGACTGTCAGTCTTGATGAGAGCAGGAATATCCACCATTGCTCCACTGCTAAGGTCTCTTGCACAAATATCCATTGCATCCAAAATCTGTATCAGTTCTTCCACATCACTATCTGTTACCAGACGCTGGATGTCCTCTATAGTGTATCGACCTCTATAGTGATGGAGAGCTTTGGGGTTTTCTACTGACAGGATTTTTCCGAGGACATATGAACAGAGCCAGCGAGGATCCAGAAGCACAACATCTTGAACTGTTTCACTCTGCATAATGTTAATCTGTTTATAAACAGGAAAACTATTACTGGTATTTTGTGAAGAACACTATGATACTCCACATTCTGTCTTTCATAACCTATTGATCAAATAATTTCAATAACACTGCTGACAGAACCCAAACTGCATTTTAATTCCTTGCAAATATTCAGAACTAAGAATGGAATTTGTTCTTGGCTTCTGTTAATAATAAAGCCAACAGAATTCAACAGCATTAAAGCCTAGCCAATGCTCTGCAAGCTATTCATGCAAAGGTGTTTTCCTATGATTCAATTTCTAACGGACAAACAGAAATTTCTCATTTGCAGTGAACATGCTAAGCATTACCTCATTTTAAGATGCTAGTAATAGCCTATCCTATGTATTTTATGTTGGTACTCCAATAGTAATGAACTGCAGTTCTTTCTGTCTCATAGAAACAATGTTGAGTAGAACACATACCCCAAAACAATAATGATAACAAGAATCATTATTAAGCAGTCTCTATTACTTATGATGTCTTAAAAGTAACAGTAGAAGGAATTAACTACAGACATTTACTTACATCCCATTAAGCAATATTCGACCAAAGAAGTACCTTAATAATAAGAATACACAGTTTAGATAAAAAGCACTTACTTCTCCTATGCTATGCAATTGCTGTGCAATATGCCGTAGGTCATCTTCATTTGCTAGGGGATTAAGCTGTTCCTGTACATCATATACAAACTGCTGCAAGGACATCAGCTGGTTGGGTCCATTCATTTTTCTCCATGAAGGCAGTGTGGAGATTATTTTTTCACACAGAAGAGTCATAGGTGGACAAGTCTTACAAAAAGCACAGAAACCAGCTTTTAACTGTATTCTGCTAACTCTGAGGTCTAATACATACACAATACACATGCATGTCTAAAGAGTCCCCTTGTGATGGATTCTTACTCTTCTACCTGGTATACACTTGTGGGAAGATCTACTTTTTCTCAATAGAACTCATTCCAGAAACAGCTGGGCATTTAACTGAAGTCTGTACTCACCACTATCTGTTCTGGACTAATTTATTTCAATAGGCGACACTGCAGAATATCAGGTAACATGTACAGATAGCACATTTATCTATTTACTGTTTTGGACATTACTGATGACTTTCTCCTGCAATCTCAAGACACAGCACCCAATTTGTATGCAACAAAGCCCCTTCAAATTTCATCTAATGGAAACTGCTACAAAAATAAGTTCTGTCACAGAAGAAAAACTTATTAAAATCAAGACACCATTGAGAACATTAAATAGGCTACATTTTACTACATTAAAAAACCCTCTTCCTTGAATCTACAGAGTGAACTCAGCAACACATTATCTTTCATTTCATTATTTCTTTTACACCTAACAGAAGCAGCCGCAGAATGTTTTGTTGGCAAGTCATACAGTTAAGAAGGACTTTAGTATGAAGAATTTAAATGACACAGACTACAAAAAGAGTTGGTCACCCTCAGTACTGAAGTTTGTGTAGATTCATTGTGATTACATGCAGTTAAGGGCAATTTTACCCATAGTTTCATATACATATATATATACATATATATACACATCTATGAAAAATCCAAGTACATATTTTTCAGTAAGAGAATCTAGTAAGAAGTTTATCTATATAATAATATAGATAGATAGATAATATAAGTTCACACATTTATAAGGAAAGTGTTCAACCTTGGTCTTTTGGTACCTGTACAATATGCCAACAATGCTAGAACTGCTGACAGAATCCTTCATGTCAGCAGTTGTTTCATTTTTAAGTCCAAAAATAAGTAACAAGTTTACAGAAAAAAAATTATTGTCATCGGTTTTCACATTTTGGCTGGCACAAACTAGACCATTAATATTACTTACAGAAATTATCTGGCTTCTCATTTCTTGTAAGTGATTTCGGAGAAGCTTCATATCTTTAGATCCAGATGCTCCAGCATCCAACACAAATAACTTGTCCGAAATTCGAAGATCATTTCCAAATCTTAAAGAGAAATACAGCCATGTTGTTTATTCAGTTCCATATCTATTTTCTTAATCCAGTGGCACTTCAGCCTTGAATTACACAATACTTAATTTCCTTCAAAGAATAATGAAGAAGTGCAGCACTAATTATCGCAAGATATTTTATAAGGAAAGACAGAACAGTTGCTCTCTAATTTTCTTCATCGTAAGCAGACATACTGACAGAAAATTAACTTTCCAATGGAAGAAGGCTGAAGAGTCCTAAGTAAAGTATAACTCCATCCCAGCACTTGTAATTACAAACACATTTTACCAGATAACAGAGAGCAGGAATTCTTTTTTTAAGGTCTTGAAATTTGTTGTTTAGTTTCTACTCAATTAAAATAGTTAAGTTTTCATCAATACAGACACTAGCTCTACTTCTTACTTTTATTTAACTTTTCAATCACACATACTTGTTTTCTTAGCTCTGAAATGATTTACATTTAAAAGGATTTCAGGACCAAAGCTTACACCCAGGTTTGTTGGGACAGTTCACTTCAACTGATTGAGATACCACATTATCCATTTGGTGGGTAACTCTGCTCACTGTGAATACCTATAAGGTATTATTATATTATTATATAGTATTATATAATAATACCCTTAGTGTGTGAAAGTTCACTGCTGCCACTGACAACCACCATGTTCTCCAAACATATGCTCAAGAAGGTTAGAAGCTTTTCTAACTTCTAGGTACCTTTTGGCTGATATCTTCATGCATGTGACTCCGCTATGTCCAGTTCTTCAGAAATTGTGTATGGGTGGTACCTCCAGGCTTAACTTAGTTTTTCTCCTAGCAACCCTAAATCAATTCAGATTAAAAGGTGGCTGCCCTGTGGAGCCTCCTCTTTTGCTCCTGCAGGCTGAAGCTCAGAACTGCCCACTTTTCTGAGGCTGGTGCAAAACTTACACATGAAGATGTCAGACAGATTGTTGATTCTGGCCACTGGGTCTAACCCATCTACTGGGTGAGACTTTTGAGCTTCACTCATATTATGCACTATTTGCTCACATGAGCTCACTTAGTGCAGCTCACTCACTGATACACAGTATGGGCAAATGTTCCTTTTTTTCCCCTCCCACAGAATAAGCTTCCTGAATATTTTCATTTTTAAAAAATCCTCAAAATTGGACACTTCCTTTTGTGTAAATATCACATAGCTTCAGCCAAATAAAAAACCTTTTACATATTTTTATGCATTTTCATATATTTTCTTTGAAACTCACACGTACGCTACCAATAAATATAATCCCTCCTTACCTGTTCCTGATTTCTTTCAAGAATGACATATCCTTGTCATACCAAAACTCGCCCCCAGCAGGACGAGGAAGATTGACTATATCAGCATGTGTGGCAACCAAAACAACATGCAGTGGAGTTTTCAGCTTTCCACCAAATGCTAGAAGGGAAACAAGAACATTTCCTCACTATGAGACATGTCTGGGAAGATGGGTGCCTTACTGAGCCAGGGAAGGAGCAACACATTTTATGCTCTTGATAACAATCACTTCTGCAGTGGATTTACAAACTTTTAAGCACAGCTACGTCTATTTCTATACAATCAAACCACTGCTGTTATGGTTGTTAGTCACCTATAGAATTATCTATATAACATTCAATTTGAATAGCTAGAATCTTTGAATAATATCGGAAATACTGGTATTAGATGCCTTTATTGTTTTAACAAAAACATTAATTAATAACACTACCAATATATCTATTAACTACAATCTATAACAACGTGAGGAAAAATAACTAAGAAAAATAAAAGCTTCTTGAAAGGGTTTCTCATTACCTCAACACTACAGGTAAAGCTTAGGGAAATGTAGGTAGAACACAAAATGTCTACAACATTTATATGTTGGTATGAATGCTATTTTACAGTACTTACACACACAGTGACCTCTCACTTAGGTGAGAGTTAAGTAGGAAAGCCTGGCAGATACTAAGAAAAAGAATGAAAAAGAAAGAAAGAAAGATACAAGTGGCATGAATGAGGTGACAGCATGGAACACAAAATTTTCAATCTCTTCTCAGACTGATCTTCCACAAAAGAGGAGACATTATTAGACAATTATTTCAGAAGAATGACAGTACGTCCAATTCTGCAGTTTTTGTCTGACAAAAACACTGCAAGTCAGAAACATGCTTTCATCGACTAAGCTACAGAATCTTGCTTCATTCTTAAAAATAGCCACATTTCCCCTGTCTTTGTAGCACTTTGAGATAAGTCTTCTCCAGATTAAATCTTTTTGTTTTTCAGCTCAAGGATTTAGAAATTGTAAGTAATTCCAAAAGTTAAAATTTTCCACTAGTGTCAAATAACACAAATATGTATGAGTATCCAAACAGAGCTTTTCAGTATAAATACTGATTTAAGCAAAGTGCCTAAATAATGGTATTAACTCAGTCAAACTAAGTTCCCTTACTAGACTAAGACATGAAAAGCTTTCAACCACTGCAAATTAACTGCATTTTTAGCTTTAATATTTTTCTGCATGTTTTTGAGCTTTTAATTCCAAAAGTAAATGCAAGTCAGTTACACCCATAACTGGTTATAACAGTTATATTCATAACCTTGTGTTGTGACCTAAAATGGAATATGAAAGACATGCAGAAGTCTGAGGTGAAAACTGAAGGTCTGCCCCTTGGCTCATCATTATCACCTGTCAGGCTGAGATCATACATACAGAACAGAGCAGTAAACAAAAAGAGAGGGGCAGTACTCTGTACTATGTAAGCATTCAATATTTTTGTCTGCAATGTAATAAATATCCACCAGTGCTGAGTTAGATCCTCTGGCAGGGATAACATTTTAATTAATGGAACCAGTTCTTCCATAAAACTGCAGACCAATGCTTAGCTATAAACATGATCAAACTTTACAGTATGTATACCTAGACCTACAGATCTTTTAAGGAAAAAATTCAAGTGATTTAAGTTAATTTGTTTGCCCGTCACATAACTCAATGCTATGTAACTTCTATGATTCTATTAACTTTCAACTCACTGAAAAGCTTGAATACAAAGTCAACTACCTTAAAACCCATGCAAAGTCGTAAAAAAATTGAAGTGATCTGCAAGTACTGGTTTCTGTATATCCTGATGTACCAGAAGTTAACATATTTGAAGCTCACATACAACTCTAATTAAACAGGTTAGTGGCATGTACTGAGAGGTAACGTCAGTCTACAGCATCATTCTTGTTGGAGCAGGTCATAGGAGGGTCATGAAGACGGTCAGAGGACTAGAGCACCACCCCCTACGAGGACAGGCTGAGAGAACTGGGGCTCTTCAGCAAGGAGAAGAGAAGGCCCTCTGTACTCAGCCCTGGTGAGGCCCCACCTCAAGTACTGTGTCCGGTTTTGGGCCCCTCACTGCAAGAAAGACATTGAGGCCCTGGAGTGTGTTCAGAGGAGGGTGACGAAGCTGGTGAGGGGTCTGGAGCACAGGCCTTATGAGGAGTGGCTGAGAGAGCTGGGATTGTTCAGTCTGGAGAAGAGGAGGCTCAGGGAAGACCTTATTGCTCTCTATAACTACCTGAAGGGAGGTTGCAGTGAGCTGGGAGTTGGCCTCTTCTCTCTTGTAACTAGTGACAGGATGAGGGGAATTGGCCTCAAGTTGTACCAGGGGAGATTTAGGCTGGATATTAGGAAATACTACTCTTCTGAAAGAGTGGTCAGGTGCTGGAATGGGCCGCCCAGGGAGGTGGTTGAGTCACCGTCCCTGGAGGTGTTCAAGAAGCATTTAGATATAGTGTTGACAGACATGGTTTAGTGGGGTTATTGGTGGTAGGTGGATGGTTGGACTGGATGATCTTGTAGGTCTTTTCCAACCTAGCTAATTGTATGATTCTATGGTTCTTAGGCTCCAAGACCTCAGAGCGGCCTTCTGGTACCTGAAGGGGCCCACAGGAAAGCTGGGGAGGGACTTCATATAAGGGCAGGTAGCAACAGGACAACAGGAAATGGTTTTGAACTGGAAGAGAGTAGATCTAGACCAGATATTAGGAAGAACTTCTTTTCTGTGAGGGTGGTGAGACACTGGAACAGGTTGCCCAGCGTGGCTGTGAATGCTCTCCCCACTGAGAAGCATTCAAGGCCAGGCTGGATGGGGCTTTGAGCAACCTGGTCTAAAGGGAGGTGTCCCTGCTTACAGCAGAGGGCTGGAACTGGATGATCTTAACGGTCCCTTCCAACCCAAACTATTCTATGATTCTATCATTCTGTCCTGTTCACATTGGCAAAACTAATTTATGCTCCAAAAACATTTAACTGGTGTTAGATTTAAGTGCATTTTAATCAGTGTGCCCAGAACTTGCCCTGAATGGTTTTGACATTCCTGAACACTTTTTCAGAATGCTTATCTGACATAAAACTTCACTTGCCACAAGAGCTTGTGCTGTATCTTGTGACCTTTTTCAACTGGATAAACTGGTGCATGGAATTCTTCAGGCTTGTCCCACACATAAAACTGTCCACTGCTGAGAAACATTGATTCAAGTTTGTTTAAATGAAAGGGGATGGAGACACATAACAGCAGTCAACACAGAGGATTTATGAAGTTGCAGAGAAACATTTACATTCCTGTAATATTTCATTAACAAGCAAAAGGGCATACCTATTGGCTCCTCAATGGGCACTAATGATTTCAGGAAACTAAGCCAAAAGGTCACTTGGTTTAACTGGATTTCGTAAGGCTCCTCAAGACTAAAAAGCACTATGTGAATTGTGGTGGGATCATTTGCAGCAAAATAATCATAACAGCAGAAGTACACAGGATTCCCAGAGAATTCCCAGATGCTGAAATCACCAATTCCTGAAAAGAAGACAAACACATGTCAGTAAGCATGAAGCTTTACTCATCATGGAAAGACAAATCAAACAGTTAATCTAATTTAAACTTTCTCAAAGATCAACTGCATGCAAGGGAGAAAGCAAAACTGTAAAGCAATCATGAACAAAAGGAATGGTGTAGTTTCAGACAGCCTCAGAGACTGAGAAGTTGGGGCCTCACAATTTGTTCTTCTCTCACATTCACTTCTCTAAGTCATTCAGCTGGATATCATAGGGAAACACCTGCATTCTACATGCAGTGCAGCCTTACACACTAAGCTGGCTTTTGCCTTGTACAGGAGTGATTCCTTGCAACTGCTCCTGTTCTTTTCTTGGTAATCCCAAAAAGTGTTTTAATGATTTTTTCTTTTAAAGTGTCATGGCTGGTATTAAAAGCAACGCAAGGATATTCTCAAATAATCCACTGTGCTTTACAGAATTATGTTACTCAAATCACATTTGTAAGTCAGAACTAAAGAATCACTATATTAAGGGCTGAAACAGCACAATGCTTCTTTCTGTGATCTGCTTTATTAAGCTTTAGGTGACAAAACCATTAGCATGTTGTACTGCATGGCACTTCCCAGACTCACTGCCAGGTTAGAGTGAAATTGGATACAATTATACTACTTTTACTTAAATAAATGCCGATTGAGATGCACCTCATACTTCTAGGAGAAAAAAAAAAAGCCAGAAACCTCAAATTTACTGTTATGAAAACAGCCATTCAGAGCTCATCCATGTACACACTTTGCTTCAATACCAAGCTAGTACAGAGGAAGAAAAAAATTGGACAGTTTGTGGCTATTTCACTGCAGAATTTGACCTGGTTTCGAGTTATACTGAAAGAAGAAATTAGCTCATACAAAGAACAATCTTTAGTTACATGCCAAACTCTTCAGCATCTAGCACAAACGTTTTGTCACAGTACGTGTTAGCGTGCATACGCGAAATTTCTAAGTAGGCTTCTCTCTCCAAATTAAAAGTTTGATTAAATTGAACTCAGCCTCAGAACTGCAATCTGCTAAAGCATGCAAAACGTCATCTTCACCGTGGATAGATCTTACCACCTCTGTGATTATTAGTAAGGGTGCTGGTATGTACCTTTCGTATGGTCTTCACACTCAAACGTGTTACGCTAGGATCTATGTGTACTTAAGACAAAAGACAGCTACTGGATGGAGAGAAGGCATTACATTACTTTTGCTTTGGATCAGTAGTCAGCTGTTCAAACATCTGCTCAGACCGACCCCTCTTACTGCTACTGGTTCCAATTGCACAACAGTTAACTTGCTTTCCAAAAAAATGAAACCAGAAGTTCCACTCCAGTGCTCACCAGATGTGCTGCACCAGCCCCCTTGTAGGGTGAGAATCGTAGGTCCTTCATACAGATGGTAACCACATGTGGGCCTATGGGACTGGATTAAATCTGACAAAATCCCTATGTAGGGACCTTCAAACTAGTAGATGGTCTACTCTTATTACAACAAAACCCTTCCTCCTGCCCAACTTACTCATCTCAAAAGTATTTCTGTGTAATGCTACAAATATCTGACACAAATGATTACTACGTGTACTACAAGTAGAGAATTTCATGCAGATTTACTTTCTTCTTAAACACACCCCACTCCACCAGTGTTGAACCACAGTCAGTACCATACCAAGTCATATATTTTAATTTTTACTTCTAAAAACAAGCAACATGGCATTACATTTTCCACAGAACTAAGGCATGCCAGCTCAGAACTCTGCTTACCATTCAAGTAGGCATTCTGAATGTCAATGGCCTTGGTGGACTGATCATCAGCAGAGAAATGAGAGTGATGAGCAGGTGAAACAAAAGCTTCTAATACCCCTTTCGTCAAACCCGGCTCAAACATCATACTTCGGCTTCTCACACTGACATTCTCACAACCAGGATAAAGATTTGTAATGCTTACTGAAACTGGGTCAAGGGAAAGGAAAACAAGATTAGAAATCATGGGAAAATTATAATCATATCACTCCAAAATAAATAGGCTAGGCAAAGAAAGAAACTGATTTAAAAAACCAAACTGTTCTTCAAAGAAAGATGACTACCAAGCTGTGAGTACGCACAACCACATCTTTATACTGAATGCTGAAAAGGAAAATATTAGAATGATCCCATTTGGCATTTAGTGTACCTTAGCATATATACAGCTGGGAAGGAAGCTAGGAAAATAATAATTTGGAAATAAAAGACTTCAAGAGTTAAAGCTCTTCTACATCACAAAGATATACTGTTTTTTATAGATAAGGGTTGTAATTTCATAGCAAAGGCTATTTTTAATGGCATAGAAATGCTATACATTTGAATAGTTAAATTCTGTGAATAAGGATAAAAATATCACTGTGTAATAACTATTTCTGAGGAGGTGCAGGAGAAAAGCAGGCCCGTAACTGTAATGATTTTACTAATAAGCAATTTGTTTAGTTCATTCTCACTGCAGATTCTGTAAATGAGAGCTTTTCAATTAACTTGCACCATCTAGTGGAGAAAGTAAATATTTGATTCCTCTACTAGATGCTGAATTCTAACAAACTACTTGTCAGTAGAACAAGAAAAACTTTCATGTTTGATCTTTTGGTAGAATATTTAAATCTCTATAAGCTCATGTGAATTAAATACAGTGAATTCACACACTTATTTTTACAGAACTTTTAAAAATACAAACACGTATCCTCCAAACTGGACTGTTTTAAACATCTATCAGATTATGACACTCCATTCAGAACATTCTTCACAGGTTATATAATTATCTGCATCCAAAATGACCAGGTACTGAAACATTAAAATGATGTCACAGTAGATTCACTTGGACAGTGCTGCTCAATTTTCAAGTGTAAGTTCTAGACAAGCTATTTTCAAGCGAATGCTTCAAATTTACCATTACTATTACAGTTATTCTAAAAAACAGTGTGACTGACAAGTCGTCTTTCAATTTACGATGGTATGACAGCATTAGATTACTTTCTGGTTCTGGTATCAAGTGACATAAAAAGCATCTTCAGTCAAAACCTTCATAGAATCATAGAATGGCTTGGGTTGGAAGTGACCTCAAAGATCATCTAGTTCTAACACTACTGCAGCGGGCAGGACTGTCAACCACTAAGTCAAGCACTGGACCAGGTTGCCCAGGGCACCATCCAGCCGGGCACTGAACACCCCCAGGGATGGGACAGCCACAGTTTCTCTGGGCAGCCTGTTCCATTATCTCACCACTCTCAGTGAAGATTTTCCCTGACATCTAATCTAAATCTCCCCTCTTTTAGCTTAAAATCATTCCCCCTTGTCCTAATACTATCAATCTGCGCAAGAAATTGATTTTCCTCCTGTTCGTAAGCTCTATTTAAGTGCTGGAATGCCACAATGAGGTCTCCCTGGAGCCTTCTCCAAGCTAAACAAGCCCAGATCCGTCAACCTTTCCTTCACAGGAGAGGTGCTTCAGCCGTCTGATCATCTTCATGGCACTCCTCTGGATGTGCTCCAACAGCTCCACATCTTTGTTGTGCTGGGGGCCCCAGATCTGGATGCAGTACTCCAGCTGGGGACTCACAAGGGCAGAGAAAAGGGAGACAATAACCTCTCATGCTCTGCTGGCCACTCTCTGTCTGTATTCCGGGGTACAGGCAGACTTCCACGCTGCAAGAGCACACTGCTGGCTCTCACTGCTGGCCAGCTTTTTGTCCACCAGGAACCCCAAGTCATTCTCTGCAGGGCTGCTCTCAAGGAGTTCTTCCCCCAGTCTACATACATATTTCAGATTGCCCCAACCCAAGCGCAGCACCTCACACTTAGCTTTCTTGAGCCTCATCAGGTTCACATGGGCCCACCTTTCCAGACTGTTCAGGTTCCTCTGGATGGCATCCCTTTCTTCTGTCGTATTAACTGCATCACTCAGCTTAGTGTCACCTTTCTGCACCGCCTCCAGGAACTGATATTTGTGGTATAGTTAGTCTCCCCTTGTATGACACAGTGAATTATGTTAAATCATCCAAGAACTTCGGACTGATTTATTTAATCAATTTATGTATTCTGCCTCCATCACAGATGTGAGTGCCTTCTGATATATGAAAAGCAAATGTAGTAACAATCTGTGTACCTTGTCAAATCACAATAATTACCTTAGAGTTTCCAAAATTGATAGGATTGAAAGTGGGGATGAAATCTATTGCAACCACTTGCCTGAACATTATTTAAAAGTAACGATGATACCTAAACTTGCAAGCAATATCCGAAGGTTTTTAAAGAAAAAGACAACACTGACCCCATCTGAAACCTAGGTAATAAGACTATTTCTGAACAGCAATTTAAACTCAAGCTCTTCAAATTGCCTGATTAGTTTGTATACATTGCACAGCATTTCAATGTTACAACAAACAGTTCTCTCTTTCTGGCATGCTACCACAACTATGGGTTCTTCCAGAACAAGGTACATGTTGATGTGTAAATCTAACTAGTTTCTCCACATCCTGCAGCTCTTTTCACATTACACAGGTCAACCAGCACTTCATGAGCAAGGTTTCCTTACCATTGCATACATTTACTTCAGTTTAGAAAAGCTCCTTTTTCATTTTGGTTAGAGACAATTTTAGACACTACTTGACTGATCCATTTTTGTGCCTTACCAAAAAGCATCTCAGTGTATCCTTAGTTACACTTAATGATCATCTAAGGATGCAGCAACTGATTTTACACTGAATTTGCACTTAAACAAAAATGCTGACAAAACGTAACTCCAAAACCATGATGGTAGAATCCCACTAAGACACCAATATTTGCAGCTTGAGAATTTTTTGTAAAAATAAATACAGTTTTTGAAGTCCTATCCTTTGCTCTCTTAAGCTCACTTATGCACCACAATAGTGAATAGAAGCTGAACTATTCTTCATTCTCCACAACCACAGCTCCTCTTATCTCTTATTTTAGGCATGAGTCTGCATGCAGAGAAGTCAATACCAACTCTGCTTTGCTTTGATTCCTTACACACATAGGCTATTCTGTCTTTTACAGTACAGGTTAACAGGTGTTTGTCTGGAGTTTAACAGATGAAGAATGAGTTACTAATTCAATGGTATGATGTTAAAGCCATACCTGAAGGTTTGGAAGGCAAAGGAGATGGGGGGAATCTGGTTGAGTTTGTGGAGGAGAGTCTAGGCCTTCGTCTTCGGAAAAAGCTTCGTATTAGGCCACATTTGAGAGACTCCACAAGGGTTGTTTTCCCAGAGCCAGTGTGTCCAAATAGCTTCAGTTTAATCCGTGGCTGTGGGTTCTGCGTGTGTCGCAGCTGCTGGATAAAAAGCGCCCTATGTGTATCCTAAAATTCAATATAGAGAAGAAATCAGAGTGTATGGCAGGGAACTTCTGCCTCTCAACAAACTCAAGACCTAGGATTTAGGTAAAACTTTCTTGCGAGGTTAGTGCTCATCTGGATCGGTTCCCGCATCTGCTCCATTATGCAAGTGATCAATCACTGGCAGAAGAGGAGGGATACGTAACCAAAACACAGCTGAATCACTGCTGTCAAGAAAGACCTTGAATTGTCATGAAAATCACGCATAGTTTCAGGATCAACATCAGTGAATGGGATCATTTTGACCTATGATAGAGGACAAATGAGAAAAGAATAGTTTCTTTTAGTTCCCCTTGTCCTTACCCACGAGTTTCAGTAGCACAGACAGTACTTTTCAGCTTACATAATATACATCCAGGTTTGAAGAATTTTGCAATGATAGCAACCATTGGAGCAATGTGAAAACCTGGCATGCATTTCCCTTCCTCTTTCTGTTATCTTTTTCTATACTTTTAATACTTAGGAGAATTCTATTCTTCTCTCTCCACCAAAAGTCTGTTTATTTTCACTTCCTTTTTTGCAAGCAAAATATTGCCTTACCCAGACCAATCTTACATCTCAATTCCCACAAACTTCTTCTCTCTCATTAAAAACCTCTTCCAATCTTCTATATTTCTACCCTTCTACTGCAGCCTTATATCCTCTAGACTTGTTTCCCTTTTTACTCCCAAGCTTCAATACATCTGCCTCCCTAATTAATTCTCCTTTCATTGTTTGCTCTCTGGATGCATTCATTAGCTTTTCCACAGCTGTAGTCTCGTCCTTATATTCAGGCCTTCTTCAAACTCAATCACAGCTTCTGCACAAGAGCTTTCCTCTTTAAGCTTACGCATCACCACTCTGTGTCGCAACAAGAATAACAGGGCCTAGAACAAACAAATCACATGTCTTGCTCTCTTCTTCCAGCAAGAAGCAATCAGACATAGATACTCTACTGTTTTGCATGGGACCTCTGCTTTAAAATCAACTTTTAAAATCAAAGGCGGAGCAAAGGAATTTGCTTCATCCTCCCTCCCTTCACTCACCCATTTGGAGCTGAGAGATGCTCTGTTGTTCTGCATTTGTATTGGGTTTAACAGGTACAGTAAGCTATTAAAAGAGCACCCACAGCAGCACTCCCTAAAATAAGAGCACGCAGCAATTTCACTGAGAAATTTCACAGAAACAGTAGTGTATTTAATTTATTTTCTTCCTCCCTAGCAGGTATGCATGAAACACATTCATCACAATGCAAATTTTGCACCCCGTCACTGCTAATATTCAATTCTCTGTAAGAGCTACTGTGACAGTAAGTTCTTCATATGTGTGCTACTAGGAGCAAAATCCTCTACAGGTATTGAAGATAAAAAAAATGTCAGGTACACTCAATATTACATGATATTACCCATTTTAAGTGGTTTGTTGTAGATTATTAATTTCAACTTAGCAAATTCTCTGTTGCAGGTTCTAATCAAATATATAGTTATCATACATTTTCCCTATATACATAGCCAGCCTTCTAGAATTACGTATACTCCACTGTCAAACAGTGTTAGAGCTACTAAAATCCCTTCCAGAAAAGATTTATCTATCTTCTTCCTTCTGTCCTAGGTTGATTCGTACTAGTTCCATATCAACATCATAAACATTTCTCCACCTGCATGCAAAAACAGTCAAGAGCTGTTTGTTTTTTGTTTTGTTTGATTGGGTTTTTTTTGAAAAAATACTATGCTATAGCATATATATGCTACTCTATGGATCCTGTTATGACATGTGTACGCAAAAGCTATCACTGCAAAGGAAGCCTCAACTTTGTACCTTTCTGTCATCTTCGCTAGTATATTTTACAATCCTAACAAGTATAGATTTACTGGCAGGACATGATTCTACTTTCACCTTGGCAATGCCTGGCACACATACATTACTACTTCAAAATTATGTATAAGGAAGAGACTGATCATTTATTTCCTATCTCCATAGTATCATCAGCATACTTAAAACAGTACTCCTAGCTGCTTTGGCTGTTGCCTGAAATCTCCAGGAAACTGGTCTCTGTATCTTCATAGCATGAATGATGCTGCATATCTAGAATAATCAATGTATATCAGACTTGTCAGACTTACTCCTTTATGAGAAGCCCACATCAGCTTTACATTCTAGAAGTTAGGGGATTTTGAGATACTGAAATTGCATTATTAAAAAAGGACATTGACTTACACTACTATTCCAAGTGGTATTAGAGTTTCCAGAAGGGCACAAACCCCTCACAGTCCATAACTCAAATCTAACTAAAATGGTGATGAAAGTAAGTCTTCCTGTAGGATGTGCTAACTCTTAATAGTTTTTCAGTTCCTTATAAATTCCTTAAAATATTTGGTAGGGATTGTCAGAGAGCAGATAAGGTGGAATGTTGGTGCAGTCTATCTTGCAGCAAGGATATTTGTAATGTGTTTTTTAGAGTAGCTTTTGTGAATGATCTTATGATTTCCCATACTCAAACTGCTTCTACTATCTTAAAAACATGAAGAGCTCAATTAAAATTTATGCATTCCTAACCTTTTTAAGTCTTGCAAGCAGACTGGCTACATGTTCATGCTGCTCTGCTCTGGCAAGATCTTCTGCTGTTTTCCCATCCTGTTGAAAGATAAATCATTAGCTGCAGTTTCTTCCTTTTACCCACAATAAAAAGTTATGTGCAACATAGATCAACTCTGGTTATGGCAATAACAGAATAATTACTGTCAGACATAGATGAGTCAGGGAGAAGAGAAAAAATAAATGAAGCAGTACTGACTATACCCACTGGAATTCCTGTTTTCTTAAGCGGTGCAAAGATACATGCAGTAAAATGTACCAAGTATTTCTTCTGCAAATTAGCATCTGGATACCACTGTACCAAGACGCTTTGAATTCAGAGCCATAGAGTGATGCCTGTACTCTCTCTCTGTATTCCTCTTCTTTTGTCACCAATGAGTAGTTTACAGCAATTTCTAGATATCACATTCTAAACAGATTTCTAAGTTTAAACAGTTCATGAAGAGGACACACATTAGCATATTCACTTGCATGAATAGCAGGTGAATTTTGTTTGCTAGTGGGTCAAGAATGATGACAGCACATCGGTCAATGGATGTTTTCAGAAAGCATGAACATTATAAAGGATGTGGTTTAAACTGCATCAGCAAATTCAAAAGGAGAAGGAAAGCTGCCTTCAGCATTCTGCTCTTGACATTTAATTACTCACATTTCATACATCAGCAGTTTAATATGAAATAAGCTGAAAGAAAAATTGCTCACTATTTTTCCTGTTACAACTACATTAATGCTAATGTTGTTTTATATTTTGGCAGCAAGTAAATAATTCACAAGGACTTTACTTCTTTCACTCTTTTTTTTATGAAAGAGCTTTCAAATATTAAGACAAAGTACTGGAAAATTAAGACTTCTTTCTTGGACTTCCATATTTAATTTACTAGTTTTTCATGTGAAATTTGTATAGTCTTAAGTAGTTTCTGACAATACTGTTAACTATTGCCTGATAAGTGAAACAGGTATCTTTGATAATTGAGTATTCACATACAGAAGCCATTTTCAGTCTTCCACAGAAGTTACTATGTACTCCAGAATTTCAGATAATTCATATAGAAAAGGAAAGCAACATTAGCAGGGAATAGTCAAAATTGTAGTTCATGGTATGAAGTGACTAATTCTGAACAAATGTCTTGCCCTCAAATTCCTTCCATACTTGAGAGGTATCTGCAATTTTACTGAAGAAACACCTTATTTTTTAAAAATTCTTTTTCTTTAGAAAGATGTAACAAAGAGAAGAATCTTTGCATCTGTGCTGATCCAAATTGCTTGGGTAGACAGTGATAAGACAAGGCAGAATGGTTTTAAACTAAAAGAGGGGAGATTTAGGTTAGATGCCAGAGGGAAATTTTTCCCTAAAAGGGTGGTGAGGCACTGGAACAGGCTTCCCAGAGAAGCTGTAGATGCCTTATCCCTGGAGATGTTCAAGGCCAGGCTGGATCAGGCCCTGGGCAGCCTGATCTAGTGAGGGATTGGTGGTTGGCAACCCTGCCAGCAGAAGGTTTGATGACCATTCAAACCTAAGCCATTCTATTTTTCTATGATTACGGTACATTCAGTGTGTTCCTTCTGAGAGGTTCAGTATCAGCACAACTTGCTTTGTCATCTCATTCACATTGATATAAACTACAGAGATAAAAAGTACTCTTATCTTGGAAAGACATGGTATACATGGACAATTACATCAACACAGTCATTTTGACGTAAGTGAACTGATACAGCTCATGAATCCCCTATCCACACTCTTTCCTTATACCTCACCTCTACAGTATGCAGTACTGAAAACAGAAATGCAGAATTAGACCAAAAAAAAAAAAAAAGCAAAGAACAAAAACAGGTGGCAAAGAAAAAGCTGTAAAATGCCCATGCACCACAAAGTCCACTGCATGCACATTTCATTACTGATTAATAGGGGACAAAGCAGTTATTGACCTAGTTTTCCAAACATTGTTTACAGATACTAAACTTCTTCAAGCCACAATTTCAATGGCTTTAATGACTGCTTTTGAAAGGCTTCTATTTGTCATGTGAGATACATACTTAGAGGAAAAAACAGTGCTCAATATATGGGAAAGCAAAAACGTTTGTAATTTCCATCAAAGAGCTAAAGCAAACGAGATACAAGTCTTCCTTCTCTCTCCATTTTTGTTGTCTCAGGGATACTTTGTGTGGATAACAACTTTGAAAAACCCAGAGTCAGTTATAACCAAATCGCAATCACATGATTTCAATATACAGAGAAACAGTCATTTCAGATTAGAATGCACTGATTAGATCAAGGAGCAGCATAAATCAGTTCAATTCTTCTAAAAATAAATCATGGTGGGTGGGAAGGTAAAGGTGTATACAATGCCTTGGATGCATGGAGGGTGTATGAGGTGTCCAGGAAGAAGGATATTTAACCTCTTTTGTGGATATGCCAGAAAGGACATTGCTTCTCAAGGTAGTGAGAAAGAAAAATATCTGGAGCGGTGCAAATTGGAAGCAATGGTACTGACTGATCTGACATAAATGATTTGTTTTTATAAAGATACTTGCACACTAGTTCACTCTTTCATGCACCCACACATTTATGACATGAAAATGAAACTTTTTAACCACTGCAAAAGCAAAAAAAAAAAAAATCCAACAAGCTACATACTACACATATACAGTAACTATACATGGTATGAAATGACATATATCTTAACAACTGTGGCCTATTATGCATACAGATAACACAATGCTATAACTAATTATTAAGTGAAGAAACTGCAGATGACGTGGTAGCTTTACAGTACCTAGTTTCAAATTCAGTTGTAAGAAGGGAACAGGTAGACAAGAGGTAAGTATTTTCAAGCTGTGGATGTTCTACTGCCTGCTATTTTTTCATTTCAAAATGTATTTAACCATTGCTCTCCCTTGAGATTAACTTGTTTTCTACCATCGTATATAAAACATGCATGAAGCACTGTCTTCATACTTACTGAGGTTAAAGCTTCCACATTGGCACCAGTAAGACACAGGAACCGGACAACTTCAAGAATGCCATTGTTTGCAGCAAGATGTAAAGATGTTCTTCCATACTATTGTGGTGAAAATAAAGTGTCACATTAGTCAAAGATCATCATTCCAATTTTTATGGTTAATTATCAAACATACAATACAATTGTTAAGTACTGATACACTGCAAAGGTATTGTAAAAATTTTAAGAAAAAGTCCTTAGCCTTTAAAGCTCTGGATTCTATTTATTTCAAACCAAGTATTACTGAAGATAACATGTCTGCAGTGTCCTCCTAGCAAGGAACAAGAGATAAACACAAGGAGTGAGCATGAAGGGATCTATGATTATAGTGACAGAAGGAAAGAGCTGAAAGTATTCCTCACTCCATTTTTGCTTTTTTCTCCAAATCTTTCTGCTGACAACAGGTTTCCATATCAACCTCTTCTGGTCTTTTATGTTCACAGCTAATGTCATAAATAACTCTACTGTACACTGTAAATCCTTGCATTACTTGTAAATCCTCTTATCACATCCTCTTATTACTTCGTATTTTCAATACAGTTCTCCCTGTTTAAACCCTACATTCAGAACCAAATTCATTTGCTTACTTCACAAAAGAGTATTTGAAAGCAAAGCCAATTTTATGCCAGCTGAAAACTGGAAAGATGCTTACTCCTCGAACTCAAATAAATGCCTATGATGTTCTACTGCACATAGTCTGTGGAAGAAACTAGCAGTGCCCTCAACTGGTATTGGATATGCATTGGACAATGCCAGATTTGAGAACCAAATTCACTCAAATTACACACCTCACTGCTGAAGAGGACAAGCAGAAATAGATGTCCCTTATTTCTTAAGACCTTTATTCACTCATTCAAATAGTGTTAAAATCACTCTAGTATACTTGACTCCTAAAAGACTAACAGGACAAAAACTTTAACTGAAGCTCCTGTGCCACGATCCCATATCACCTGAACACTTGAAGGCTGTTTTTTTCCATGGTATGCTTGAGGCCAGGCTACTGATCCCAGCTGAGCATTCTCAGTGATGAAAAGAGGTGCTAATCCAGCCTTTTGCTGAATTAACTCACTTTCCAAAAATGTGTTCTCAGTAGTGAATCTAGATTTAATTGCCTACTCAATCATATTTAAGCTCAGAGGCAAGATCGGGGAGCTCATTACTGTAGGTTTCTTGACTTGGCAGCTGATGATTTTAATTATTAAAACCAAGTGATTTCACTGGACAATCTTCAAGCCAGAAGATCTACAACTTTAATCAGCTGGCTAATATGGAGGTCAGTTTTTGCAATAAATGAAGACGTTAGTAAAATGTTATTGTTGGAATACGTGTTTTCAGAAAAACAAGTGAATTACAATATTTGAATCAAACAATTAACAGATAACGAAATAAAGATTTCTACAGAAAACTTTTAAATTTCAGAGCACATAAAAGTTGAATAGAGCAGAGAAAGACATAGGAGCCAAATATCAACCCCAAGTTTCACAGCATGTCAGCAGTCTATTGGCCAACCTTAAACTTATTCAAACCAGCTAAAGGAAAATTTCCTCAAACAGCTTACTTTTCACCTAAAGATACATAGGAAAGCCAGAACGTTAAACCTGCATAGCATGACACCTAGTTATCCCATACCCTGCAGCAATAACACAAGAAAAGAAGTCAAGAAAGCACTAGTATCTCCAAATTTAGAGACAGGCAATTAAACTTTCTCTTCGGAAAGTGCCTACTGACTACAGTAATGGGCATTTCACATTTTTACCTGCCAGTAATCCATCAACAGGCATTGCATGAAACATTTTAAAAGGTTTATCCTTTCTGCAATTGTCCCTTGTAAGTGAAAGAATAAGCAATAGGACAGTTTTCCAAAAGCACGTTCCTCAGTCATCTAACTACAATTTTTGAAAACAGAGAATTCATGTACTCTACTGGTGACAACTTCTTTTATATATGAAGATATTCTATTCTGAGATAAATGTTTTATCTTTATCTTAATATTTTAATAAATGAACTCAAGAAAGAAAAACATAAACCAGCTAATATAACATGCCTTTTTATAACCAGCTGTAGAATCTGCACTTGATTTAAATCACCTATTCAGATGACAGTGAAGATCCATACTGAATTTAAAGCAGATTTTTTAATAAAAATGTACCAGTCTTCAATTCTGCAAGCAATTTATTGTTATTAAAATACAATGTCTGTTCAGGCCTCCAGAAATAAACAAGCTGTGTTCTTTGGTGCCTAGATACGATCTGCATGAGCAAAGCTACACAGCTAGGGAAGATGGCTGGCACAGACTTGAACATTAGAGCTGAGTGGCAAAGTACACCGTGGTAATTAATTCACTTGAGCTCCTTCTTCATGGATCTTTAATCTGTGAACTAAACTGAAAAAGGTAAATTTGCAACATGAGTCATTTAATGCTTTGCATTTGGCCACTTTAAGAGACAAAAATGAAGGAACAATAATTTTCTGACTAGTGAAGTAGAAAAGGTCATCTAATGCAATGAGTGACCTCTTAAACAAAGCAGTTCAGTGCAGTATCCTATTTACCTTATTAGCGACATCCAAATTACAACCTGCTTCACAAAGTACCATTACAATAGGAACATTCCCATCTTTGCAGGCCACATGCAGAGGAGTGTTGCCATGTCTATCTTGGAAATCTACAAAACATCCTTGATTGATGAGGGTTTTAACTACTTCTATCTGACATCTTCTTACAGCAAGGTGTAGTGCTATATGACCATCCTGAAATCACAAGATAGCAAAGACATGAGATAAAAATCCAAGTATTTTCAGAGTTACGATCATTTCCCAGTAATTGTATGCATTTCCTCACCTCCAGAATAAAAAAAAAAGAATATTCTGGGGGAGGCAAAAGGGAAGGACAGGGCTGGAAGCAGGGAGATGCACAATATCTGTCAGAACAGATCAACAACAAGTAGAAAGCAAATTTTTTATTAAGCCAGTGGGCTTTGCAGTGGAATGGATGAAATGTAAATACACATTCTCTAGTGAAGACTTCCTCAGGAACTGGGAGCGTGACCAACTGAAACAACCAGCTCAGCATTGTAAATTACTCTACTGTTTAGTAATAGAAGTTAGGTATGTAAAATTCAAGCAATCTATTTAGTGATATGTCACGTCTGAGACAAAGCTTTCTTTCTCAGTGGAGTAACTTACATACCTCACTGAAAAAATCAGTTTACTTCTTTTGGGGAAGAAAAACAAATATTGCACTGAACATGCTTTAGCAACAAGTTTGTAACTACTACCAATAAAGCTAGCTATAAGGACAAGCATAGCAAAAGTATAAGCTAAGAAATGCAAAGTTTATTTTTTGGGATCACATTGTGAGAGACAAAACATGATTTTGGATCAAATGGAGTAGTATTTTTAAATCGTTAGACTTTAGTGTATTGGGAACAGGTGTGATTTATCTGACCTAATACTATTCATAAGGTGATGACTGATAAAGGCAATAATGAATCATCAAATTATAATATTAAAAAAAGTAAAAAAATCAGCTGGCAACTTCAAAGACTAATGCAGCCATCCATATTCTCTGTAGAAACTGCTCAGAAAACAGAAATCACAAAAAACAATGCTGGCATGCAGCACTCAAATAAATCAGTTCAGAGGTATGGCTCTGTGACACCTGTGAACTCCGGACGCAATTCCTACTAAAAGCAAATCACTCACCCATAACTAACCTTATCTGTTGCATCAAGGTCAGCTCCATGTTCTGACAAGCATTCCACAATATCATGGTATCCCCTAGCAGATGCTGTCAAGAGTGGAGTTTCTCCTTCTCTGTTTTTGATGTTCACATCACAACCTGCTTCACAAAGTGCTTTGGCAACAGAGTAGTAGCCATGCCAAGCAGCACAATGCAATGGGGTTTCTTCTTCCTAGCAACACAGAATAAAATAAAAAAAACAAAAACCCACAATGAAAAAAACAGAAACAAGAAGCAGTTCACCTCCTTAACTTAGAGAGAAAGCAAGACGGAAGGAAAGAAAAGAGACAGTCTACTACATAAGCCCTGTGGAAAGATGGGATAATTTCAAATGCTGACGTTCTCAAAGTAGTTCCTAATGACACACTAAGGGATTACGATGAAGCACTAGATTTGCATCATCACCTGGATTTTGGGACTCTATATTTCTCACTATAAGGCTATCTGTTGACAACACTCTGAATGTCAGCAATACTAGCCTAGACATTTCCATGCTGTTAAGGCTGTCTTGGTCCTCTTACTTGAAAAGTGATTCTCATTCATTAACACTTTCTACAGCCACATCCTGCATGTTGAGGGACTAAAATAGTGTTTAAAACAGATAACTCACCAAGGAGATATAAATCCCACAAGACTTTCTGCTTGAGACAGATTTTTTTGTTGTTGTTTGAACCAAGGAAGATTCAAAACTTCATCTCCAGAAGCTCTGTACTTTGTAACAGTTACGTGGAGTATCATTAAGAAATTCAAATGTTTTATAAAAATATGCTATTGAAACTATTGATTTTGTATCCCACTACAAAACAAGAATCATAACAAAGTTTTTTTTTTCCAATTCTAGGAAATAGAATATCCTTTCTGTACTTGATTAATAACAACAGACAATTAATGCTCATATTAGCGGACTTGGGCTGTATTCAAGGTTTCTGTAAAAATCTAAGGAAAAAGGTAAAAGTTGAACAGCATGTCCTGTAGTCCTTTGGCTTGCTGCTGCTTAAACAATACAAATATAGTCCCACGGGATGTCAGATTTTAGTTCCACAAGCCAACATCCACGCACAACAGAATATCAGTGAATTTTGGGTTGAATGTATGTTTTCTTTCTCAGTTACGCCTTTTCTTTCCTGTTTTCTCACAAGAATTTACAGTTCAGAGCTCACAGAAAAAAACCCAAAAACATCTTTAAAGGAGCCCTTCTGAGCTGTCCTCCTATTTTCAAAAATGAGCGTTTGACACTTCTGAAATCTCTCATGCCTCATAAAAAGCTGCTGAAATCAAAGCAACAAGTAATAAAAGGTGTTAACTGAACTCACAGATTACACACCACTAGTGGGACCTTCATGATGTAAAGCTTCTCCATCTTTAAGCTTCCGCTTTTAAGCAAATTTGTGCTTTATGAGTACTGCAGTGGTAGGTTGGTTTATGCACTCTGTTTTTGAGTAGCTATTTATTAAGAGGTATGAAGACTTCCATAATTTGACTTTTTTTTTTTGTCTTTTTCAAATTCATAGAATCACAGAATCATTTTTGTTGGAAGGGATCTTTAAAGGCCATCTAATGCAACTCTCCTGCAATTAACAGGGACACCTGGGACGGGAGATTCACCACCTCTCTGGGCAGCCTCTTCCAGTGCCTCACCACCCTCACTGTAAAAAACTTCTTCCTTATATCCAATCTAAATCTCCCCTCTTTTAGTTTGAAACCATTTCCCCTTGTCCTGTCGCAACAGATTCTGCTAAAAAGCCTGTCCCCTTCCTTCTTACAGCCCCCATTAAGATACTGAAAGGAAATTCAAACATATTAGAGGCTGTAAGGAAAGGCTAAGAATTTTGACCATGCCCACTAAAGCTGTGTTTCTGTAAGAAAAACAGAAAGTACTTCACCTTATCTTGGAAGTTTGGATTGGATCCAACACTACAGAGAAACTGAACCACATCCACGTGCCCGTATCGAGCTGCAACATGAAGAGCTGTCTCCCCAGACTGCAATTACAAAGGAACACACCAGTGTAATTTTGTATGTTGCCCCAAACGTACACCACTATGTACAGCATGACTGCCTATACTGCTTGGGGGTCTCCTTTCTTCCTGTACCCTAACACTACAGCTCCAATTAGCAGAGGTCTCCAGTTTGCAAACTGTAGTTATATGTGACAATTATGATACCACCAGACAAAAGGTATTTCTTGAAAGGCATTCATTTTCCAGAACTTACTTTCTTACTTAATTTGCTAAAGATCGCAGCCACAATGGAATTTCTGAGTAATATGAGGAGACAGATGTGTGCACAGTTGTCACTGAAACAAGTATCCTATTTCTATTTCTTACTATCCCTCCCACCTTTACATCCATACCTGTAGGGAGTTGGCCTAACATTTCAGTATATCCTTTGGTACATATATTTTGGTTATTACATGAAATAATTTGCAAACTTTTGTTACAGTTACATTACAAGAAACAGTATTTCTACTATAAGTGTAACTCCTTTTCTAGTATCTCTATCAGGAATGGAATACTGATATTGCCAGTACGCCTTCCCTTGCACTAGTTCCACGATCAAAGTACATTTCACAACTACATACATTTCACAGGTATAATTGCCTCTGTACTGGAGCTTTGGCTAGTGTGAAAACATTGCTCTGGTAGAAGATTTTAACAGCAACCAGCTTCTAGGGCAAATGCTGCTGAAGTAACTGCCAGAGACAGGCTAAGAACTCATCAACTCTTAACCTTCGTTTATACTCAGTAAAGTCAAATCTACTTGTCAGACTAAAGTGATTTTCGATCAAGAGGAATGAAAAACAGAATCACGATTTTACCCTGAGTTCCAATGCGAAATCCAGTGAAAATTAATTTAGGTTTGTTCTTCTCCACCTACCTGCCATGTACTCACCACATTTATATGCACACTTGGTTAACATCCATCAGAAGAATAATCAGTACATTCAGCTACTTAAAAGCTGTGTTATTACAGCCCTGTATGTCAGCTTGTAAAACCAAACTAAAAAATTCAGTCACATTCTTAAGATTACAGTGCAACTGAAAACCATTTCAATTCAAAGACCTCTCTCTTTGCTAAGATAAAAGTGTTGTGAAACCAAATAAACAAACAAACAAAAAAGCTCTTGTTCTTACCTTATCCTTAACATCCAAAGGACATTTATTCTCATTAAGAAATTTCAATGTTTCTATATGACCATGTCGAGAAGCCCAGTAGATTGCATTAGATCCAGCCTGTCCAAAATGTTTGATTATAGGTGTCAGTAATCGCTTTAGAATCCTAATTTTAGACATTTACTGAGGTAAAAATGCACATACATGTATACTGATACACTGAACAAATCAGACTCATCACAGTAAATCTGAGCTCATCACTTATAACAACATATTTATATATGTACTTTTTTTCTTCAAATGGTTTAACACCTGGACATATCAACGCCAAAAAAACCACCACACTCTGTACAAGGATAATAAATAGGATAACTAACTCTATGCAAGGATAATCCTCTTCACCCTTGCAAGGGAGATTATGGAGAATTCATAGGATAAAAATCTCTGTTGTGCTTATTTTTCCATTTATTAGGTAGGAGCAGACAGTGCTTCAAGTTCACTTTAAATGAGACCCAGATCATTAGAAGATATTTTGAAAAAACACTAGTTGCAAAGTGCACCTGAATTTTAGTTGTGACATTCCCCATCACTGAAATACGTGCTTATCATTTCATACTAAGCAAAGTTCACCATTTTGATTTAGTGCAATTACTAATTTGAACTAACTTAGTCAACTTAATAAGCAAGAGCTACATTTTAAGATTAGTATCATTCAGATTAACACAGCTAGTAAAGTGATAAAAATTAGGGCATATGCACTAATAACAAATGAAGTTATTGAAGATTTGCATTTATCTTTTTGCTGTGGAGACTAGTGAATAACTTACAAAACAGGCTCTACAATACACACTTTTTCATTTCCAATACAACCTGGTCTAAACAGCCTGTCCTCTGCTAGCTCTACTGAAAGCCAAAATCTTATACAGAAACAGTGACAAATCGGAACCCTGACCTTATCTTGGACATCAACACGGGATCCGCGCTTTAGAAGCAGCTGAAGCATCTGAATGTTTCCACAGCCGGCAGCAATGAGTAGTGGAGGTGTTCCATGCTAATGATGAAAAATACAAGCAGAAATAATGTATTTAAATTTTGAAGGATTAAGAACAGAGAATGAAATAGAAGAAAGGCAGTAAGACAGTTAGTGGCAGCTCTGGATCTCCAGTTTTAGACAAGTCTTCAAGGAATACTGTACAGTAAATAATTCACTCCTTTGTCCAAGTAAATTTATTATATATCAATTTTCCACATTTTTGGGCTGAAGTCACACTGGCTAAATGACACAAAATATTAAAGGCACACTTTTCAAATTAGGAATAGTAATGTTAAGTTCTCATTAGCCCAATTTTCAAAAGACGGTCCCTTTCACAATTTCTTTATAGCTACATTTCAAACAGCTTAGAAAAAAGAAAAGAATATAGAAAGAATATCTAAATTTTTGGCCACAATAACTCAAAGACACAACCCACTAACAACATCTTAGAAAGTTAAATGGTACTGTAGCATTTGAACAAAAACGTCTACTTGAAAGGTTCAGGACTCCTTCACAACAAAATAATAAATGCTTTACTTTCACAGTACTCTTCAAGAATACTTCTTAAAGCATTTTACAATGAACATTATCATCATTCAAAAAAACTGAAAATCAAAGCTGAGATAATTTATCCAAGGTTTAATAGCAGAGCCAGCAATGGAACCCCAGTCTCCTAGCTCAGTTAAAATACTCCCATTCGAGCAGCAGCAGGATACTAAAACTCTTCAGCAGGCAACTCACTTTGTTTCTGAAAATGAATGGCTCAATCTAACACCACGCTCATATATACAGTTTCTCCTGTATGGGACTTTTGTTTCTGACAGTGCTTTGCAAAGCTGGTTTGTCAGTCTGGTTATTTGTACATGTTCAGCCACTTTCATGTGCTGTAACGAACAATTGCAAACTAAAGCAAAGGCTAATCTCTAATATAACAAAGCTCTTTTAAACGGATTTGATTAGTCGTTTTTCGAAGGCTTACTTTTTCAAAAACATATTTCAAGCTCCATTTTCAGGTAGTTTGAGAATACTGCAGGCAGAACTTATAAAATTTTCCCTAAAGAAAGGCAGAGTAATTTCCCATCCACTTGACATTTCTTTTTCATTTCACGTGTTACATTTCTATTACAGCCATGCTGATCTATTCAACAGAGTTAGAGCTAGTCTGCCACCCACATCATCACAGACCCACACTCTACCTTGTTGGGTTGATTGACATCGTAATTTGTCAGAGATCCCAGAAGGTGCTGTAATCCAGGAACATTGTCATCATTGATGGCATGAATAATAGCTTTCATCACAAAAGAATCCTCCTCATCCTTGTAATTAAAGGCAAAGAAGAAAAACTGTTAGCTTCAAGAAAAACAACCCCTCTCCAACTCAGCAGTTGTCAAGACACTGAAACATTTTAAAAAGTGAAATGTTTAAAGTCTTGTAGAACCCTTCTGCCGCAAGTAATCCTCTGTGAAGCATACAGATAAAATGCACATGTTATTTGAGAATTCACACCAAAAAGCCCCACATCTCTTCTAGTACAGTAATACTTGACCTATAAACTCATTATTCACTGAGATTCCAAACAAGGAACTAAATGCAGCAGAACTAATTACATGAATATATCCAAAGGGGAATGGTAAGCAGCCTACTACACCACTTGAACACACAAATCTATGCGGCTGGATAGGATCCACTCAAGGGTGCTGATGGAGCTGGCTGAAGTGCTAAATAAGCTACTTTCAAAAATTTACCAGCAGTCTTGGCTAACTGGGGAGCTCCCAATTGACTGGATATTAGCAAATGTGATGCCCATCTGCAAGAAGTGCAGGAAGGAGGATCAGGGGAATTATAGGCCTGTCAGTTTAACCTTGGTGCCAGGGAAGGTCACTGAGCAGATCCTCTTCAGTGCCATCAAATGGCACATACAGGACAATCGGTGATCAGATCTTGTCAGCATGGACTTATACAAGTCCGGTTCTGCTTGACTAACCTGGTTTTCCTCTACAACAACATTACCCACTTAGTGGATGAGGGAAAGGCTGTGGATATTGTTTACTTGGACTTCAGGAAGGCATTCAATTCTGTTTCCTACAACCTTCTCTAGAGAAACTAGCTGCTCATGACTTGGATGGATGTACTGTTCACTGGGTAAAAAACTAGTTGGATGGCTGAGCCCAAAGGGTCTTTGTGAATGGAGTTAAATCTGGTTGGTAACTGATCACAGGTGGCATTCTCTAGGGCTCAGTATTTATGTCAGTTTTAATATCTTTAACAATTATATTGATGAGGGGATTGAGTGAGCTCTCAGTATGTTTCTAGATGACACCAAGTTGGGAAGGAGTGTTACCTGCTTGAGGGTAGGAAGGCTCTGCAGAGGGATACATATGACCTATGCACTTAGGTCATAACAACCACATGCAGTGGTATACACTTCAGGAAAAGTGGCTGGAAAGCTTCCTAATAGAAAAGGGGGTGCTAATCACCAGCTGGCTGAACATGAGCCTGCAGCGTGCCCAGGTGGCCAAAAATGCCAGCGGTGTCCTGCCTACATAAGAAATAGGGTGGCCAGCAGAGAAGTGATTGTCCCTCTATACTTGGCACTAGTTAGACTGCGCCTTGCATACTATGTTGAGTTTTGGGCCTGTCACTACAAAAAGAATACTGACTTGCCCAAGCACGGCAAAGAGCAACAAAGCTGATGAAAGGACTACAAAACATGACACATGAGGGGCGGTTGAGGGAACTGGGGCTAAGTAGTCTGAAGAAAAGGAGGGTGAGGGGAGACCTCATCACTCTCTACAGCCACCTGACAGGAGATTGCAGCAAAGAGAGTGTCATCTCTTTTCCAAGGTGACAAGTGATAAGATGTGTGGCAATAGCCTTAAGTTGTCCCCTCCCTCCTTTCAAGAAGTGGTTTAGATTGGAAATCAGGAAGAATTTCTTCAGAAGAAAAAGGGTGGTCAAGTATTGGAACAGGGTGCCCAGGGAGGTGGTAGAATCGCCATTCCTGGCGGTATTTAAGAGATGGGTGACATGGTCTAGTGGTGTACTTTCAGTGTTAGGTAGATCACTGGACTCAAGGGTCTTAAAGGTCTTTTCCAACCTAACTGATTCTACATGTTTGATACATTAAAAAGAAGAAATACAGACATATAAAAAGCAGAATCAAGTTTTGTGTTATCCAGGGATATGCTGTAGAAGAGGTACTTTGGATCTAGCTTTCATACACTCATTATGGACCAGGTAGGAATCTATAAAATAAGTAATGAGCCTAGATACATTTGCAGACTATTTTTCTTCCATGCACTGAAATTCACTGAGCCAAATATTTGAACCACTTATCTCCTTCATGCTGCAGTTTCTAATTTTTTTTATAATCTAACATTAGGATGTGCAGAAAACGATCTCTTCCACTGCAACACAGGTGTGAAACGCTGATGGAGTGTTAAAAGACATAATGACAGCTGATAAGCTGGGGTGGGGGAAGTAGAGAAAGTGGGAAAAGACAGAGAATAAGCAGCATGGAAGCAGAAAGATAAGAGAAAATGGAGATAAAGGTATGTGGGGTTACACAGCAGGAACACAAAGAAGATAACAAGAACAAAAAAGGCTTTGTGGAATTTTTGAGGCATGATCCTATTAATGCACAGGAAAAAAATGATGTTACCCAGCTCTAAACATATTAGCATTGCTGATCACATGGGATTTCTGAAGCCTGTATTAAAATATAGAGAGTAAGATAAATAAGATGCTCTTGGATTTACAAGAAATTGTTAATTTCAAAGCAAACAACTGCTACTACTTAAAATCCAGTAGACATATACAACCCCAAAAATGGAATACTGGCCAACTCTACAATTTTGTCCTTAAGTAACTGCATACTATCCATACTCTGATACTGCTGTCTAGCATTTGTCACACTTATGGAAGCTTAGTAATTCTGAATACTCTGTTAAAAATACCCACAGTATTATTTTATGTTATGATGTGCCATGAATAAAATCAGATGCAACTTTTTCACATTATAATTGCCACAACACTAAAATTCCCCCTGAATAAAACTCGAAAACTGAGATAAATGAATTTCAAGCACAAGCTAATCAGTCTCAGTATGGAAACTGAGAAATGAAATTTCAAAGTTTGTGTCATACACAAGATCAGACTATGGACAACCGGCCTTTGCAGATTTAAAACCTACTTATTCCTACACCTGAGGATTTATTAATCCTGCACATTTTGTCCAATAATCATGTTAGAATCATTTCAGAAAATGTCATTTCAGATGTATTAAGGCTTTCTAATCATGTAAGTATACACTTACCAGAGTATCATCACTCCTAGTAACACTCATATTACTTCTGGACAAGAAGGATCTTGATAATCTTTGGCACAAGGATATTAAGCGCACTGATTGCTTTTTAAAAATAAGAAGAGAAAAGCTATATTAAAAGAATAATCAAAACAATACTTGTGATAGAATGCTACTGCAGAGCTTTTAAAAGAAGACTGGCTATTAGCAACACAAATGAGTTTGGTTCCAACCTCTCTCCCATGTCCTTTTTAAGTTGTATTTGAATCTTCAACTATAGTACAGATAAGATATTCATTTGCCCTAGGAGAACTATATAATATTTTTGGATTGGTACTATTTAAAAAAGCCATTCAGATACAGAGCAAAACACTGAAAATATTTAAATGAGTGGATTTTAAAGCATGTCCATACAGAAAACCTAACTGGGCTTAAATTAACTGACAACATTCCCTTAAACTGTTATTGTAATAGAGAGAGAGAGAGAGAGAGAGAGAGAGAGTAAGATATAGACTTACGGTTTTATTCTAAGGCAGCAAACTAATATTTCAGTTTAATAAACACCATAGATATTTACCTAAAAGAGACACTGCACTGCGGCAAAAAAAAAAAAAAGTACATGTATAGCTGGATAGTTTTTGTTTCTGCTTGATGGCTTAACAAAATCATTGTTTTTCTGGCCTCCAATGAAATAAGTAAAACTCTTTTTCTAATATTACAGACCTCTGTTGTGTCATGTTTCACTCTTCTCATACACACAGCAGTCCAGTTCTTGCTCAGTATCAGTGTGAACTCCCTAGTGTGCACACTGAAGGGAAGAACTGCCTTGAAGTGCTCTCTGCACTGATCAATGTCGAACTTCAGCTAATACCTTGCTTCATTTCTGAGGAGATTAAATGATGTTTTCTTGTAAGCATATTGGCAGCGTCAGAGCAAAAACCCTTCGCAAAAAAGACTAGTTTTTCCTTCCTCTTCTGCTGTGTGTTGGCAGAACTTGTTGGAAGAATTAATTCTGTGAGGCCTGCTTGGAAGATGTTTGATTTACTGGTATTACTGCAGCAAAAACTTGTACCTACACGTAAGAGCGCCCTTCCTCTATAAACATGAGCAAGACAGATAATGACAGCAAACAACTAGACACACAAATACTCCACACACACGAGCACTTACATGCAGATCATTAGCAAGGAAGTCTTCTCACTATACCCAAGCACCTACTTTATCTCAAATGACAAAGGAAAAGCATGTTTTTCTGAAGCAGGTACCACTATTATATTTATACGTTACCTACATTCTGAAGATTTATTGAATGACTTACTTTCCATTTTCGCCGTGCAGCAAACTTCTTGAATTTCTCCATATTCACTGCAGATGCTTTCCTACTAAGTGCTTGCTGAGTGTCTTTAGGCTGTGAGCAGAAGTGAAATATAGCTGTGAAATATCCCGTAGTTACAACCGGAACTTTCATAAAGGATCTTCCCTTATGTAAGACTTCCATTTATAATTACTTTATTACACTGTGATGATGTTTTTACAATGTAAGCATGTATTCGAATACTCGCAATCTAGTGAGGCATGCAGATGAAATTCCGTAAGAATACACTCTAAAGAAAATCCAGATCTAAGAATATTTAATGAAATATTAAGTTGGCTTTTTTGTTGCTTTTTTTAAACAACAAAAACAAAAAGCCAACATCAAAAGAATGTTAATTTAACATTCTAAAGAGAAGCTTCATCCTTAGTCTTCCACTATGACGGAGGAATTGTGTATCATTTCCTAGACAAAATATGTCTTCAGGGAAAATTTCCTAGCTGAATTTAATCCAACTTTGTTCCAATCTCAGTGTCATTAGGTAGCCACTGCTGGAACAAAAGAATAATCATATCTCATCGTCCTATGCAGTAAGCACTAACATTGGAGCCTTTGACATTTCTCATATGCTAATGTTAAGCACCAGTCACCAGTGAAACATACCTCATTTTGCAAAGCACGATGCTGCACTTGAAGTTATTTTTATTGAGAAATATGGGTAAGGGTAGTGATGGGAAGAAGTAATAGAGGATATGAGCAGTGGAGGAGGCAGAAGGAGAACATCTGGAAAATTAAGATTATAAAGGAACACTGCAAAGTACAAAACAATGGCTCTGGTTGCAAGAGTGGAAAACGTGTCTGTGAAACACAAACTTAGTGCTTGCTCTACTGGTTTAAAAATCACTTCAACATGATCCCAGCTGTCCATTTCACACCTATACTTGTTAAGATTAACCCATGAAAAAGTCAGCAGAGCACAGAGAATATCAGTATTTTTTCCAGTCAAATCTGCAGTTTGGCATGTTGCTGTGGAAGTATCTGCCCTAGGATGCTAAACTGTGAACTGGTTCTCTGGGAAGTGGAAAGAGGTCACAGCGGAACCCAAAGGCTTGGGAAATCACTGCTGCTAAAGACATTTACTATTCATAATCAGAATTTGATAGGGTATTGAAAAACATCCATGACAGTTATTAGCGTATACTTTAAGAAGAGTGATAGGTCTCACTTTCTCCCCTTCAGCCCAGAAATACTACAATAGCTTGTCCTAAAAACAATTATTGGAACACTGCCTCGCATCAACTGTTGCCTTCAGTCTAAAGGGGGAAGAAAGACAGAAGACAGATGACTATTCTACACCTGATCTAAATAAGGAGATAAGAGCTAGACAACAACGGGACTGGATTGTGATACTGCATTTTTGTCAGTACAACGCTCTCTGAACTCTAGCTTCTCTGGTTGAACATGAATTTTATCTAAATGATAGGCTGCTCTTCTTGCCCATTGCTAACTTATATACAGGATGTGTTAATGAAGTCCACAATTCACACATACTAGTTTTCATACAGATAGTCTTCAAAAGCAGTAAGATATATTTAACAATTACACCAATTTTCAATTTGAAGGCTTTGCTAAAGAACTTAACAAGTGAAAGTGGAATAAGAAATCAAGAATGATTAAAAAACAGAACAGAGAATGAATTACATGCTCACCTTGATCCAAGGATGCAGCAAACTATCTTGAATAGTCATTCTCTTCCTTTAATAGCACAAAAAAGAATTATTTCAGGTAGTATAAAATACAAAATACTATATATTAAAAAAAATGCAAAATATTCTGTAATTTGAAATATTAGAGACATTTCAGGCTGCAACAATGCATATGCAAGAGGAACAACTCACTTTGGATCCTTGACTAGAAGTCTTCGTATAAAATCTTTAGCTAGGGCACTGGTATTACTGAAGAATTCTTCTTCAAATTCGTAATTCACAGCAGACACATTTGCTAATGTTTCCTGCTTGGTTTCTCCAAGAAATGGTGATGCACCACTTAGACTGCAGAAATGCAGAACACATCTCACATTACATGTTGAAACACAGCTGTTTAACTCTCTCAGATACAAACAACAGCAGAAAGGGAACATTTATTCTTCTTGCTTTAAGACTGGAAATACTATTTTCAGGAAGATTTGATCTAATAGGGCAAAAGTTTCTCTGCAATTTCTAAGAATATTACCTACACATCTTAAGACAGCTTCCCATGCAATCTCAAGACCCTCTAATGGCTATTCTGATCAAGAATTACAATACTGCTTTTATGATTATTCAACTTGAAACATCTTGTGCAATCAAAATTGCTTGATTCGTACAGGCATCACCAAAAACCCAGAGAACAGATTAAAAAACTAGCAATTCTAAGAACCGCCCATAGATTTTGGTACTTACAGAATGTAAGTTATTACACCAATGCTCCTGGAGTAAAAAAAGAAAAAAAAAGAGAGAGAGAAATGGAGAAAGAAAAACATAAGGTTAGAGCATAAAAATAATCATAACATTTATTTCAAATAAGATCTAGTAACTCACCACATATCTGCTTCAAGACCAAGAGGCTCATAATTTACTATTTCAGGAGCTAAAGGAGAAAATAGGTAGATTAGAATATAGCCAATGCGGAAATCCATTTCACTCTGAGATTATACATGTCAGAGATCATAAACTAAGATGCTGACATTTAATACCTTTAACATATCTTTAAAGCAGGAATGAATGCTACAAACTGCTTAGTTAAATTTCAAAATACCATGAATTACCAAAAGTAATGCCTCCTGTTTGTTTATGTGGAAACTAGTACAGATACAAGGAGTGCAATAACACCCTTTGATAGAGCAAATTCTCAGCTACAAAACAGTATTTTTCAACACATTCACCACCATTTGCTAAGCATTTTCACTAGCAACGAACAACTGCATGTCATGTTTGTAAAAATCTGCACCAGTGGATGTGACCCACTGTTGCTGTTGCCTCTGCTGAAGCACACCATGCATCCCTCACTCTGCTCACATCCACTGTTAGGTCTCCAAAAACATTCAGCAAGTGTCAGTGAATGTCAGTGGGTGCAACTTTTTCCACATGGAGGAATTCAGTTACACACCTTTGCTTCATATGCAATTCCATGTCAGATGTCGTTTCATCAGAATGCCTCTCTGTCACATGGCAACAAAATGTAATGGAATATTGTCAGGAAAGTTAAACTTCCATTGCCATACTCCCGACATGCGTCTCTGATGTCAACATAATAACACAGGAGGCATTACTTTCAGAGCAGCCACCATATAAACTGTATCTCAGTCAAACCAAGCTAAGCCACATTTATCATTTCACAGACTGAGAAAGAAGAGTTTTAACAAACATCAAGTTTCTCACCAACAAACTCCGGTGTTCCGAAAATATTTTTGAATTCATTTCCAAAGTCAATTTTGTGTGCTAAACCAAAGTCAATAATCTTGATGCGAGGCTTTGGTACATTTTTGTCCAACAACATTATGTTTTCGGGCTTTAAAAGGGAGGAAGAGAGAGAAAAAGATTATGTATAGGTACAAAATGTCTGATACATCTCAGTGCTCTTCAGTGTTGAGAATTTCTTGTGTATTCAGCAGAAAAATCCTGCTTTTTCCTATTGCAATTTAACATACGATAAAAATTAAATACAGTAAATCAGAATTTCATGCTGATGACAAACCGCTACAATTTCTGCAGGCACAAAATTCTAGCTCTTGTGAATACAAGAGTAGCAGTTTTCATTTGGACAGATCCTGGTGAAACACATCCTCTTCAGTAAAGATCACAGCCCCTGTGATATGATCACTGCAGTTCTGCTAGAAGTTTGCAAGAGAGAAAAACTATAAAAACTAGTGTTTGGTCAGTATTACCCCTTGGAAGAGGTTTATTTCACAGAAAGTGAGGAAACAGCAAATCAGGGAAGTATTATCTTTCTGCTTTTGGATCTCCAAGAGAAACTTTAGGAGTGGTCCAGCCCCCAGACTTTTAAGGCTCCACATCCTTTCATAGATGAATAGCAGGTTCTTGTATTTACCAATTATCTTTCAAAATACAGCAAAGGATTGCTTACAACACAGGATCACAGAATGGCCTAGGTTGGAGGGGACCTTAAAGATCATCCGCTTCCAACCTTCTGCCATAAGCAGGGCTGCCACCCACCAGATCAGGCTGCCCAGGGCCCCCTCCAACCTGGCCTTGAATGCCTCCAGGGATGGTGCATCCACAACTTCTCTTGGGCAGCTTAACCACCCTGTGAATAAAAAATTTCTTCCTAACATCTAACCTAAATCTCCCCTCTTTTAGTTTAAAGCCATTCCCCCTTGCCCTATCACTATCTGACTGCGGATTATCATGGAATCATAGGATGGCTTAGGTATGAAGGGACTTCGAAGTGGGCAGGGGGGTACTACCCCTTGTACTATCACTATCTACCTGTGTAAAAAGTTCCCACTAATAAGCTCCCCACAAGTACTGGAAGACTCCAATGAGAGATCCCCGGAGCCTTCTCTTCTCCAAGCTGAACAAGCCCAACTCCCTAAACCTTTCTTCATAGTAGAGATGCTTCAGCCCTTTTCTGGACTCACTCCAACAGCTTCATATGCTTCTTGTGCTGGGGGCCCCAGACCTGGATGCAGTACTCCAGGTGAGGCCTCCTAAGGGGCACAGCAGAGGGGGGTAATCCCCTCCTTTTCACTTGTCAATCCTCTTTTGATGCAGCCTGGGATACTGTTGGCCTTCTGGGCTGCAAGAGCACACTGCTGGCTCGTGTCCAGTTTTTCATCCACCAGGACTTCCAGTCCTTTTCCTCAGGGCTGCTCTCAATGAGTTCTTCTCTTAGTCTATACATGTATTTGGTATTATCCCAACCCAAGAGTAAAAACTTGCACTTGGCCTTGTTGAACGTCTTCTGTTTCACATGGGCCACCTTTTCAAGCCTGTCCAGGCCCCTCTGGATGCCATCCCTTCCTTCTGTTGTGTCAACTACACCACTCCACTTGGTGTTACCAGCAAACTTGCTGACAGTACACTCTATCCCACCATATGTGCCATCAGTTTTTAATCTTTGGTGTAGTGAGGAAGGCAGTTAGCAGAACTGTTGCCTTGGAATTACAGAGATCAGTCTTTGGCCTATTTAGAGACCTTGCTGACAGACTCCCTTAGGAGGTAAGTCTAAAGCGAAAGGAATCTGTGAAGGCTGCGCCTTCTTCAAGAAGGAAATCTTGAAGATGCACGAGCAGGCTGTGGCAGTGGACTGAAAGTTGAGCCAATGGGGGAGAAGATTAGCCTAGCTGAACATAGAGCTTCTTCAAGAATCCAAGAAGGGTTTACAAGCTCTGGAAGAAGGGGCAGCCAGGTCACCATTTTGCGGGCACTGCAGCCAAGGCTGCCCTTGAGCCTCACATTACTCATCAGCCTCTCCTTGCTGGTGAATACAAAGTCCAGCATAGTACCTTTTCTCGTGGGTGGCTGTACAACTTGGAAGAGGAAGCTATCATCAACACATTCCAGGAACCTCTTTGATTTCTGGTGCCCTGCTGTGCTGCCCCTCCAGCAGATATCAGGATGACTGAAGCTCACCATGAGAACCATGCTTTGTTAATGTGAAGCTGCTCCTATATGTTTATAGAGAGCCTCATCCACTCCCTCCTCCTGATGAGACAGCCTGTAGCAGCCTCCCACTATGAAGTCTCCTTTTCCTGCCTTTCCTTTAACCCTAACCCATAAGCTCTCTGTCAGCTCCTCATCTATCCCCAGGTGGAGCTCCATGGGCTCCAGTGGGTCACTGATGCAGTGGGCAACACCCCCTCCTCCCCTTTTCCCTTGCCTAAAGAATTTACACCTGTCCACTCAACCATGTCTCAGTGACTCCAATGACATCACAGCCCTGTAGGCATGCACACACCTGCAACTCTTCTGGCTCGTTCCCCATGCTCCATGCACTAGTGTACAACCATTTCAGCAGGGCTCCCATTGAGGCTGATTTACCAACAGGAGTTCCCTTAGCCTGCATCTTAGGTGCTGTCTTACTGGCCTATGACCCAGCTCCAGACCCAGGGCACTCATTACCATCATCAGCCTCAAAGTGGGATGGTTTGAAGATCCCTTCCCCCAGCAACTCTAGTTTAAGCCCTCCTGATTAAATTGGAAAGCTTGTTGCCAAATATGGTCTTCCCCTTCTCTGAGAGATGAACTCCATCCTCACCCAGAAGACCAGATTTCTCAAAACTAGTTCCATGACATAAATAGCCAAAGCCCCATTACTGACACCACTAGTCCTGTCCATGACACAAGACTTCAAGGGATGTTGCTCACAGCTGTGTGCATTCTTATCTGCTCAACCTACCTTTAGATCAAAGTGGGCAATTTGAAGAGAATGGAGATACTGAACACCATTAAGTATTTGTTTGAGAAATTCTGTGGCTTCCTCCTCTGTAAGAGACTCTTTTTCAGCTAAGAAGTCGAAGAGCTCTCCACCTGCAACACTGGGAAAACAGAAGCAGAATTACTGCCAAGCTTGTTTTAACCTACAGGCTCCTTTTAGTACAACTATTACCAGACCAACCTCAGAAAGCACCCAAAAGCTTGTAAGTTGTCAGTATCAAAGTAGAAGATGGAAAATACTTAATTCAATATCTGAAATAATAATTACCCCTTACTCCCCCTGAAGAGGAAATATTACAATTGAAAAAGTTGTGGGGTTTTGTTTTTTTTTTTTACAGAAAAAAGGTTGGAAAAACCAAACATACACATATTCATGGTTGGCTGTATCTAAATTTAAGTGAAGTAAAACCCACCTACACAAAACATACCAAACAGCTAAAAAATAAAGCTTGTCTTTGCTCATACACCCATGTAACATTAGATTTTGTTCGGTTGTATTTTATTGGAAAATTCAAAATTCAAAACTTTCTTTATAATAATTAGTGCTATTGTTTTTTAAATTATGATTTAAAAACTGAATTGAAGAACACAACTTCCCCAAAGCGTTCAACTCTTTAAAAACAAACTGTATTCTCTGAAATAGTGTACCACACTCAGGATGCATGTTATATTTCTATCCTAACGTACCACAACTTCCCTAACAAGGAATATCTACAACTGCAGTTAAGACAACTTAGTTGGCTTTCTGGGCTGCGAGGCCACATTGCTTGCTCATGTCCAGCTTGCTGTCCACCAGTACGCCCAAGTCTTTTCCAGCAGGGTTTTGCTCTATCCCTTTCATCCTCCAGCTCATACTGATAGTGGATATTGCAATGACCCAGGTGTGAGATCTTGTACTTGGATTTATTAAACCTCATGAGGCTCTCCTGGGCTCACTGCTTGAACCCCTCTACATTTTTTTAGATGGCACTCAGACTCTCAAGTGCGTTGACTGCACCACACAGCCTTTTGTCATCTGCTATTTTGCTGAGGATGCACTCAATCTCACTGTCAATGTCACTGATTAAGATATTAAAAAGTGTTGGCCCTACTATTGACCCCTAAGGGGCACCACTCAACACTGATCTCCATTTGGACACAAGCCATTGACCACTATTTGGAGGTTATGTTCTTGCAATCAGTTCCTTGTCCATTGAACAGTCCACTCATCAAGTCCATATCTTTCCAATTTGGAGAAAAGGATGCTGAGGAGGATTGTATCAAAGGCCTTACTGAAGGTCAGATAGACGACATCAGTGGATCTTCCCTTGTCCACCTACACAGTTACAGCTTCATAAAAGGCCACAAAACTGGCCAGGCAGGACTCGCCATTGATGAAGCCATGCTGGTTGTCTTGCATCACCTCCTACCCTTCCATGTGCCTTAGCACAACTTCCAGGAAGATCTGCTCCATGATCTTCCCCAGCACAGAAGTGAGGCTGACAGGTCAGTAGTTCCCTAGCTCATCCTTTCTATCCTTCTTAAAAACGGGTGCGACATTGCCTTTTTCCAGTTCACCAGAGACCTCACCTGATTGCCATGATTTTTCAAATATCATTGAGAGTGGCTTGGCAACTAAGTCAGAAAATTCCCTCAGGACTCTGGGATACATCTCATAATGACCCATATAATTAGGGATGTTCAGGCTCCTCTGGTGGTCACAAACCTGATCTTCACTTACAGCCGAAGAGGCACTGCTTCCCAACACACACCACCTGATTCCATCTGCTTGAAGGGTGTGTAAAGAGCAGTTGCCAGTGAATGCTGATGTAAAAAAGTTGTTGAGTACATCAGCGTTCACCTTGTCCACTGTTACCAGTCTGCCTCCTGGACTTTCCTTTTCTGGTTGATGTACCTGTAGAATCCTTTTTTATTCTTTGCACCCCTTGCCACATCCAATTCCAGTTGGGGATTAGCCTTCCTCTCGACTCCATCCCTACACAATCTAGCAGCATCAGGTTACCTGTCCCCATCTCCACTGCCTGTGCATTTTCTTCTCGTTTCTCCAGTTTGACCAGTAGTCCTGATTCAGCCATGCTGGTGTCCTTTCCTGCCTTCCTGCACTTGGGGATGGAGAACTCTTCTGCACTAAGGAAAGCTTCCTTAAAGATCTGCCAGCTCTGCTCTGCCTTCTTGTCCCTGAGGGCAGATTCCCAGGGGAGTTTTGTTGACTTAACTCCCAGAGGAGCTGGAATTTGACTTCCCTAAAATTTAGCATCCTGATTTTACTCTTTGTCTGTCCTATATCCCTCAGGAGTGTGAACTTCACCATTGCATGAAGTGAACAAGAAACAACATTCACAACTTCTCTTAAAAAACAGTCAAGCTCTCTTCAGTTTAAGGACACCTACTGAGGTAACTTGCCACTCTAGCAACTATTCTTTCCTGTTTATAAAACCAGCACTATTACATAGATAAGTGTTAGAGACAGCAAAGAAAGTCTCATTATCCCCCATATTTTGTAACATACCAATAATTTAAAAAATTATACGTATATATAACAGAAAGTACAACCTAATTTATACTGCCTTTCTGTAGGGACAAAATAATCTGTTCATGACTTAAAGTTCTGATTATGAAAAATAATGGGATTAACATATAACAATAGCTAAACGGTCTGGGTAGGTTTCTGGAAATACAATCAACTCGCTTTATCATGTCTACTTTTCAAGAGACTTAATCTGCATTATTGTAATGCAAATTGCATGAAAAGTGTATTTCAATGAGTTCTTGGAGCCTTCACTGAGCTGCCTAGAAGACAAGAGTATTGTTTTGGGTATTATTTGGGATGTTGTAATATTTTCTTCATGAAAGCAATTATTAAAATAAGTGCAAAATGAAATGCAAAAATTACAAACTGGAAGGAATAGAAGTCATTTTAATAATTTTGTTTTAGAAACATTAAAATGAAATTGCTGCAGATTAAATGCAGTTCATTATCTTGTGCAGGCTGGTCAGAAAGATCTTACATTTGGATGCATATGCATATTCCCCCATTCTTTGCTTCCCTCTGAAAAAAAGTAAAAGGTTTCATAGAGCATAATAATGCAGGTATTGTTTCTTAGCTTCCTTCTAATGCTCATCAGAAGAACGCTTACTATGCTACCTTCCTGCTGACCCTGGTCAGGTCTGATTTTAAATACTATCACCATAGGTATACAGAAAATCATTGCATCATTACAAGGCAATTGTTGCTTTAAAACAACCCATAGAGTGTTAGTGCACGTCTACACTCAACATGCTTTACAAACTAAGTTTCAATTCTGCATTTACTGGCTCACAGTTCCCTTGGTCAGTGGAATCTACTCTCACAAATTTTATAATCACATTATATAACTAGATTCACGCTGGATGATCTTGAGTGGACTTCCAAATACTACAGATTAAGAAACTGCTTTTAAAAAACCCAGTATAAGACACTGACTGTCAAATCTATTTCAGTCCTCGCAAATCTAAAATGTTGTCAGGTTTTCAAGTCTAGTCCTGCGCTTCAGCCAGGATAACGTGTTCCCATACTAAATAAACACGGTATAATCTACTATCCTATGCTTAACTTTAGAGATGAAACTGCAAGCCAGAATTGTACCAAAAGAAAACACTACTGCACCAAAATACCTGCACATAGTCTTATCCAATGCATGGCAGCAGTCTCAATCTAAAGGAGAAGAGGCAGACCATTCAGTCTCTAAGACTGATCTCTTAAAACTTCAGCCTCTCCCAGGAAGAATACTGGTTCCACTGCCACTACAGTGACCCAGCATTGTTTCTCACTTACCAAAAACAAGTTAGGTATGAGACTGCTGGTGAAAGATGTATTTAAATCTAGCTGAAACTAGATCACCAGACAGGCTTCCCCACTGCTGCCGGAACCCTGCAACCTGGCTTCCAGCTTGCCTTTTACACACTACACAGGGATTCATACAGCACTACATAACTGCTGCCAACAGACTGGGTGAGAACTGCTCTCCTCAGGGTGCACAGGCAAACTGTTCACTGAGCAAGAGGATTTCCTCCTGAAAAACACTTCAGAATAATTATATGTTGTCTCCTCTGGAAGTGCATAGCTTTTCTCCATGCACTTTCTGTTTGCTAGCTGGAGTTACAGACAGCTTTCTGAGCAACTAATCTGTGCACTGACAACTCTTCTCCACAAACTGCCATCAAGTAACAGGTCAGCAACAAGCTATATCTCTTCATATTAACATTAATAGCTGAACATAAGTCACATCTGAATCCCATTACAGTTGCAAAACTTTTACATTCACCATTGTGTAACTGTTTCCTCTGAAGCATTAACTCTTCGCTGTTCCCGAATAAAACCTTTCTCCTTACCTTTAAATTGGAAATATTCTGTAGTTACAATAAATAGGTTGTTCATACATTTGCCTCAATATACTAAGAACTTGTGACCCATGAGTATCACATCTTGATCCAAGAGGCTAGGTTTTATTATTTACTATGCTATAACATAGAAAGCTGTAAAGGCTGAGTAAACCTATTTTCACTGCCATAACATCATTTCACTTCATATTGTTTTCAAGCACCAGAGCGTGCATTTTTAAAAAAGGCAACAGCCCTGAACTTGAAAATATTTTGTACAATCATTTTTACTAAGAGTAACACTGGTATTGCTGCATCCCCAACACAACCAGGCAGCAATGCTGGCTTTCCTGAACTGGTGCAAATGAAACAAAACCTCGGGTATGCTGTATTTACATAAAATGCAGTAGCAGCACAATTCTCAGTCTTTCCAAAGGAAGGCTGACAGATGTTCTTGCAGCTCACGTATTTCTCTCCGGGAACTGAACTACATCACACCTGCAGAAAAACGATTTCTAGATAGCGCTGTTTCAAGTTGCCAGGTCTCCTCAACTAGGAAACACTGCTAGCCAGACCTTGGAGGAAGTCATTACAGGAACTGACACAGGAACTTAGAACCAATTAACTTCGAAATCAGTGTGGCCAGCTCATAATGACTCATCACACGATGGGTTGATCACATTGCTTATATGATAATATTGCCTAAATTATAATTAACGATTATCTAATGATTTCTCATGAAGTTAAAGAAAATAAAACACAAAATGCTAAGCCCTAGCTTCAAGCAACTTAACCCAAATTTAAGCTTAAAAGATTTAATCAATCTTAGATTTCAAAAAAGTGTGAAGTAGAAAAGCTAAAATCCAGAATCAGTTTATTATAATTTTTAAAGCAGATTCAATTTGGAAAGTTATCTGAATTATTTTCTAATACACGGATCAGTGTTCTTTCTAATCCAAAAATTTATGTTACCAACTTGCAGAAGAAATGCTCTCTCCTATGGATTCTGTGGTTTTCTGCAGTCAAATATCTCCCCTATGATTCCTTGAATTTTTTGAAAATAGAAATTTTCTGTCCAAGGCTACAGTAAAATACTGCTACTTCCATTTTATTTAAGGTTAACAGTTTTAGTATCCATTTATCAGCTTTTATGAACTGTACAGTTGCCAAGCCACTCTTCTGACGTAAAAAAATGTACCAAATATTTTGAAAGAGCAGTTCAAGGGTGCTACATTTATTTGTATCCTACCCTGCAACACTATGTTGGGGACCCACTTGTCTGGTCCTCAATTTTGGTCACAGAAACCCCAGGCAACCCTCCAGGCGTGGGGAGGAGCGGCTGGAAAGCTACCTCACAGATAAGGACCTTGGTGTACTGATGGACAGTTGGCTGAATATGAGCCAGCAGTGTGCCCAGGTGGCCAAGAAGGCCAATGGCATCCTGGCTTGGATCAGGAATGGTGTAGTGAGCAGGACTAGGGAAGTCATCCTGCCCCTGTACGTGGCACTGGTGAGGCCCCACTTGGAGTATTGTGTTCAGTTTTGGGCGCCTCAGTACAGAAGGGACATTGAGCTGCTGAAGCAGGTCCAAAGAAGGGCAACAAGGGTGGTGAAGGGCTTGGAGAACATGCCCTATGAGGGGAGACTAAAGGAACTGGGGCTGTTTAGCCTGGGGAAAAGGAGGCTGAGGGGAGACCTTATTGCTCTCTTCAAATACCTGAAAGGTGATTGCAGTGAGAGCGGGGTTGGTCTCTTCTCACTGGTGACAGGTGACAGGACAAGGGGAAATGGCCTCAAGTTGCGCCAGAGGAAGTTTAGGTTAGATATCAGGAAAAACTTTTCAGAAAGGATTGCTAGGCACTGGAACAGGCTCCCCAGGGAGGTGGTTGAGTCACCATCCCTGAATGTGTTTAAAAACCATCTGGATGTGGTGCTCAGGGACATGATTTAGTGGTGGGTTGTTAGAGTTAGGGTAGTATGGTTAGGCTGCAGTTGGACTTGATGATCTTGAAGGTCTTTTCCAACCTGAGCAATTCTATGATTGTATCCTACTTAGTTTAAAAACAAAACAACAACAAAAAAACAACCAAAGGCTTATTACTGCATTACAGCTCCTTGTCATTTCACTTCTCCAGCCCATACTGGAGATAAACACTGTTGTGAAATCCTCTCCCTGATGTGCCTGAATTCTACAAGTATATAGACCAAGAAGCTTTGGCTTCAGAACAGCTAGCCAGAAGAACACAGGCTTCACAATCTGGGCAGGGATTTAAACAGACAGTTTCCACTAATATGGAGACTTGAAAACTCCGGTACATCTTTCTGCACCCAAACACAGCTGTTAAGCCTTTATTCCTAGGTGCCTAAACACTCTCTGTGGCTATATCTGACACCCTGTAATTCAGGATTTTGAAGTCAAAAGGTAGCACAACATCTCAAGATCAGCGTTGTGGAGCGTGCTTACCTGCTGTAACTTCCTAGTAACTTCTGAAAAGCCACCACAAGGCCCATCAAGAACAACTTCTTAACAAGTTAGAGGTAAATTTAACAAAAATATCAAGGCTATTTTAGTAAAGATACAATTAAAGAAACTGTGTTGACTTCAAACCTCAGTAAAAGTCAAGCTATTTTAAGCATAGTAAGTTAATTCTGATGAAATACAAGGGAGATTTACAGAGTTCATTGTTGTTCTTATTTTTTCAATAAACAACTCAAGATGCCATCAAAATTTTATATATGGATCTATCATCTAATTGTTGTTCTGTTCTAGTAAATATTACAGAGGTGCCAAGAAGGTGGTAACTCTGAGACTTGGAATCACAAAATGGCTTGGGTTGGAAAGGACCTCAAAGATCTTCTAGTTCCAACCCCATGCCACGAGGAGGGCTGTCAACCACTAGATCACGTACTAGATCAGGCTACCCAGGGCCCCATCCAGCCTGACCTTGAACACACCTTGGGATGGGGCATCCACAACCTCTCTGGGCAGCCTGTTCCAGCACCTTACCACACTCTCTGTGAAAAACATCCCCAGACATCTAACCTAAACCTCCTCTCCTACAGTTTAAAGTCATTTCCCCTTGTCCTGTCTCTATCTACTCATATAAAAAGTTGATATCCCTCATGTTTATAATCTCCCCTTAAATACTGGAAGGCCATAATCAGGTCTCCCTGGAGCCTTCTCCTTCCCAGACTGAAAAAGTCCAGCTCCCTTGGACTATATTTTAAAAGAAGTATACAGGAACTAACTTTTGAAAAGCACTAGCCTTCACACTTAATGTTCAGTCATGTGCAAGTCAATAGAATTCCACTCCTTCTGAACTGAGACTTTCAAGCTGTTCTTCTCATTTTCTGAATTTTATCAACAGACTTTCAACATTCAGCAATACACTGCAAGAATTAAGGGTCTTAAATTAAGATTGCTAATTCAGAAGTGGTGGTGGTGAGGTGCTGGAACAGGCTGCCCTGAGAGGCTGTGGATGCCCCATGCCTGAGGTTTCCAAGGCCAGGCTGGATGGAACCCCAGGCAGCCTGATCCAGTACTTGAACTAGCACTTTGCAACTCTGCCGGCAGCAGGGGGGTTGGAACTAAATGATCTTTAAGGTCCCTTCCAATCCAAGCCATTCTATGATTCTATGACCCTGGGATGCATGCCATTTGGCCTCACAGACTTGTACTCATTTGGCCTCATGAGGCGGTCTTGGACTTGCTCTGTTCTTATAGTGAGGGGAATTTTGCACCCCAACACCCATCCAAAGGTTCAGTGACGTACGAAATGTGAGAAACCTGACTACTAGCGGAGACTGAGGCAAATAACTGCTTGAGTGCCTAAGCCTTCTGCATGTCTGCTGTTGCCATTCCTTCCTTCTCATTCATCAGAGGCATCCTTGGCCTTTCTTTTCTGACCCATGCACCTGTAGAATCCTTGCTCCTTTTCACATCCCTTGTGAAATTCAGTTCCATGTGCACCCTGGCTTTCTGATGTCTCTCTATGGAAACATTTGACTTAAAGTTACAGAAATTAAACATTTTGTAAATTCTAATACATTAGTCTCCTGATACAAGGTAGTTGAGAGAAAAAAACCTCCAAACATTAGCATATAAGAAGTTTTTTTTTTTTTTCTCCATTCAGTATTGCAAAGACATTGTCAATGCAATAATTAATGATGGCCTACAGATTTCTGCATATGAACTGGTAACAAATATTCTGTTGGCTGACATAATATTTGCTGTGACGCAATTGAGAACTACAGTCAGTTGCTCCTTACAAACAGCTGATGAATGATGCTTAAAAATGATTAAAAGTCTGCACAAAATCCTGCAAATCTTCTGAACTGGGAGATAGAAATCAATAGTAAATAGGTAGCAGACACCATCTTGAGACTTTTGCGCTAACACCTATTGACAGCCACTAAAAGGACAGCTTCAATGTCATGTCTTTTCTGGACTGCAGGTGCCATGCAGGACAGAAACCAAAGATTCTTCTCCTCATCATTGCACGTGTTATTATTAATAAGCAAACCAGTGTTTCTTCTGGGTTTTTGCCTAGTTATGAGCTTTTTGTAGCTGAACATTCATTTTCAGTTTCTAATTTTAAGAAAAAATGTGAATTACACAAAATTCTGTTTATTTATGGTATGCTCTCTCATCTTGCAGTCATACAAGAATATACGTCATCAGGGAAAAAAAAATGCAGTATTTAGAAGAATTTAGTTTTAGAAGATATTACAGAAAATTCAGTACAGAAAATTGTCACTTTCCTGGATTCTGAGAAGAGCGAAAGAGGTTTCAAGATTTCAGCTTGATTTCTGATTTGCTTGAATTTGCTCTCTAATAACAAAGAATGTCAGGGGAGTAGGTCCCCAGGCAAAATATGAGTATTAGAAAATTAGAAAAAATGGATTACATACTTAAGTATCTGAGTATATGATTAAAATGACAATCCTTCTGCATTTCCCACAGCTTTACATAATACCATAGAGATTTTAAAGATAGTAAAACTTGTCAATACAGCAATTACAGCGATTCAGTTTATAAAGGGACTGCTAGTGCATCATCTTTTCCTCTCTGATCATCCATGTTACTTTTTGATACCACAAACAGCACTTCTTCAGATTAATATTCATGTAACAGTTTTGAGAATTGGAAAAAAAATCTCTGACACTACATTGGGATTATTAACTTGGCAACATGATTAGCAAAATAGATATATAAACAATCTGCTGTACTTCACATTTTCATTTTTATGACATATTAACACATACTGGATGCAGTATCTGTTTCCATTCAATAAAAGTCAGTAGGTACACAAAGACACACATGGCAGCCCTGCCATCAAAGGAGCTTTTATTCCATGTGGAAAAAAAGAGAAGAACAGTTCCATTCCTCCTACCACTACCTGTGACTACTGAGTTTTCTTCATGGCTCAAGTACTGGACACTGGACTTTCATGTGGACAGATTACAGAACAGAAAGAAAGCAGCGCAGAAGAAGCAATATGACAACAGTAAGGTTACATATAAGAAGACTGTGAGAGCAAGGGGAGAGAAATCATGGTAATTTTTTTTTATCATAGAATCATAGAATGGCCCGGGTTGAAAAGGACTTCAAAGATCATCTAGTTCCAACCTCCCTGCTGAGTGCAGGGTCACCAACCACTAAACCAGGCTGCCCAGAGCTACATCCAGCCGGCCTTGAATGCCTCCAGGGATGGGGCATCCACAACCTCCTTGGGCAACCTGTTCCAGCGTGTCACCACCCTCTGAGTGAAAAACTTCCTCCTAACATCTAAGCTAAACCTCCCCCGTCTCAGTTTAAAACCATTCCCCCTTGTCCTATCACTATCCACCCTTGTGAACAATTGTTCCCCCTCCTGTTTATACGCTCCCTTCAAGTACTGGAAGGCCACAATGAGGTCTCCCCAGAGCCTTCTCTTCTGCAAGCTAAACAACCTCAGTTCCCTCAACCTTTCTTCATAGGAGATGCGCTCCAGCCCTCTGATCATCTTGGTGGCCCTCCTCTGAACTCGTTCCAAGAGCTTGTCTTGTGCTGGGGGCCCCAGGCCTGGATGCAGTACTCACATGGGGCCTCACAAGCGTGGAGCAGAGGGGGACCACCACCTCTCTCTCCCTCCTGGCCATTCCTCTTTTAATGCAGCCCAGAACATAGTTGGCCTTCTGGGCTGCCTGCACACACTGCTGGCTCATGTCCAGCTTCTCATCCACCAAGACCCCCCAGTCCTTAGTCCTTATGTATTCATTACACTTTTAAAAGAGCTTAGAACAAAAATCAGTAGTAGTAGATCTTCTGACAGAAACTACGAAGCTTTTACGTTATACAAGTTGATTATTCAGTTTTTTAAAATAATTCTCATCTACGCAAATTCAAACTAATGCAAACGTGTAAATCTGAAACTAAAGAAGCCAGTGCACTGACAATAGCAAGTACTACAATAAACAATCACGTGCTGGACTAAAAGAAGCGTAAAAATGTTTTCATGTATTATGCATGTATATATATATCATAGCTAAGATGAAACTCCAGAAGGTAATTTGCAGTTTATTTCTTGAATTTCTACTGTAAATCTACATATATGCAACTGAAAACATGCCACACTAAAGTATCCTTATAAGGTGTGTGGAATTATCAGTTATGAAAGCCAGTAAACAGGAAGACACAATGTACAAGACAAATCACATGAACAGCAAAGAAAAAGAGAAGTGTTGTCCAAGATTCTCGTAACAAATCAGATGCATTTGCTTGCACGAAATACGCATTTGAAAACATTTATACAGTAGGGAACAAATGTGGCAATAATACAGGCTGTGTTAGGCATCCAAACAATGGAAAGACATGAACATCCCACAAGCAGACGCTGACAAGCTGTGAAGGATAAGTATTGGTTAATGAGGGAACTTGCAACCTTTGAGGAAACTGAGGTCAGACTTGAAGCAATGGTGAAGTGTTCCCTGCTAACATATTTACCTCATTCTGTTAGAAAATAATGGGATGAAAAAAATGGGAACTAAAACAAGGATATGAAAGTTAAGTTTACATTTCAACAGGAAAGAACTGTGAGAATTCAGTTCTCAGTTATGTGGAAAAAATAATTCAGTGATGCTGCTTTACACCAACTCAAAACATCACAAAATTTGCTAAACTAACCTCCATTCAGATTCAGTACTTCCCTCTGCTCTAATCTTGAATTGTTCATTCAGCTCTACACTATTCCTCTGGATTTAGAACAGTAATGATGACTAAAATAACGGGCAGAAAAAGAGCTTAAGTATACTGTACTTTTTTAACCATTGTAGCACAGTTAGAGTGAAAAACAGATGTATAAATCAAGAAGCTACAACTCCAATGTAAAGAAAAAAACCTTTTAAACTATTATCTTTAGGGTGGTAAGAAAGACTCATTTAATCACAATTCTTAGAGAAACTATCTTAATTTCTTTAAAATAACAACCAAAAAAATCTGTTATTCTTCTCCAAATCTCTAGAGTCACTTACAGTTCCAGAATAAGAATGACATCTGTTTTGTTCTCATAAACATCGTGCAGGGTGATCACATTAGGGTGTCGAATCTCTTTGAGAATGCTGACTTCTCGCTCAATATCTTCCCGGCCCACGCCACGTCGGCTAGATTTTGTTCTCCGTTTCTTGATGAATTTTGCTGCAAACTGCTGACCAGTGCTTTTCTCACGGCATTTTTTCACTACAGCAAACTGCCCACTGAAAAAAAAAAAAAAAAAAAAAAAAAAAAAAAAAAAAAAAAAAAAAAAAAAGGAAAGAAAGATGCAAACCTGGCTCAAGAAAGTTTAGAACTGCAAGTAGTTTCTATTTGCTACTATAGGGAGAAACTCCAAATGACCAACTCCACTGAAATATGTAACTGATTTTTGTGAAAACTCGAGTAATACCTGAAAAAAAATTGAAATTCTACAGACACACTGCATGCATACGTATACCCATGTTTCAGCATATGTAAATAAAAAGTGCTGCCTGTGTAGACCATTAGATTTTTGACACAAATGTGCACTGGGAATTAGTGGGGGAAGGTAAAGGCTGAGGATAATTTCGTTCCCCCAAACTTCAGCTTCTTCCAATCTATCACTACTCATTTTACTCTACACTCAAAACTATTTTTAGTTCACTCAGTTTTCAAAAGGATACTGTTTTTTGAGGATACCGCTTTATGTTTTATTTACTGTACTATCAAGAACTACATTTATTATATCATAATCTTAAGAAGGACATATTTGAAGCTGAAAACAGGCCTGAGGTCATCATGTCACAAACCAAAAAGGACTCCAAGAAGATGCTGTGTTTCTGTTGATACATAAATAACTGCTGCTAGCTGTACACAGCAAATCAGAACAGAAATTTCCAAGAATCTAGTGCTATGTTAAAGCGAGAACAGGATTCCTGATATTACTAAATTTTCCTCTTAACTTTTCTTAATCTCCTGCTCAGAGTTCTCTAGCAATTCTGTTTTTTTTTTCACCGTACAAAGAATTAACGAATATCAATGAGAATTTTTTTCTGAAACTTTCCAATTTCTAAATTTATGAAGTTAAGCAAAGAAGTGTTGTCCCTGGAAGTACATTTATAGCAATGGTTAAACCAAAGACAAGCTTAGTAGGCTTGGATATCTGCACAGAGCTGTAACATATAGGCATGTGCAACTCTCGTCAGTACCTGAACTATGAGCTAGCTTGTATTGGTAGTTGATTAATTACAACTGACAGAGATCTGCAAGATGATGCATCACCTGCAGAAAGGGCATCACTTAAGTGATGCCAGGTGGGAATCTTTAATGTGTGAATGCAATCCATTACACCATTTACATCACTGAGAATCTGCTTGTGTCAAATACACTGATGAAATGAGTAAACAATTAAGGAGTGTATGACAGACTGAAAATAGCCAATAACTGATAAAAGCAGTATTACATGATAATTAGCCAACTTCCATGGTAGGTGGCTTGGACTATATGATCTTTAAGTTCCCTTCCAACTCAAATCATCTAATGGTTCCACAAATCAACAAAAGAGAGAATCACAAGATTTATGAGCTTAAAGGGCTGGATCAGCTGGAGAATATTTCATGCTGTTGGGTTGCCACTATCACCACACATAAACCTGAGCGACAAAGTGTCTAGAGCTGGGACACACTACTGGGCAACACTGGGTGACTTCCTTGCAGAAGACAGGGCAGAGACCTTTGCCTTCCAGAAAGGCTCTGGAATAGCCAACACTTGCAGGAGAGTCTCTGAACCCTGTCATGGACAGCCAGAGAAGTAAACACTGAGAGAAGCATTCAGTCTAAGTTTTGAGGGTGGGGGTTACTTCTATGTTATGATCAACATGTTCATCATTTCATGAAATTAATTAATTAATTTGTAAGATGACATTATGTTGCTTGAGAAAAAATATTTAAGGCAAGGGTTTTTCTCAAAATTCTGCTGCATACTTTGTTATTCCCCTGCATATCTCTGTTCTAAAGATAGAGCTGTACTGCTCACAGCACAAAGCTGTCAAGGGCCCAATTTGCCAGAGAGAGCCCAACAAATGTTGTTCAAATGGTAGCAGGCAGAGCTGTGCTTTGGCTGCGCCAGTTGTACCTTCTTTCTGATTAAGTCTAAGATGGAAGACCTAATTTATTAGCCTCAACTTAGCTCATGAGAGCCATCTGAGATTATCTTGGACACTCATACAGGACCAGGAGACAAGGTACAGGACCTCTGGAAGATCTGTGTTGTCCTAAACCAGCAGCAGAGGGACAGAAAAGACACTCAGGTACCTTAGCCCTCTCTGCTTGGTTCAGTTGAACTCCACAGCAGGTCTCCAAACAATGCAGACTCTGGGTTTGGTCTCCTGGATCTGCACAGTTTTGCACTACAGGGCAGCCAGTCGAGGCACAGCATGCACTCAGGTATCTGCCCTGCTGTGGTGAAGTGCTCACACAGTGCTCTAGGCTGTTCTTATAGAAAGGAAAAGCTGTAATTCTCTCACACTCTCTCACACAACCATGTACACCTCCAGAGACACAGAGGTATTTAGTATTATTGAAAAAGCAATCCACATTTCAGAGAGTTCAGAGCTCCAGGGCAATTGCAAAGCTAGGCAGCAGATACAGGCATTTCTACAACTCAGTCCAGCTCAATGGTCAGATGGAAGTAAAAATTTCTTCCTCGTATTTTGGTCAACTGGCTTTCTAGCTGTAAGTCTAAACTGTACAATAGAAGAAGAAAAATATTTCTGTTTATGATTTGCCCATAGGCTTGAACGCTATACAGACATCTGGGGAGATGTTCATGGGATAAAAATGCTGTGCCCCACACGATGTGTACACACAACATTAAATTAGTCTGTAAAGAAGTTGCCACCAGCAGCCACCAGTAAGGGTAAGTAATTTTTGGTTTAATCACAACAGGTACAAAATTCCGTTACATTTCCTCCTCTACTTTTAATTTTCTTTCCTAGGTTCTACTACAATACTCAGAAGTTACATAGACAAAGTAAAGCAGAAAACCAGACAAATTCTGGGAATTGTCTCCTTGTCACACTAGTTACCCCTTTGGAGGAGAGCTTATTAAAAACACCCTCATCTCTCCATATCATAGAGAGAAAAATACTGGGCTAGACAAAAGCCTTCTCTACCCAGTAACAAAAAATGACTTTTTTTTTTCCATGTTTGAAAAGAATGTCAATCTTCGCGTGAGATAGCTCACAACATGATTTTAAGCTATTACCATCTTTTTTTTTTCCACAGATTTGCAGTTGTATATGCACTCAAACAGCACATTAACAAGGATTTTGCAGCTAAGTGATTCGCAGCTCCAAGAAGCTTACAATTTACTCTGTGTGTGTGCACATGTAACACCTGTTCTCCTCTTCCAACATCAAGCACCAATTGCAAAAAGGGAAAAAAACACATCGATCTCAAAACAATTAAATAGTCATTAGTCAGAGTAAGGAAATACATAAGACCTTTTCAGTCATGAAAATATTACGGTTAATCACTATCTTATCAGTGCTCTCCTTGGAAGTTTTACAACAGCTACTGCTTTATCATACTAAAAAAAAGTAAAAAACAGAATCACTGCTAATATCAGGCTCATGAGAGGCTGGGGCGAAAAAGTAACACTGAAGTACACTGATATACAATACATTTTGGTATCCAAGAAGATTTAATTAAATTGAAGAACTGACTAGGATTAACAGTTATGTATGCAGGTTGCTCCAAAAGTAATAACTCCTAATTATTTCCACGGAAACTACAACAGATACAAAGAACACAGTAACACTATTTCATAGAGTAAATTCTCAGCTACAAAACACTGTTCTTCAGCATAGTCACCATCACTGGCTATGCATTTTTACCAATGATGAACAAGCCTGCACGCCACACTTGTAACAATCTGCATGGCTGTCCAGAACAAGGCTTACCTTTCATGTCACTTTCACCACTGCTGAAATGCAGCACCTACTGCTTCACTGAGCTAATATCCACAGTCTGGTCTTCATAAATGTTCAGCAAGCATCAATGAATGTCAACGGGTGCCATTTTTTCCACATGGAGGAATTCAGTGACACCCCTTTGCTTCACACACACTTCCACTTTGTCAGACTGCCCCTCTGCTGCTGTCTGTCTCACAGCAACAAAGTGTAACAGAATACTGGCAGGAAGGTTCAACCTCTACTGCCATACCACCAACATCTGCCTCTGACATCATGGACCAACATAATAAAACAGGAGGAACTACTTTTGGAGCAGCCCTTTTCACTGAAAAAGCATACACTGTTGATGTTTGAAGAATTCTGATACCTGAATTTCTGATACTTTTTCCTTTAGACCATGAATAATTTTTCCTTCATTATTTCTTCACTGAAGATAGTAATTCATTTTGGTCTTCCTTCTAGATAGAAAACATTCCGCACGTGATTTTAAACATGTAGTGGTTGTAGATCTGTAAGCTAAAGAAAGATGATTTCTCTACGGTGTCAGCACATCTTCAACATCCCCCATTCCACACAGACATACCATGCTTATGATGCCTTTAAGGCTAAGAGTTCTTTAATCTGATGTTGGCAATGGGTCAACTATCATGTTACAGCATGGGGCTGAAGCACTGAAACAAAGGAGGCCAGCTAAGGTAAGTAGCTCTTTTCTCTTCTGAGCTATGTAGCATTTTCAGTCTTTTTTTCCTCAAGCTGTAACTGTTTCAAGGATACTTTGCACAGTATATACCACAGTATGAAAGTGCTATCAGATGGCCAATATACTGCTTAAAATTAAATGACTTTGTAGATTGCTCCTGTCTACAGTTTATTAGGATGTGAGGTTCCAGGAATCTTCGCCACTGCTCAAGAGTACAAGAAAGTTATCAAATAACAGGTATCTAGATTAAGTGCCAGTTATTCAACAAACAAACTTCTTATTGCCACTGTTGTGGTATTCAGCACATAACCCCACAATTAGTTGTTTGTTATTAAATGCTGTACTTGCAGATCACTTTTAAGCTGCAATCAAAAGAGCTATTTCACTCCAAAGATCTCTAAGCCATGCTGTTTTGCAGCTCCCTCTAAACCTCTAAAGGAGAGGTGTAAATCAAAGGGTATTTACTGGACTTTAACCTGTAGAACTGCAGCAACAGAGCCGGTGTAGGTCAGCCCTGTATAGGCTAACATATTCATATTCCTACGCATTTTCCTACTGATCTTTTATTTCAAATCCAGCATTCATTTATTCAGTTTCTTCAAAGACAGAAAAAAAGCACTTGGGTTTTTATAGTTTTTCTTGCTTTTGCAGGTTTCATCTGAAGTGGTCGGATCACAAAAATCATTGTCATTATAGGAGAGAATTACATTAAAGAAACATAAGCCCTCATAAATAAAATATCTGACTTTTTTCCACATGGCAGAAGCAGGTTCAACAGTGAAGACGACAGCTTGATATGAGAACAAACACTTCTGCTAATAACAGTAATTTATTTCGTGATTTTGTAATTTTTACTCAACCAGTAGCTAATTGCTAGCCTGAATCCGCTCTTTTCAGGACTCTTGGCATGAACCTTCCACATCCAGTGAATTTTCTGACTCACTTTTGAATAAGTACTTATCCTATTTGCCTATTAGTCATTACATTTCTCTGTTGTTTTTATATCATAAAGACAACATGTGCTGCTCTTTATAATACATATAGGTAAGTGCAAAAAATATGGAAAGAAGTGACAAAATCCTCAAAGCATGCACACCTCACTCTTTATTGGTCCTGGATTAGTGGGATCACAGAACAACTAATCATTAGCATAAATTATGGACAGTTCTAACTACAAACACAGATGTTTTAGAATCTATGTTCCTTGGAAGGAGGTTCAGTGTTGTAAGTGCCTTCCTTTTCTGATGGATGATCATAGTGATTAGGAGTGGCAGACTTGTCACCTGTTCCAAACCCTGTACTCCTGCCCAGCCCCAGCCTGCAGTACTATGTTTACCGGATTAGCTGCTTCTGCAATGAGAAAAATTCTTGCAACAATAACCTTCCAAAAGAGATGAAAATTGAGCAAGAAGGTGCTGAAGCAAGCCCCAGGGACCAGTTTCTATTTATTTATTGCCACAGATGCGCAAGTGTAGGGGAATTACGCATGCAACTTTCTAAGATGGACTGCATTAATGGAAGCAGAGAAAGTGAATAAAGAACTGACATTACACTGGTAACAGTAACAAGATGTCTCGGAACATTTCTAATATCTAGTGCTTTTTTGAAAAATAGTATTTTAAAAACTTGGTATTCATTACATAGCTCTGACAATGTGATGTATTAAGATTCAAATACTACTGCTTTCACTATCTGACTGCTCTCCTTCTAAAAATCATACTTATCCAGTAGAAAGACACTCAAATAATACTACTAGATTGCAAGTCAACCACACAGCTACTTGCTTCCCCTCAAGAATAGCTGCTAGCAGACTACGAACATCCTCACACCTCCTTTCTTTTCTGAACCCTCTTACTTCAGAAGTTTTCAGAAGTGGAAGAGTAAACATCCTCTCCCCAATTTTGATGTCCTGTTCCTTGAAAGCTGACACACTACTTGTGCTGAAGTACTCATCCATAAATCCAAAACACAGCTGGCAATTTCTCTCAGAGGACTGCAGCAGGGAAGGCCAACTGAACAGGTGACTGGTTTTTAACTCCCCCCACCTTCACTCCAAAGAACTGAAGGTAATACGAACAAATGAGAAGTCTCCTTTGAAGGTATCAGTGGGTCTGCTCATGTTGCTTCACTGAAAGGACACTGAAGTAGCATTAAACAGGTAGCTGAGATAAAGCAAGTGTCTTGGTAGTACATACCTTTTATTAGAAACTGCTTCCTCCTTTTGCAGGTACTTAAGTAAAACCACTGCCGCATTTCAAGTGTACAAAATCACCTTCACTGGATTTAAATCTAGAGATGTTGCACATTATATTTTCATGCAGTAAGTTACTTTTTCCAGGTTCTTCAGTGCTGGATTATATCTGTTGCTATAAATCCACAGTAACTGCATTTCTGTGGATTTTCACTGCTGTGACTGAAATATTTACCTATCTGTATATCTCTCTGTAATTTGAGACCTTTTGTGATGTGCAAACACACATTCCATTTTGAGAATTCCATATTTTGTACCATACCAAATACTTTTGCAATATGCTGTTCCCTGTGTGAGAAGTGTCTGTACTGAGAAAATACAGGCTTTAAAAACATTATACGGTGGACTTGTGAAAGTTTAAAGCAGTTACCTACTACAAATTCAGTAGATTCACCTAGGATATTGCCTCCTAAACTGGTGGGATTTATTCCATATTTTCAACTTCCAATTGTCTGCCTAGATTCTTTGTGTTTTCCAACCCGTACAGACATCACATGCTTCAAAATGCTTTTTTTTAAAGGACTTTTTTTTTTAAATTAAAATATATTTTTATAATTGTCTTTGCTCTAATGGCTTAACATTCTCTGAAGCTTCTATTAAAAAGAAGCTGCATGGAAAATGACAAGAGACTAAGAAGGATGTATAACTGAACAATGGAACTCATCCCTCTCTTGCTCTTGATAACAACAGCACCTCCACGTCTCTTTGTCAGGTTGGTCCATCAGTCAGCACTACCACTCATCTGCTGCTCCTGGTCGTGGCAGAGGACATTTGAATTTTTGCTGCTAGATGGGTTAACTCGTACAAAACTCCCAGGAAGGTATCAGCACCAAGTGAGCTTTTTCTAAAGGAAAAAAACAGTTTCTCTAGAAACTGCAAAGGGTTATAGATGCATTAAATCCCTCTCCACCTTCTAAATCTTGCAAATAATGTTTATGTTTTCAGCTCCACTACAATGACAAATTGGAGTCCAACTGCTCCCTCGCCATCACCACTTCTTTGCAGTCTTGCACAACAGGGTAAACATTAAGAGGCACTTGAAAGCTTGCCTCGAATGTACACTAAAGAGTCACAAGCACAAAGTGTTACACTTGCCCAATTGAAGAGATAAACTACCATCAACACTAACAGGTCAGGGTAAGTCACTTGCTTTATAGAGCACTCCTGGCAGTCATCATACGGAAGCGGTGGTGGTGGCCATTTGCATTCACCATGCTTAAATGCAGCTGTGCTCATTGCCAGCATTAGGCCTCAAGGCACGTTCTTCACTAATCGTGATGGATCAAGAAACTGAAATACATGTGCATGGACATGCGGAGGGCAATGCAGGGGGGAAAAAGGGCACAATTCCCCTGCTCTATCTCCCAATCACATTTTTAATTTTGCAGCCACACGGAATTAATTCAGGACAGGCTAATTTGCTCATACTGCATTTGCTTAGGCTCTGAAAGGTGGAAGCACTCATGCAATGCTCAAAATGTTTGTGTTCATTCCCCTGCTCTGCAATGTTTAATTCACCGGGAGGGAAACAGAAAATGGCAAAAGCATTTAGTCTCTCGAATACCAGAACTTTGAACAGAGATGGCAAACAAAACAAAGAGGAGAGCACTGCAGGATGTCTGTATCTGAAGGATGCTGGATAAATGATTATGCTATTTGCTTTCTTTTTTTTCATGAAAAACAACAAAAAAAAATCAAAACAGCTCTAGCTAAACAGTCTTCAGTGTAGGTAACAAGTTTACACTTCAGGCGCTTACACAGACACACATCTCTCATTTGACTTGTCTGCTTTGTGTCTGTGGCAGAGAAAAGTATTTTCACAGTCTGCCCTGAGCCTATAAAATGGCACTGCTCAAAGTACTTGGCTACCTCCTAATATGAAGGAGCAGCACCCAATCACCACAAGCACATTTCTGCTGCACATAAACGCACTTGTTCTGAAAAAGGGTACACTGGTCTTTCAAGTTCCTTGTTGTACACAGATATGTTTATGTACCTATTAACTCAAGACAAATCTCATAAGTTCTTTCTCCAGATTTCTGACTTTGACTGTCTTTCAGTGTCAAATTACAGAGTTTTGGAAGAACCCTGATCACAATACAGTAACCCAGTGTATGTGACAATGAAAGTTTGATTATTTTCCAACAGGAACACAAATACTTGTTAAAGTGATTACACCAAAACATCTGCTTCCTTCATGTGATATGCTAAGCAAAAAATCAACCAATGTAACACAAAACCACTTTCAAAATAATCTGTATTACTACTCTATGAAATACTTTCAGACAGAGAAAAACATGGCTTTGCCAGATATTATTTAATGTATAAAAGTCAGCTGCAATTTTTTGCCCAAATCCACTGAAACCTCTGCTGTACTACCTGTTCAAATACAGACTGAACAACGTAACTGTAAGTTATTAGTGAATTTAACGGAGAGAGAAGCAGCCTGACAGTATTTATGACAGATGGTCAAGATGAAGCAACCAGAATTTGATGTTTCAGACACTGTAAAAAGCAGATGGGCTAGATTTTAAATGTACACATTTTTAAAATTTAATATTGTACTTTTAAACTTACCCATTTTAAGCATATCCACAGGCTAACCTACCTAGCAGAAATTTGTAAATTACCCTGAAATTAGATTGCAATGGAGTCCTTTATTGTTTTCCATTTGCCTACAATTTTGTTAGGCTGTTAACAGACTTCTCTAGATGTTTACAATGCTTAAAGAATAGTGATTTTTCAGTCTTCACATTGTTTTCTTAGAAACCTGAAGAGCCTCCAGTCCTAAGGAAGGACATAACAACATAACAGCATGACAAAGCACTTCAGTATCCATGACAGAACAGAAGACAGATATCACATTTCTTATTGTTTCCTATGCTTTACCCTTTGTTTTTCCTGACTAGCATATGAAAAATTTTAGAGGAATAAATACATGAGATCTTGGACTAAAACAGAGAGAAAGAAATAGAAACAAGAGGACTTATTTTTGATCCATGTACATGTATGCTTAAGCAGCCAGCATTAAATGAAAGGCTTAAGCTACTAAGGGCCTTCGTGATACCAGATTATCATAGTATTACAGCACATCATGGGCCTCTTTTAAAAATGCAGATGATAAAATGTGTGTCTGGTACTGCCAACATTCACTTCAGGAAGTGTTATTCATGCACAACTTCTGCTAAGACCACATCTCACCCAATGGGGCTCTCCAGAATAATAGCTATTGCTAAGCACAAGTTAATTCATCAGATGGGTCTGATTGGAGATGAATGAGAATCATTTGAATTGGGAGGGACCTTTAAAGGTCATCTAATCCAACTCAGCTGCAATGAACAGGGACCTTACTGAACATGGTTTTACTGAGGTCCAGATAGATGACATCAGTGGGTACTCCCTCATCCACTGATGCAGTTATGCCACCATAGAAGGCCTCTAGGATGGCCAGGCAGGACCTGTTGTTAGTAAAGCCATGCTGGTTTTCTCACATCACCTCCCACTCTTTCATGTGCCTCAGCATAGTGTCCAGGAGGATCCGTTCCTTCATCTTCCCCAGCACAGAGGTGAGGCTGACAGGTTGGTAGCTCCCTGGGTCATCCTTTCTACCCTTCTTAAAAATGGGTGTGACATTGCCTTTTTTCCTCTCACCAGGGACTTCACATGACTGTCATGAAGAAAAAGCTATATCTGGAATATTTCCAATACACTTTTCATATGTATTTCACCCACATGTTGAAAGTAAAAACAATACACCTTCCCCTGGCCAAACAACATCACTTAAAAGGAAGATGCTGATCTGCTTAGGATTTCTACTTCTATTCACATGATACCATTTCACCAACAAAGCTAAAGAAAAACAAGTTAACAGCTGTTTAGGCATGCATGCACATACCTGCGCATACAACTACTGTGCCAGAAGCACTTATTAACTGGTATATGCCATCAGGCAGAGAGGGAGAAGTGAATTTTAAGTATCAGCAGTTTGACAGTAAACTTCAATTGTAGATGAACAGTTAATTGCTCACATCTAAAAATAAGGAGTTTAAGATAAAGATGTAGTCTTGTGATGACTAGGCTTAATTTTGTGGAGTGGAACAGAGGACAAATTTAAAAAAGAAAACCATCAGTTCGTTCCCTCCTGTTTACATCCAGCACATGTAAACACTTTCACTTACTCCTTATGCAAACATCAATGTACCAGAATCTCAGTATGTTACAAGAGCATTGGTATGTACTACCAAGAGCAGAACAAAACATAAAATTTGACCGTATGATATTTTGTTGATAGCTTATCTTATACATACTACATTGCGGAACAAATAACTAGATATTTGCAATACTCCCTCTTGGTATGCAGTAAGTGGGTTACTGTCCTTAGAAGGGTTTTAACTAGAAATGCAGAATCTGGAAAAAAAAAATTCAAAAAGCCTGTCATATTTGCTTCCTGCTGATGTACTTTGCCTGAAGGCTGATGCACAGCCCATGCCAAGTGTGGCTGCTACTAACTAAATTAGAGAGTAGTCCTCTCTTTCATCTGACAGGAGAGTCTCAACATTTTCTCCCTTTATGCAAGGCTTTGTTGCCAGTCAGAGCTCTAAAATGAACAGATCTACAGTGTGCAGAATGTGCTCTGTCTGAATAACACCAGATCTCTCTGTGAAGTTAGAAATGGTTCTGCTCAGAGTGATTCCTGAGCACTGGCATGTTACTTCGTATGGGGGAGTGGAAGGAATCATGAAACTCAAAGTTGTAGATACTTTATTGTGCGATTCAATGGGAAAGCAGTTATGAAAACAGCTGAAACAATAGCAGCATACATACTGCTTGGAACTGAGGCTATTTATATTTTCTTTATGTAGTCCATCTTCTTGACATATAATTAGATCTTACTGAACTACACATTATTAAAAGATGTTTACGTATTTGATTAACTTGTCATATAGTATAAAATAGGCAAATATAAACTGTTCAAGAACATTATCCAAAATATAGGCCGATATTAAATTATAAGTAAATCTTAAATTAGAAATACAAATAGGAAATGTAATAATTACATGAAGAATACCCCATCTGAATACTTTATCTGTACTGAACACAAATTTGATTACTGAAAGATATCACTGGTCTTCATTCAAATTTCAAAGAATAGCAGAGGAATTACAGCACAGAAAGAAAAGCTCTGGCAAACCAAGTACTGCAAAAGGACAAAAGATTCTTACTTCAATAAATATTTTATTAACTAAACTGCCACACAAAGCATATCATTGTAAACCACAGTCAAGGTTTAAAAGGGCATTTCATCAGGGTTTGAAAATATTAAGTATTGAAATTTACCTAGGACTTTAAATAAGTTAGCACTCAAACAGAAATTGGCAGATGACAACTCAATAGTGTAAGAGAGATTTCAGTAAGCCCTTCAAAAGTCACCTGCTCAGGAGAAAATGCTTTGCAAGATGCATCTTAAAACTTCTGCACAGTCCCTAGCCAGTTTCAGAGTTTAGCATGAAAAGCAGGACTTCTAGCCTATCTAATACCTAATCTTAAATTCAGCTGAACATTTTGACAGAATTCCTATAAGCCTATTTTCTTCAATTTAGATAACTGTAAAAATGAACTTAATTTCTGTTTTCCGAGACAGACTTAATATTGACCAAGTGGTGGGCTAAGTCAAAGGCTTGCAGTACATGTAAAATACCACTTGTCGGCCTTTTGCTTTTGTTGAAACAAAGATTTTTGAACACGTGGCACAGTTCCAAAGGCTTTCTGTTCATCTCCAGTATTCATCACCTTCGTCTGCCCGGTCCCACTGCTGTGCTCCTGCAACAACTGAAAGGCCCCCTCCTCAATCTTCTGACAGCTGTCAGCCCACTGTATTTATTTTCCTCACTAAGTCCTCTTAATTCAAGACTTCTGTAATCTCAACCTTCCTCTCCAGCCTCAAGTCTACCTACCTGATCACTGTCTGGATCTAGGCACATAATAAAGCTGTAGTGTCTGAAACATGGAAATGAGACAAGTTCCTCCCCACACTTTCTTTCCCATTCCCACTATGAGAATTGGGATCAACAGTCTCCCCATAACAGAACTAAATGGAACAACCTATCCTAAAACACAGCACATCCATTTTCCTTGGGCTTACTCCACATAAGCCTTAACTTATAGCACCTTTATCATTCTGTAAAAGCTTTTGCGAAGACAGAAAGGGCTCAGGCATTCACACTTTCTCCAGTCTATGGAACAGATTCAATAGCTGGCATACCAAGGGCAGGAGAACTGATACCCTCTTAAAAAACAAAAACAAAACAAAACAAAAAAACCAAAATACCCACAACTTTCTTTTAACATAATGCAACTTTCTAACCTCGCTCCTTCCAGCAAAAACAGGCTGCAACCCAACAACTCAGTCTATGCATTTTTATGTTCAAACATACAATGCTGAAACATGCTGAATTAAAGATCACTGTTCCTTGCAACTTTGACAGTGGTGGTGTTTAGCAATCAGATTATTTTAGAATATTATAGAAACAACAATCATAGTGTACTTGCAGGAGTAATTGACTAAAAAATAAACACTTGTGCCAAAACCAGCCCTTTCATTTAGAACAGTGTTCTTAGCCTCTGGTAGGATTTGAAGTGTTGTTGTGAAGCACTAGAAAGACAGACAAATTTGGAGCACAACTGCTGAATAATTACATAGGCTCAGGTTTGCTCCCCTTGGGGGCTCAATCCATTTGTGTTCGAGGCTTTTAATTTTATCTACTTCCCCTGCAAAACCATCATTTTTTTCTTATATGGTTTTTGACACATGCTTTTTGCCTGTAAGTGCTTGCTTTGACCTGTGATCAAAAAGCCAGCAATATCCATTTAGATAATAATGTTAAAGAATGTAAAAAGCTTCAATTCTCAGCATTAGCGCTGCTACCCAGAAAATGACATTTTTTTCTATACTTGCAGGCACTCAAGTTGATCCTATTTTGAGGCAGAGAAACTGCTTAAGCCATCTATACTGAAGTTATCATATTCTAATTTCATACTGCATATAAACCAGCTCATTCTTAAAAATAAGTATTTTTCCAAATGCTCTAAACCAATACTTCACTTAATGTATGTAAGTAGAAAAATTACCATGCCTCAAGAAAGATAAGTAAAGACACAGTAACCCAGATTTGAGGTAGTGTGAACAAAAAGGATCTCCAGAAACACTAGCACTCTAAAACATCAAGATCTCACCTGAATCTCTGAAGTCTGAGCTGGGAATCAGACTTTTATACTTCCAATATTAATATAATGTACTTAAAGGTTAAGTTCCATGGCAGTAAATTGTTGCTTATTTTCCAGAAAACTAGTGTAAGCTGTACTCAGATGAAAGATGAACGTGCTCCATAGCTCTTAATGAAACTTCAGCAAGCCAGAGACAATCACTTGCTTATGCACAGCAGGACTGGGGCTATGCTGCAAGGCAGCATGTGCATGGACAGTCGGCTGTCTGGAGCCGCAGCTGTCTCACAGTATTTCCATTGGCAGTGAATACATCCTCTGAATCTCAGCTCCACTCCAGCTGCACTTCTGCAAGCACACACAGTGCAGAGAAACTGTCTTTGGACAGCTTTGACTTAACAACACTGATGGTCAGTGTTATGAAGCAATCTAGAATCCACATGCACACTGATGACATTTTTGAACACCATGAAAACTATTATGCTAGTAACAGTAAAGGAATGTGTAAATATGTAAAGGAAAAATGGGAGACCAGTGTAAGCAACATATATATATTTTCATTAATTCATGCACATTTTATGCTCAATGAATAACAATGAGAATAAACAAAAGTCAAAAGACTCTCAAGTTCCTATCAGCCTTGCTAAAAAGAGTTGTCTCCTAACATTCAGATTCTGTGCCAAAAAAGAAAGTATTTTTCTAAGTTTGGTTTTGAATAACAGGATGCCAGGAGATCTGTCATTCAAACAGTTGCGTATTTATAATCAGTAACACTGCAGAGCAGAAGTTTCACTTTCTATGGCAATTCAGTCAGTCTACAAAAGATTCACATGCATCAGCACCAGCTTTCAGCGATGCAGCTCTTTCTACTCAGATTAAGAGTTAAACCTCGGGAAAAAAAAAATGTAGTCATAGTGACATCAGCGTAACAACCACTCCAAGCTGCAGACAGAATCCTTTCCTCCCCCCATTGCAAGGGATGCACAAAGGAGTGCATAAAGTACATAATTCATTTCAGAAACCTTGGTCTTCATCATGGGGCATTTTTGTATATTTTTCCACTGTAGAATTGCTACTCATAACTTTGTCTTGCTTCACTCTATCCTCCCCACCTCCCTCAACTTCCTATATGTGAGTTGCTCCAAAGGTAATGCCTTGTAGTTACTTCCATGGAAACTCCATCAGATACAAAGAGCATGATGACAGTATTTGACAGAGCAAGTTTTCAGCTACAAAATGCTATTTTTCAAAAGTTACCACCATTAGCTATGCATTTTTGCCAGTGATGAACGAGAGCCTGCATGCCACGCTCAAAAACCTGCACAAGTGGAGCGACGCGCTGTTTCATACATGCAACTATGACACAGCTGCTAGGCAAATGTTGCCCACACAGTCCAATTTCCACTGTGCTCCTATCCACTGTTTGGTATACACAAACATTCAGCAAGCATCAATGAATGTCAGTGGGTGCCACCAAGGAGGAATTCAATTACACACCTTTGCTTTGTACACACTTCCATGTCAGATGCCATTTTGTCAGACTGCCCCTCTGCGACCATCCACCACACCACAACAACGTGTAACGTAATACTTGTAGAAAGGTTCAGCCTGTACTGCCATATCACCAACAACCACCTCTGACATCGTGGGCCAACACAGTAACATAAGAGGTATTACTTTCAGAGCAGTCGATACTGCAATACTTTTATATTGCAGATATGCTATATTACAGCAGACAGAGAACAAGGGGGATGACTTCGGCCACTTAAGGGAGAAAGCTATTTCATCACAGCTTCAAATTAAACCAATAAAACCAATAGTTTTTGAATTCACAAATGACTTCGTAATCCCAGTTTTAACAGGAATGTTTTTTCCAGCCAGCTGGCATTCTCCAGTTATACATGGCAAAAGCAGCATCCCTATAGAAAGCATCTGAGTCCATCTCTGCTGCAAATGAATGAGCGCGGACAAGCTGGGGATTCAAGCCCTTCCCCACTGCTATGATCAGCTTCCCTCTACTTGGAATGGCCTCAAGTTGCGGCGGGAGAGATTTAGGCTGGACATTAGGAAATACTACTTTTCTGAAAGAGTAGTTAAGCACTGGAATGGGCTGCCCAGGGAGGTGGTTGAGTCACTGTCCCTGGAGGCATTCATGAAATGTTTAGATGTTGTGTTGAGACATGGTTTAGTGGGGTTATATTGGTGGTGATGATCTAGTAGGTCTTTTCCAACCTAGCTAACTCTATGATTCTATGAATATCTCAGATGAGAACCCAGGAAAAAAAAAGCAGCATCAGCTCACCCAATAGCTCTTCACCATTTTCAATAAACTTTCCGTTCACCACTTCTCCCTTCATGAGATTCTACTGCGCCTTCTTTGCTGTCGTGACTTCCTCAAAAAACTTAAAAAATGTCACTTGCTAAATGCATTTACTCTTTCAGTCCTTACTTTTAGAGATTAATTTTTCAGAGATTTCAGAAAGTTAAGGAGTACTCCTTTTGACATTTTACAAGGGTACAAAGGTCATGCAGTTAATTTTAACTATGCATCAAAGCACTCTCCTGAAGTTTTGGTCAGATGTTTCTGTACATGCTAATAATAAAAGAACTTGAATACAAATGACAGTCTGCTTTATCAAAAATGTATTTGTTTGAGCTGCTACTTATTCTGGTGTGCAGAAATAAATTACAAACAACCCTGAAGTATTTCACTCCAGAAACCACAGCTGGCTTTGATCTTTGATTTTCTACATAAAGATTTCTCATGTAAATACCTGAAGTACTAAACAATACTAATTATTGAGTTCTTCTCAAGAGGACAGAAATGACTCAAGCTCTCAGAGTGCAAGGACTGTTGCAACTAATTTTCCCTGCATTTTTGTTACAAAAGAAGTTCACCAAGACATTTCTTTTTAGCTTGAAGAATAAAAATTCCATTTGTGCATTTCCTTCCCTTTTCTGAAATAAAGAATAATTCCTATACAAGTTATGTGAAACGGTGCCTGAAGCAAGGCTCCTCCTAGGAAGGTCTGCTACAGTTTCTTTCATAGAAGCAATAATCCCAAACAAAAACTGTTACATGAAATTACCAGGTGCTTCTCAGCATGCACCTCTTGTATAAATGCAGTAGGCAAGTAGCCCGTCTTTTCTAAGGCCAGCCACTGGCTTTTCAGTTCAACACAAATTGTCTCAGGGAGACCAACACAATGGCCTCTCCCCTCAGTGTCATGCTTCATTTTTTTCTTTTTCATGTTAAAGTGTCAGATAAAGAAAAATCACTGTGATTGGCAGTTTCTCCCTGCTCGCTTTAAATGGAAGAGAAAATGTCAATGGGGAAATACAAGAGAGCAGAGATCAGTATGCCAGTGCGCTGACCACATTTCACCTTACAGAAGAGCTGGACGAAGAATAAATTGTTAATTGTCCTTTTTCATTTTGACAAACAGAACCTTTAAGGACTTAGGACTGCTTGTGAACACACCATGTCAGGCGCAGGGTCTCGACTGAAGCAGGCCCTTGCTCTGCCTCACACGAGGGTCCTGCATCCCATCAGACAAGGCAATCACCGCCACTCCTCATGACATCAGCACTCAGATGTAACTTTGTAGATGGTGGTGCCAGCTCTGCATTGCCTTCAGAAGCCCAGGAGCAAGTGCACACTGCATGGCTAACAAGAGGCCCTGTCCAGCCTGCACCCCGACCTGCCTGTGCTCATCTTGTGGCAGAACGCGTGCCTGTGGCTGCCACCTGAGACAATGGTATTCAACATCAGAGCAGAGGACAGCACAGGATGTATCTCACAAAGTGGGAGGATGTTCTACTGGTACACAGTATGGAGATGAAAAACAAATTCAATCCGCCGAGAAAGAAAGCCTGGGTTTCCAGAAACATCTCCTTTTCCTCCTCTCTGACCCCCCATACTTTGTCCCAGGCATGAGCCTCCACCATGGCCCACACAAGCATTGAGGGCCACTGAGAGGGTGAAGGATGCATATGGAAGCAGCTGAGGTCCCTGAGACTGTTCAGCCCAGAGCAGAGCGGAGGGCAATGCTGAGCTCTGCTCTCTGGTGACAGTGACAGGGCCTGAGGGAACAGGATGGAGCTGTCAGGGGAAGGGCAGGTTGGGGTTAGGGAACAGTTCTTCACCAGAGGGCAGTGGGCACAGAACAGGCTGCCCAGTGCAGTGAGCATGGTCCCAGGCTGCCAGCATTCAAGAAGCCTTTGGGCAATGCTTTCAGATATAGGGTTCGGATTTTGGGTGGTCCCATGTGGAGCCAGGGGTTGGACTCAATGATATTCTTGGGATAATCTATGGTTCTATGACTGGCTGCTTTCCTCTCCCACTCACAGAGCAGACGTAGCTCGGGTAACACATGGAAACAAATATCCGCACACAGCAGCTCACCAGAAGTAGCTGGTATCTGCTGCTGCTCTGCCAAGCACACCAGTCTTTGCTCCTATACTGTCTGGGACTTGACTGGATGTTTACAGCAACTGACCTGGAGTATAAGGGACTTGCATAACTTTAGAAAGGCAAGTATTTACATGTGAACAACATTCTGGATATGCAGCTTCTCACTCCATGAAGACAGTTTTGTTATGGAAACCTGTAGGATGCACCCAGTGTTATCACTCAGCAGCAACCATACGCATTACAGCCCTCAGCAGTGACAAAAAAAAACCACAAACATAACAGAAGGGGCTTGTGGTCTCGGCAGCCTGTCCAGAAAATGTGGTGGCACGTGAGTTTAAACCTGCAGAGTGGCAGCCATGTGTCAGAGCCCCCTTCTCTCCCAATACTGGGTGTTACTCTCATACTCACAAGAAGAATTGCTACTGCCTCACAGTTTCAGCATAGCTGAAGGGTGGCTGCTTGCTGGAAGAAACAGAAGTTTTATAACAACTTAAACAGAATTGCATGAAGCGGAAAAATGCGAGTTCATCAAGTGAAGACATCTTTCTCCAGATTTTCCAGAGTAACACCAGCAAAACTCCCCTCACAATTAATGAGTTTGCACAAGTGTTACTCCAAGTGTAACCTTCAGACTGCCTAGCTGGCAGAAACATAGCTGAAGTGATAGCTTGTTGGTGATGACAGAGGAAAGAACACAGATCAGCTGCCATAATGCATAACAGTTTTTGCAGATTTGGCAGTCAAAAATCAGCTTGAGAATTTGACGCCGACATCTGTGGAATAGAATACAGAATCCCCAAATACCTTCTAGTTTAAAATCACACCTTAAAGTCAGAAAAGCTTCTGAATTACTTTTCATTAAAGCAGCAAAAATAATAACCAAAATAAAGACATCAGCAAGCCTGAGCTGTTTTGGAGCATCTGTTAGAGTTGAACTCACTGTCATTCTCAATACACTCACTACACAGAGTTTAAGATATTTATTGTTTGTTTTTAAAAGCTTTCTCAAAAAATACAAATGAAAAAAACCTTCATCAACAAAGAAAGTCCAAGCTCTGTTGTAAAGAACATTTTGAGTAAACAAGTTAAAACCCCGGTAGGTGTGTGGGTTCAGACTTCCACTAGGCAGTGAACGAGGTAAGTATAGGCATCGCTTTAAGCAATCAGACATAACTGCATCAGAGACATAGAAATAAACAGATCTCCACACTGTGCACAAACTCCTTCCAATAAGGTTCCTTGAAAACCATGCCCTATTGGCAACAATGACACACAGGAAACCCTGTGGCGTGGAGCAGCAGAGAGAAGCACGCAAAATATTATACAATGATTTTCAAAAAGAAAAAGTTATTTCTAAACTTAGGCCTAGGATACCATAGAACCAGGCACAGAAACAAATAATAATTTGACAGCTTATATTCAAGTTGCAAGGGGAAAAAGAAAGTTACTCTGTAGCTGTAAACAAGCTTGCACAAAACCATTCGACAAGAGATTGACAGAAGGTGGTTTTCTTAGAGGCAGGAATATGACTGCAAGATGAAACTAAATGACAGTAGGGCTGGCTTGAAATGTCACCCATGTGAAAGGTAACACGATCACTGCTGAGCAGGCTGTAGATACCATGACTAACACTACCTGAGCATGAACATCACTTTTTTTGTAACTGCAAGTACAGGGGGTATCAGAGTTAAGGCGAGAATACAGGACAGTGCCCACTTCCAAAGACATTACAGGAAAACCACTACCATGGAGAAACAACACTGACACCTAGAAATAATTGTGCTTTCTAGCCTTACATCATTTTTCATGCTGTCATGCTGAAACTCTTTTCCTCATATGCCACACTACTAGTCAATGCAATAAACCTTAGCAGAGTAAAATGAAAAGCGTCAACACTGGAACTCAAAAAATAGAGGCAGGGAAGGTAGCAACTTTTGAATCCTAAAGCTCTTCTCTGAAGTTAGAGCCTGCATAGGCCACGTATTAAGAAACACGTGAAATGAATTGAGATAGCACATAAGACTAGTTTAAAAATCCATACTATGAAGTTGAGTAACAGATTTGTCTGTGCAACTTATTAGGAATTTGTAGTTTCTTCCCCTCACAATTTTCCTCATTTTTTATAATTCATTAATGTGAAAAACCGTTTAAAATATCATACGCATTACACACAGGTTTGTTGTGCTGGACGGTTAGCACAGTTGCAGCTCAGCAGAGTGTGGCATTATGGGAAGGATGTCCTCTAAAACACCTCCTCTGCCTCACCAAAGGGTCAGCAATGTCTATGCACATATTTACCCACACTCCTGCATTCGCAACCACTTGTTCCTGCTGTCACATTTCACCTCCAACTGATCTCAGAAAATCACAACTTATTTCTAGCTAGTAGTGCTCTAACATTCATTTTTAAAAACAAAACACGCGCGTAAGTCACAGAGGAAGAAAGCCACCATATGTCTTAGGATCAAATGGTAACAGACTGAAGTTTTTCCAAGGCTACATTGTCCCTTACAGATTTGGAAAGACAGTACCCTAAAATAGGCAAACGATACTACAGATAAGTAGGCAAACTAGAATATAAGTACATCTGAGATCATTTCCAACTTTATTTATGCTACTGTTCATTAAACAAGAAATGTTTTCCAACACTTACAGCATTTTTATTTTCCGCTCCCTCAGATTTCATTTATGACAGCAAAAGCTCTGCCTTAATTTAAGTCTTCTGCTTTGCCAGCCACATACTAATAATTAACATTAGCCAGAGAAATCCAAGAGAAAATACATTTTGGGGGTGTCAGATAAGAACCTGTTTTCTGTTGTTTGTTTTTGACTTCTCAGCAACAAGTAATTATTCACCACAACCTTCTGAAATTTGAATTCCTTTTAGTTGGTCTACTGAAAACAAAGGTGAGGTTATTAGTCATGCAAGATGATGTTACCAAGGACTGATTTACTACCATTTTTGATCAGTCAAGAACTCCAGTACTTTTCCACGGCGCACAGCTTCTCTCAACTACAGAAAGTCAATTTCTGTCAAGTTAAGAAACCATCCTGAATTAAACTCTAGATAGTTCACTACATTTAGGATGCTATTCTGGAAGAATCATATTTGATTTTATATAGGACAATTACAGATGGATTACCTAATGCAAAACTTAAGTTCACTGTTTTGAAATAATACAGACAAAACAAAACAACAGGTCAGAAATTTTTTCCTATAGATGATTTCCTCCCTGAATTACGAAGTAGAGAGGACAGAATTCAGAAGACTAACACTTCAAAACTCTAACTTGCCAGCAGTAGCATCAGATCACCTATGCTGAAAAATGCAAAGGTAACACCAAACACTTAACTGCTGACAAACAACATTCAAAATCCAATACAAACAGAAGGGCTACATTGCAATGGTTGCAGAGGCCATTTCAAGTAAGTGGAATGGTCAAAAAACATAGCTGTCGTGTAATGTGAAATACAATACAAAAGAATAACAGTAACATTTATTTCCCATATACTCCTTTACGATTTAGTCTTCCTATCCCAGAAAAGAACTGATTATCTTGGCCACATGGGAATTTCAGCTAGGAATTTGTATTGACAGTGAGGTTAGGTTGTACACAGGACCGACAATGGTGCCTCCAAAGAAAAGAAAAGTGATTAATCAACTGAGTTCACACTGTTCCAGAAATTCTAATGAAAGCAGTCATGACTGCGTAAATAAAAGAACAAAACTTCTGCTGATTCACAAAGTATCAGAGTGAGCTTGTTATCACAGAAGACAACTTTCTGACGTAGATGTTACAGTCCGGATGTTGGACAAAGGCTAAGAGCATGTTACATCGAGAAAATAGATTATTTAAGACTAAGACTTAAGACATTTCCATCCTTTCATAACTGCAAACATTCTGAAAAATTTCAACTGCTGGCCAGATATTCGGGTATGAAGAACAGCCTGGTGCATTTTGACACACTGAAGTCAAAGAAAAAAATCCAGCAGGCATCAGGAAGCAAGTACTCAGTTGAGGCTGAATAGCAGGTAAGTGCAAAGGACAAAAAGCAAATGTGAACAAAGATAAACACCCAAGACAACACAGAACACAGTGATGTGTTGTTTTTGTTGGGATATAGAAGCAACTGAACCTTGATACAATGACGAAAAGGCAGGAGAATACAGAGTAGGTAAGCGATCTGAACAAAGCTACACACAAACAAGCTGTATATATTTCCAGTATATTCTGCAAACTGGCCCAAGCTTTACAGAGATTAACCAGACTGTGCACCCTGGGCAGTGGGGAAGCTGCCCAAGAGGATGAGGTGAGCAGCTGCAGCCCCAGGCAGCAGATCTTCACTGGAGCTGCAGCAGTGCTCCACTTCACAACCACATGGCTTCAAAGGCCAGGCTAGGCAGAGCCCACCCATCCTTGTCTCAGCACAAGACTGCCTTGGATGAATAAATGCCCTCCTGCTGCTGCCTCAAGACACCACCTGCCCAGCCACTTGCATACACACTTTGCAAACACTGATACAGAGATATTAACTGACCACACCCACACGGCTCATCCTTTTCCCTAAAGGATGGATTCAATTTTACTTCAACAAGTACTGTGTCACAGACTTGGCTTTTTCCAGTATTTCAGCAGGGATTTTAAGCAAGAAACAGTATCAAAAAGATGCTTCTTTTTCTCTAGATCAGTATAGGTTGTCATCCTCACTAAAAGCTACTATCACATGAACACTGTTAAAAATATAACATTATTTGACAGGATTAAGAAAGGTGTGTATAAACAAAGCAGCTTAAAATGCTTTTAAACTTCTTAATCCCAAAAAAAGTGAACACCAAAGTTGGGTGCAGGAAAAGAACTTCATTATAAGATCATTTGATACAGGTGACTAAACAGAGGACCTCTCAAAACACACTGCAGTGATACTGCCAGGTCACAGCCTGAACCAATACATGAGCACCCAAGTGGCTGAAGCAGGGAAGCCCTGACCCACCTGTCCTCCCTCTCGCCTCAGAGGTGCTTCCGGCCGTGCTTCCAGGAGCGCCTATGCACTCTGCACTCTATGCACTGCCTGTGCAGTTTTCCCCCCTAGCCTTTTCCGGCACGCCAGAGTTCGGACTGGAGAAGGCTGCATTCCTCAGCTCACCCTTTTTTCCCGAACTGTTGCTGGGAGGGGTGAGGTAATTCCTCTTTCTTTGATACCTTGTTCTATAGCGCCTGTATCTCAAATAAAGGCTCTGTCGCCTTTGTTTCTTTACACACACCAATGACAATATAGTTCACCCATGAGGTAAAAACGGAGTAAAAAACATGCACAGAAAACCGAATACCGTACATCCTGTACATCCATACAGACACGCACAGTCTCTTTCCTCTCCTCCTCCACCCTTATTTTTAAGATAAAAGCCATTAAGCTCCCTCACTTCACCTGGCATTACTGGTTGGCTAAACTTGCCTGGACATCACAGAAGAGGGCTTATCAGAAAAATATTACGAGGCTTAAATGTATTTAGACATATTCTGGTTTAAGATAGCACATTGAGGGTGCAGATGCAAGTTTTAGGAACACATCTTGAATTTTCCTAGGAGAGCACCCAAGCTGAAAATGAACAAACAAATGAACAGTTACTCCCACAGCAAAGCTAAGCAACAGTTTTGGGCACACTTCAGGTACTCGCTTCACACTCTGACCAGTGTTCTGGCAAGATATAAGCCCTGTGAGGGCTACAAAAAAAAAAGAAATCCCCCCCCAAAACACCATCTCAGCTGAGTCACTGTCTCATCACTTCAGGACTAACAGAGCTCTCTGTTCCACAGAGGAACACCAAAAGCTGATGTGTTGCTTATCACAACAAGGATGGGCTGCATTTCTCCTCACAAATCTGACCATATGGATCCTTTTTTTCCCACATTTCTCGGAGAGTGAGCCCCGACAGCTTCTATTGTAACTATCAGTAAAACAGTATATCAGGAACACTTCTTGGTGTATGGTCAACAATACTGGACCTTAAGACTGTACCACATAAACTACAAATCAACTGAAGTGCACAGAAGGAATGATACTAGTTTGCAAAGTCACCCTTTTACATCACATGGTATGCAATACACATGAGAGACAAAAGGGCAAGTGGTCACACTGTTTTCTAAACTTGCTCTTTTGATGTTACAAAATACAGAAAAATCAAATATTTAAGTGGTACAACTAACACTGGAACTAACACAAAAAATACCATTTACAGAAAATTAGTTTGCATTCCTATTTTTGACTGAAAGTGAGAGCTTGAAGAGCCCTCCAATATCAGCTTTCTTTCTCCCCTGAATGAGTGTGGTGATGGCACCGAGGCCTATCCAGCACTCCAGCAGGGGAGTAAGGGGCAGCACGCGCCACGCCAGGACACAGGAGTCACAATCAGCCCTCAGAAACAGTTTAAAACCAATAGCATGAAAATAGTTTACCTAGGGAATCCAAACACAGCTAGGAAACACATGCTTTTACTTGCACTGTACTTATCAGACTGCTAGTTTCAGCATCATCTAGTTTTCTGTCACTAAGGTATTCTGCGAACAAGAAAAACCCCTGCATCCCCACTCCCAATCTGTCTGTGCAAAGCGATCTGCCCCACAAAGGAGCCAGGGAAAGCAACTCTCCACTTAGCACTCAGGGTGAGGCAAAGGCTGTGACAGGCCTGGCAGCCAGCACCAGCAGCCCAACAGGGAGGCAAGGCCCCCTGGGCCACAGACACCCTCACTGGAGGGGTTTGAGAATGAGGGGGCTGACAGAAGTTATCTTTAATTGTATGTGTTCAAATTCACACTGCACTCACACCTAAGTTGTCTTAAGCCTTTAAGGGAAGATCACACAAGAACTCACACCCACGCATTTTTCATTTGGGTGGAAAAGCAAAGCAGAGATTCAGCCAGACACCGATTTTCTGTCTCTTTTTTAAGTGCCTTGGAGAATGAAGGATAAGTGGTTTTCAAGCAGAAAAGGTGGCACTGTCAATGGTACTTCAAACAATGGAGAAAAGAGAAAGGAGAGATTGTGCAGCTGCTAAATCCTCCATAGACAGCGCCAGCACACAGCCCTCCCATCAATGTGTTCTTTCAAAAGAGCACATGATTTTAAAGAAATTATGACCACGGGGTTAGCAGACAATATATGGGATTTCTCCACGATCATACTCTGTTAAGCAATTAGGTCAAGCTGTGCCCTTTAAAATTAGTTTAACACAGCTGAAGGTCAAGGAAAGAAAGCATAAGGGGGAAGAGAGGAGGTAAAAAAGGAGCAGAAGGACTTATTTTAACTCTCAAGCACTTATAAAGCCCTTGCCAGAAATAAGAGTTGCACTGTTGCTAGAACTTTTTAGTGTATAAAGGAACATTCTTGGCACAGGAAAATTGGCATCTGTGTACAAATAGACAAAGTGTTTTTCAAGGTCCAAGCTACACACAAAAAAAAACAAAGAAAAATTCCTTTACATCAATCTGTTCACTAGTACTGCATTGATAATTCTAAATTACACTTCTGTCAATGGATTAATGTGGCTTAGTAGGCAGACAAATAAGTCAATTTGTGCTGTTGTTGTTAGTCAGAACAAAGAGATATTGCATGCCAATCCGGAGTTCTGTGATGTTTCTTAAAACAGATTCCCTTGCTTGAGCAGGAATTCTGATGTCAGATTTTTTTTTTTCCCTATTCACATTTGGGTTTTGGAATGCAAATGGGACTGAATAAAAGTACTCTGGACCTGTGCTGGCAGCAGCTGTTTGGAAGCAAAGGTGCACTGAACAATCAAGAAGAATTACTGAAGGTCTGATGGTTCTCTACTGCTGGAAACCCATAAATTACGGCAGATACAAAACAAAGAGGTACAAAGAAAACGTTATTGATTGCTAAAACTAAAGTCCTAAAGTAGCCAATTAAAGACCAAATTCTTTTCTGCTTTTTAGCATTTTCAAACTGTTAGAATTGTTAGAATAGGTGGGTGTAAGGCACACACCAAACAGGCACAGACAAAACCTTCCTCATTTCCTGTATGCACATAAACAATCACGATGTCTTCAGTTTCATATTATCTGTGTAGCATTCACTTATTCTGTATAATGCTAGACATACATGCTTGTCGTTGTGCCAGCGGACTAGACAAGAAATGCAAGTTATTAACATCAATGAAATTTCATACAAGATGCCAAGCAATGCCAAGGCATTTCTTTTTCCTGATCAAGTTATTGCCTAGGCATGAATAACAATTGCAACATTATTGGAGGGGGTGGGGTGTGGAATATCAAATTGATGGATATCCCTTTGTAAGCATAAGCACATATATCATTCTTTACGTGTCTATCATTCTTGTGAAGCTTGAAGATGGTAAAAACAACAATAACAGAAAAGGTATTGCACGGCAAGCCCCTTAACATGAGCACTTAGCAATTACCAAACTCCAGAACAGGAAGAACTAAGTATTATTTTAGTTGCTCAAGTAACAGCTAAAGTAAATGCTTCAGACAGAAGTCTACTCATAGATACAGTCATTTAAAATACCATTGTGAACCCATGCCTAGACATAGCAGTATCTACTGTACAAACTAGGGGAATACATATGGTTGCAAAACTTCCAAGCCAGCTGGATACCAGCCATTTTGTAATAATCATGCCTGTGCTGGAGCTCACTGGAATTCATCTGAATATATGTACATTTGTTAAAGCCCTTTCAGAAACCATCTTAACATGTGAAAAACAGGGTACTCACACTTACAAACAGTTCAAATAATAGCTACATCTCTGATGGAAATGAAAAAGCCAGAAATAAGGTGAGAAGATGCAGAGAAATGCAGATTTTTTTTTTTTAAAAAGCGCTACAATAACCATCATTTACAGTAATGAAAAGGAGCTTGCAAGTACAAGTACCTACAGATCAACGCCTAAGTAAATAGCCATATAAACAAAGAACATAATTTACAGTGCCAGTTCTTAATGCCAGAATTTGAGTTGTAATGCTTCTGTTGTTCTTTATTTTTCCTTTCGTACTTTTCAAGAAGTTTGTAAACCAGCTCAGAAATTAACAATACTTCATGAATTAGCCTGCCTAAATGTTGGAAGGATTTATGAGGTACATCTAACTCAGAATTAAAGACAAGAGAACAGTCCTAATTTCCTCAGAAATTCTTGAACCAGGATCCTGTGGTGAGTATTAAAGTATATGATCAGAAGAAACATTTGATTTTGGTGATGCTAAGCACAGAATACTGCTGTTGCAATTTTGTAAACAGAAAAGGCTAAGTTTCCTGCTTTGCTGCTCTCCTATAGCAAAGGGTTCTGAAGCTTGCCTGATGCTTGTGCTTGTCTGGCAGCTTGGGAAAGAAGAGTAATGATAATGCTTATTATATCTAAGTTATGCCATCCACTTCTTCATTATAATGAACAACTTCCCTCTATTTCACCTTTCAGAACCTCCCTGTTTTCCAACATACAACCTATGATCTTAATGAACAATAGTAATGTGCATCTGGAAAACATTTCTATGCTTCAACTCTGGAGGCTGTCTACTGCACAGTCACAAACCCAAAAATTCAAATGCATGGCATTCACAGCAGATAAGTAGTTGTTAGATACCTAAACCAGTACTAATTTTCAAAGTTGTTTTTTCATTATCTTAGTAAAAGAGATTTAATACTATGACAAAGTGTTGATTATTCAGCAAACGCTTGCTAGAAAGACAGTAAGCAGAAACGAAGACAGACTGCAAAGCCCCAAAACTGATTACGCTTTCCTAAGAAAGGATGCCATTAAAGGTATGGTACAGATTTTATCACATTTACTTCCCGTTGGGTATATGTAATCACTGTAAAATCCACAGGTTTTACTAACATTCCAGTACCAGAGCACAAAGAAAAGCATGAAGCCACAAGCTTATGTACTTCGCTTGGAAAAATTTCTAGTTTTCCCCTTTCAGTTATTAATTTGATATTAGCTAGATATACAAGAAACTCGCCAAGCAAGAGAATCCATAAGCACATTACTTGTTGATGTTTTTCAAGAAAATTTGCACGGTGAACATGTTGCCTCTCCTTGAAGTAAGCTTTTTAGGAAGACACCGAAACCTGTTATTACAAGAACTGCAAACAAAGCACAGTTTGTGTCACATACTCAAACCTCATACCAAGAGCCTTAGTAACTGTCTGTATACATTACTGTTTTATGAGCTGCTATTTACAGCCAAGTAATTGTCTGCTTCCCCTGCTCTTTAGTCTTTATTTACATCTGTTCACTCTCACAGATGAGCTGGCGCACTTAGGAATTTAGAACATTAAAAAAATATATATTGCAAATTGCCCTCTCTGACCTTCGTGCAAAGGAAGGCCTGCCTGTCTGCCCTACAACTGCTGCGATGGGAAAGCACGCTCAGACCGCGCAGTCACAGGCCTTGTTACCTAGGGTCAATCAGCAGTCAGGCTTCCCTCCCTGCACAGAGGAGCACTTCCATTGAGGTGCCATGGAGGTCCACATGCTCCCTTGCCACTCATGATGCCAACGAAGGTCTGGTGCTTGCAGGGGCAGTGTGGCAGGTGAGGACAAAGACCATTGCCTTTGGCAGTCTCTCCTTGGACAGGTTTGGCCACACCATAAGGGCACCTGGGCAGGCTAAGAGGGAGGCACTGCAGCGCCCGTCAGGAGCTACCTGATGGCAGCGCACTCATCCATAGAGGAAACCATAATGTAAAGCCTTCTTTCTGCAGGAACAAGAGGAACCAGAAATGGACCAGATTTTTCAGATGTAATATGTTCCTTGATTAATGTTGTAACTAGTGGCTGAAAAAGCAATGCTTCTCTTAGGCAGGAATGTGAAGTAAATAGTATCAGAAGGCCCTTTCAAATAGAAACTAATGAGAGTAACCAAGACATAATGGACCATGCTGTTCCCTGGCATGCCTTCCTTTCCCAGGAAACAGACAGCAAATCTATGCAGATGGCCGAACTCATGCAGCGTAGGTTGCTCCAAAAGTAATGCCTCCTGGTTATTTCCATGCAAACTACAACAGTTACAAAGAACATGATGACACTGTTTGATAGAGCAAGTTCTCAGCTACAAAACACTATTTTTCAACAGTTACCACCATTAGCTATGCATTTTCACCAGCAATGAACAAGAGCCTGCATGCCATGCTTATACAAATCAGCACCAATGGAGGTGACCCACTGTTTCACAGACGCTGTGACCAAGACTGCAAGGTATGTGGTTTTCTTAGGAAGTAACAAGCTGCCAGTTTATTTGATGGAGCTAGTGGAAGTGATGGGATCTTGGCCAAGAACTTGTTAGACCCAAGTAAAATATCCACCAATATTATTTCCCAGTCCGGACAAGGAGAAACAGATTCCACACCACTAAATCTCCATTAAACGTGACAAAATACTTTAGCTGCAAGTAGTGCCAGAAGAGAATACAATACAATCAAGTAATATAAGAGTTACCTGTGCTAGTGATACCTACATAAGTAAGCATAATAAATGCCAAACACCAATGTGCACTCAAAAGAACACAGGATCTCAGTATTTTAACTTTTTAAACACTGGTTTTCTTCTTCTCATTTAGAAAAGCAAGACTACAAGGCACCATTTCAGAAATAAAACAGTCCTCTTAAGCTGCAGACAACCTGCAATACAAATTGAGACTAAAAATTTCAGCTGAGACCAAAGACATGAAAGGCACCATCCCACTTCTCTGTAATAATGTCTTGAATGTCACCACAGACTCCAGAAAATGAACACCTTTCCTTTTCTCCTGTAAGAGTAGCAACTTCAAAACACTGTAGCTCCAGACCGTGGTCCTCCGAGTCCCTGCCCCCACAGGTATGCTCAAAAGCAAGGCATTGTCAGTGGACACTTTCAGAGGCACACACCATCCTGCACCGCAAGCCTTACAATGAGTCTGTGAGACATGGTCTTTGAGACAAAGCTGAGAAAAGGGACAAGAGCCCAGAAGCTAACTGACAGATCAGACAGAAAGCAGGGCCTCCTCTGGTAACTGGCAAAAACTTATAAACCACACTAATTGCTCACTAACAAAGATACATAAAGATACACTAGAAATCAAATATTTATACCACACTACTTCAGTTAAAGGCAATCCTACCATTCAGCTGAAGCAAGAAATGCACAAACAGCAGGGCACCGCATTCAGCAATGTTTTTTTTCCTTTCCAGCAGCTCATTCCCCTGAACAGCTCAGCAATGAATTCAATAAAACTATACCTGTCAATCACGCTGTAAGCATGGTTATAATTTACACTGACTGCAAACTCTCCAAAGGTGTGGATATACCCTCCTGTGCCTGCAATCACCTGGTAATAGCTAGTTTTTTTTCAGAGAAGTACAGACAACATGCTCTAAACACCTGCAGCATCTTACATCCCCAGGCAGGCTATTCTGGGAGAGACTTGCTCCGTTAAGAATTGGCATACCACCACCCTGCAAGTTCCATGCCGGTGGTGGAGAATGCACGCACGTGGTCTGGGCAACCATGCAGTGATGCTTCCTCGTCAGCATTACTGCATCTTCAAGCAGAAGTTGTCATTTTTCACATCTATTCATGTAATCAACAGAGAATAAGGGGAAGGGGATAAAATATTAAAACCAAGAGCGTAAGGATGCAAACCACCAAATGGATTACTCAGTGTGGTGTTTCACAGCAATGCTAAACTGCGTGAACTGTTCTGGATTTTGGTGAAAAGCACCTGTCAGAAGACATTCTCCATGACATCAATGTGTGTAACAACCAAAAAACCAAATAAGATAATATTCTAACATGCTCAAAATATAATACATTCACTAAAGAAGGAAACATCCTCAAAGACTATAATGCGCCTGGATAAAAGAAAGATTTAAAGCTGATCTAAAAAATCTACAAAGAATAAATCCTTATCCCTAATTCCTCCTTCCCCACAACAGCATCATGCTGAACTCTCCAGTAATTTAACAAGTTCAGCCTTTAAACAATTTAGGTTCGCTGTTGAAACTGGCTTTGTTTCAAAGAGAAATCCTGAAGTTCACTCTCCTGGAGGCTACCAGCATTTCAATTTCCAGCCCATTCGCTTACCTGTGAACATTAAAGTGTAAATCTACTTTAGATCTTTCAAGTCCAAGGTTTCCTTGTTTCCTCAAACATTTTCATTCTTTCAGGGTACTTAGAAGAATCGCACCCTTACGCATTGTGACAGGAATGTTACCCAACAGCTGACCAAGACAGGCAGGCTCCACTCTTGTTCTATCAGCCCCAACTTATGAGATCTGAATGCAGCAGAATTACCTACATTAGGCTCCTTGGCAGAGGCTCTTGCAATCTGCCCCACTAATTTTCATACTATTTACATTACTCTATATGTAACGCATAATGAAGATACACAAGGAACTATTTTCTGCTCCAGGATCTTGAGAGGCAAACTTTCATTGTCTACCTCAGTTTCTGCCATAAGCTAGTGTTGTTTAAGTAAGATCTACTGTGTTGGTCATTGATGCTTTTCAAGTTTGCTGGATAGTACTCCTTTGGGTCACCTATCTTCCTGCAACTGGGTCAAAACGCAGTTTGAGAAAAGTCTTACTTAAGACAAGACTACTACGCAAGACAGTATCATTCAGGAAATAGAAATTATTAAACCACTGTTTTAACAGGCATTGTTTCCTCCATAACATATAACTATGCCAACAAGTTGTGTGTGTTTGCTTTAAGACTAACAAAATCAGGCAAAAACAGGACACCTGGTCATTAGGACCAGCTGTGGCTCTCACAGGAAATACGCAGTTTCCTCCAAAAACTGATATGCCTTTTAATGCATTACCAACTTTAACAACTGTCTGGCAAGGTCATCCTGCAACCTCAGTACTCTCCGTCATTCTCATTATTTTCAGCTTTATTTCCTGGTTGACAGCTTATGTTCTTTTGCCTTCATACCATGGTTCTTTACCTCTGTCCCTCCCACGTGTTTAACTGGAGGCAGATTTGTAAAGGCCTCCTCACAGACAGAGATTTCAAAGGGCTTTCAGCTGATCTAAGTGTGAACTGTGGCCATAAATTAGATATAAGGTGTTTCTTCTCTTTGACAGCATCTTTGCATCAAAGAAATGGCTAGAAACATTCATCAGGGGAAAGCGATACTACTCCTGTCAGGTACCATCAGCCTGGGCTGTGCCTGGCGTACAGCCCTCAGGGAAATGCAGCCTCAGCCTCTTCCTAAGTCAAACATGCCAAATTCTGTTCAGTACACACAGTTCTAATAGAGGAAGAGATATACCTGAACATCTGTAAAGGCAGACAACAGAGATGAGAAAAAAAGTCCACCAAAAAAGCCTCCACACTCAAAGAAAAACAAAAAAGCAAAGCCGGAAAGAACAAATTAAAGTTTAAGCACACCCCCAACACATCAGTTCAGGAGCTGACTGTACTTCATTGAGCCTAGCTAGAAAAGAAATCAAAGATAAACATTTTTATCTACTTCCTGATGAGTTCAGATTTACAAAAATTTCTGCATTTAGATGAACAAATAATAATCAGCAAGCTGTAGATGTAATTACACTTAGTTTTAGAAGTCCTATAAATCAGACACTTCTCCTCTGAACAGAGAAATGCACTAAGAATGAAGCTGTTACACCAAAAAGCGGCTGCACTTCTCATGGTTTTCCTGCAGCAACAACTTTCAACATATCTTTAAAAGGCAACAGTTGTCACCAGCAGTGCATGCTCAACAGCTTGCAGTTTATTACACATTTCCAAATAGAGGCATTTTGAGGCACGACTGAGGTAAAGTGAGATGAGATCCAGAAGAGTAAGTCTTACCACCATGCTTTACAGCTAGAGAATTATTTTTTCAGTCCCCATGCAACTGCCAGGGTCAGGTATTACTCCACTTGGTGTTATCAAGGCAGCTTCTCATAGCTTACAATTCTGATACAAAATATACACAGCTCACAGACAGCACTGAAATAGCTCTTTACTGCAAGCTGGGCTTCATCAGCCACTCACATGTCCTACACAAGAAGTAGCTCTGGGGCCAACATTTTCAGCCCATTCAATTTACTGTAATTCACTATCACATATTACTGGAATTTCCATACATGTAGTTACAAAAATACTGAATTCCATACTTGCAAAGCCTACATGAGTAACTCAGGAAACACTGTTCTAGGGGTTTGCTTGTTACCCATCTTCAATATTCGGTAGTTTTGTCTCTGTACAAAAATGTAGGTTAGTGTGCCTTTGAAGGGAGCAAACCAAGTTGCGGTTTTGATAGGATTATCTAACAAAGCAGAAATTGGAAATTTCCACAGGCCTAGTTAAAAATTTTAAACATATGTAATACTTTCAGCTTTACCAGACCATCCTTCAAACTGCTCCTACTCTCCCCCATCCCTTAACACGACTTTCTAATCTGCTAAGTAAAGGGAAAAAACATCACAGAACAGTATTAAAAAGAGAGTTGGCATGGTTCTCAGCTTGGCCACTCTGAGAGGAAGCATCACTTCGAAGGAATTTCACATGCTGTACATCTCATAATGGAACTTGACAATATGTGCACAATTTCTGCACACCAGCTTATTAGTATGAGTTGTTTAGGTTGTCAAGCCTGAAAAGCACCATGAAAGTCACATTACAGTTGTCATCCACGCATTTTTTGTCCAATGTTTTCTCTTCGCTCTCAACACCAGAGTGCAGTGTAATTACCGTTCCAGTGTATGGATAGGTGAGGGACAGCCTCTGCAGTCCTAAAAATAAGCATTTCTGAAAACTGAAGTGTGAATAACCAAAATATGTGTGTATGTATATATATATATATATTCTGCCTACGTACTCACTGCTTACTACTGACATCAAATCCCACATGGCCTAAAAGATTTCTAACTGAATGCTCAAAAAGAAAAGAACATTTTTCAGATCATAAATATATGCTTCCACAACTGCCTATTCTCTCTTATCAGCACCTTCATCACATTACCCTATGCATTTTCCTCTCTGAACTAATAAAGTGATTAGATGCCTTAGATAACAGCAGAAAGCAGTAAGCTAACCCTGGTAGCTCCTCTGCTTAGTGAGCTACCAAGCAGAAGCATGCTGATTTCCAGAGCTGCTGAGATCCACATGGGTTATGTTCAACAATGGTTGAAAGCATATCACTCATGAGTTCAACAAATTCAAACAAGGGAAGTTTAAATTTGTTTTCTATCTCTTCCTACTTTTTGAAAAAGCAGGGGTGTCCTATTAATAAGCGGCAAACCACAGTGCAAAGCAAATACCATTCCTCAATTCCAGAACATTATTTTAGCAATCTGTAGCTCTTTTAGGAAACACTCAAAAGTTTAATGATTAAGAAAAAAAAAGGGAGGAAAAGCAGAGGCAGAAGGAGTTTAGCATTTAAGACTATGAACTAAGTAACTTCAATTCACATAAACAAACACAATGTATATAGTGTAGCTTTGCTTGGATACCATTCCCAATAATTTCTTGAGCAATGCAGCATTTATCACAGTAGCAACTTCAGACAAAGTCGATCAGATAGTAAAAAAAACGTTTTTATTAGTCTGAACTGGTTTCAAGGTCTTTCCTTGTGTGCTCCCCATGGTAAGGTTTTTAGTACTGGTGAACTTTAATTCCCGTCTTTTGGGCAAACTGAAGCAGAGGCACTGCAGCAGGGTATTTAAAATGCACAGTCAGTCACCTTGCAACTGCAGGCAGAATTAACAAGAATAAACCAACTTTAGTAAATTTGTTGCTGTTTCATGGTAATCTCTAACCCAGCAGGAACAGATCTCCAACACTCTCTGAAGTGTCATGGTCAGATGACTATTTAACGCATCTATAAGTAACACACACCTGAACAATAGACTGATACATACTACTAAATCTATAAGATGCAAAATAGTGTGCATAAAACAACACATACAGTGGTCAAGAGCACAGTCTCCACATATGATGTTCTGTCCTGAAGACAGCATTTGATCAACAAGTCTTGGGACACTCGGTACAAAAGCTTAACATGACAAAAGAAGTAAGCCTATTTCAACAGTCACAAAGCCATCTGCATAATTCATGTACAGGCAAGATGAAAAAAATAAAGAATGATCCCACAAGGATTCACAGTTCTGAACTCTTTTTCTCTCATTTTCTATCGTGATAAATCTAAACAAACCAAAGAATGGAATAAAACTCATAACACTTTGGCAAGAGAATGACTGTTTATTACTTTTGCAATGGCACTAAGAAATAACAGAAAACTGAGAAATGCATTTTTTTTCAGCCAAGGCACACCATTACCTCTTTTCCTTGTTTCAGTCTTCTGAAGGTTTTTGTAAGCAATATTTAAACTTCCTTCACTAACTTCAATTAGAAATTTCATTTACACAATTCAAGTATTTTCTTCAAACGATCTTTGCTAGAACAGCAAAGTTACTTTTTATTCTAGTTACTACCAGAAGTATCATAAGGCAATAAAGACAGCAAAATATTTTCCAAGAAAAAAAATAGCGAAAACAGATTAAAATGTCAAAGTATTTGCATCTTCACCAAGCTTTCTCAAAAGGCAGGTGGTCCTAGGAGCTTCAGGATCCATACATGTAAACACCCCTTAGTGAAAAACAAGAAAACAACACAACACTAATCAGTTTGCCTACCCACTTGTTACACTGCTGCTGCTAAGAAAGTGGAAACAAATTCATCCCTTAGGAGGGAAAAATAGGCTGATACAGCAAAAAAAAAAAAAAAAAAGAACCTTTCATCAATGCTTAGCCGTATCTTAGATCATGACTCAGGTTCTCATAAATACAACAAAATTTAAAGTCAAAGGTGTTTTAATAGTCACTTGATTCTTTAGTTTTAAGCCTCAGGGTTGACACTTGCAAGTATGTTTACCTGCAAACATAAAGGTGATGAGCCTATGGGGGAAAGAAGCAAGGGAAAGAAATGGGATTTACAAGAGTATTTCAAGCAACCCTAAAAGCTTAAGTTCAAAAACAAGTTAAAAGCATCAGTGAACTAAACTGCTCAACAACTATGCTGATTTCTTTACCCCTACTATTATGGCAACATTTAGCTTTGGAATGATGTTCTCAAAGTGATACTGAACTCTTTGGGCCCTTTTATTTTTAAAGCAAAACCTACACTTTTGGTTACGTTTATCATCAATTGGCATTTTCTCACATCAGTCACTAAAAAACAGCAGGGCTCTTTGTTACGTTTACTTTTTTTAAGGAAAAACAACTGGAGTTTAACTAATTCTTTTAAATTCTTAAATGTTATAGGTTCAAACTGCATGCTAGGGTTATAAACCACTGAAATGAACAAAAGCAAACAGCCTCAATACTGTAACACCTTGTCCATCACTGATCACATAAATATAACAATTTTTGTTTTTTACTGAACTTTATTACATGATATTCAGCCAATATAAAAAAATCCAATTGCTTTTTCTTTTTTAAATATACTGTGTAACATCATTCAGTGTTTGCACTTCCCCGTGCTTTAAAAATGAAAATCTCCATCTTCAGTGTCACGTTCTGGAGCTAACACGAGACTTCTCAAGCATGCTTGTGTGGGAAAATTCCCATATTTTCACATGCTGCCTATGTGAGTGCCCTTATGGAACATGTTCTGTATGTGAGCATCATTACGGAACCAGCTCTCTTTCACAAATAGGTGTCGGGGACCAAGGGTTGCACAGACACCTTCCCTCTAAAACGAATACAGGACAGTTTACATAAACCTTAGCATTTCCTAAGCTAGCAGGCTGGAACTGTTTTCCCTGTGAAGAATTTTAAGACAACACAATAGATCATTTCTGATTCTGCCTTTATTTTCTTCTGTAAGGTAAATCACGTACTAATGTCTGTAAGCACAAGCATAGTGTCAGTTTTAGCAGTCCAGAAGCTGGAAATTCAATTCTAGAACACTTCACACCTTCTTCCCAAAATTTTTTTCACGTCCAAATACTTTATTTGGACAACACACCTGAAATTCATGGTTCAGCATGACCACATATCGTTCTACCATGACAGCCAACAAATCAGTATGACAAGGCTGTCCAACAGTCTGTCACCTGAGATGTAGGAACTGGTTCTGTATGTACCTGCACAAGTTTCTGTGCAACATTTCTGTTGCTTTAAATGCCCCTGATAACGTGCCGCTCCTTTCTATCAGCAGTCCCACAGCTCAGAGCCCCGCTACACCTCTCAGCCGGGCCGCCGCCTCCGGGGGCAGTGAGGTCATCCCTGCCCTCGGCACTGCCCAGCGGTAATCAGACACCGTCCGAGCTTACCAATCACGGAAATCACTGCCGGACACAGATTCGGCCCTGTGCTGTCCCGAAATGCCGCAGCCCTCCACTAAATAAGAGGGGAGGACGACAACCAGCCCCGACTGGCCGAACCGAGCGGGGCTGAGTCAAGAGGCAAAGGAGTGGGTCTGCCCGTCGCCCACCGCGGCGCAGCACCCTGCTGGCCCCGCTCCCGCCCCTCCCCGCCGCGCCAGAACGGCACAATGAGAACTTCTGTCCCCGCCGCCGCCCCTCACCCACCTGCCGAGATCCTCGCCGGTCTCATAGTGCTCCTCCAGGTTCTCCTGCCGGAACACCGTCATGGTAGCGCCGCGCCGCTGACCGCCGCCTTCAGCCGCTGCTCGGTGCCCTCATCACCGCCACGCCGGGGCCGCCCCACGCCCTGCGGAGGAGCGCGGAGGTGAACGCCCGCCCTCGGCCGCACCGCCCCCGTCTCCCGCGACCCCCCCTTCCCTGGGGCGCCGCCCGCCCGACTCATTCCGCAGCGGTTCCGCTACCCAGCAGGAGCCGGGTACTCACCGGCCTCCCCGCACCTGACCCCGGCGAGGGGAAGTGGGGAAGTGTTCCCTTGCCCGCTGCCGCGCTGGGACCCGCCCGGCGACAGCGGTCGTTCCCCGCGACCGATCGGTCGGAGCTTGCTCGCTCGCTCCCCTGCCTCTCGTCCTCTGTCGCGCGGCGCCCGAAACAATCCGCACCCAGCAAAGCGGCCACAGCGCCCCGACCGGCTCAGGCACCGCACAAGGCCGCCTCCGCTCCGCCAATGGGAAGGCGTCACCGCCCCGCCCCCTACCTCGGCGAGGAGAGCGGGCGGCGGGCGCGGCACTGCCCGGCTTCGGGGGATGGTGGTGGCGCCGCCTTGGGTTGGCGGCGGGCACGCGCAGCCGCCATTGTGCGGGAGGTTGGAGGCTGCGGCCCGTCAGTCCCTCGCTACCCTGAGAGGGGAAACTCTCCCGCGCCGGGCGCGTTCGCTGGAGGGCTGTACCCGGCGTGGGGCGCTGTGTCACGGGGCCACGTGAAACCCATCGCGTTGTTGTTGCCATGCTGCGTGCTTACTGCCCGTTGGCCTTCCCTGGCTTCCTGCACTCTGTGGCTGCCTGGTTTTGGCCTGCCCTGTTCCGTAGCATATGGCCCAGTGCTGGGTTGGAACTTAGCTGCGTACATTTCTTTATAGCTGCTCTGTTCCCTTCATCTGCACTGTTCAGCCTTGAGGGAGTGTGTGACGTCAGGTTACCAAGCAGCTTTCAGCTCCCCTCTGAGCTCTGTGATTCTCAGAAAGAGGATTGCTCATCAGAGGTGAAGAGTTCAGGACAGATATGTGGTGTCACGCTCACTCCATTTAGCACTTGAGAGAGCCCAGCCTTCTCCAAGCCCAGTACCAGGCATGCAAAGCCCTGAAATCTCCTGAGTGAGTCACGATGTGGCCCCAGATGAGTGTCAAAATTTTCTGTAGCCCAAACGATGTCGTCCATGAAATGGAGGCATAGGCAGCGGAGTTGTGAGGTGCAGTTCCATCATGCTGCCTCCAAGGAGCGCACCGCAGGCACCACACCACCGACATGGGCGCTGTGACAGCAGCACTGTCCTCCACGGCTGTTAGACAGAAGCAAGGCGAGGAGGCCTGCAGACAGCCCATCTTCCGTGCGTTTGTCCCTAATGGGTTTTCAGGTCGTGACTCACACATCTGAGGTGGTTGCATTGTTTGTACAGCTCAAGAATTTTGATAAGCCTTGGGTAAAAGTTCAGAAGTTCCTTTTGGCTTTGGAGATTTCTTATTTGATGGATGCAAAGAGAATCACTGCAGCCAGCCAAAGAGTTTTTTGGTCATTAATCTTCACGTTTTTTCTTTTTTTCCTTGGTGTTTTTGTTATGGCCCTGGGCTCACATAGGAGTAGCACCTGTTGTCGCACATGTGTTTTGCTCTACCAGCACTGCTCATGTATGCAGCTCAGGGTGTTCCTTGTGACCCAGGCCTGCACCAAGTGAAGCAATTGGAATCTCAGTGTTGGTTCAGACAAGCACACACCGGAATCAGCGCACTGTTTCTGAGATAATTACCTAGATGCATAGCATCAACAGAAAAAATGCATTGCTTACAGTGCTTGTCTCATTTACTTAATAGCTGTATGGAAGGCTATGCCTGCATATTGCTCACACTCAGGCCCTTCACTTGCAGAAGATGCTGTGTCTGAACACTGCTGCAGCAGCAGTGCACCAGCTGTGCATGTGGCCCCAGTGGCAGGGCTGTGCCAGGGCATGTGTGGGTGCAAGGGAGACTTTTGTCGCTCAGAGCACCATCTCTGCATCTTTAGGGAGATACTCAACAGGTAGCACTTGGTGCAGACCACTTCAGAAGGGTGCACGTACTGTGCTCCTGGTGGCACTCCTGCAGTCCTTGGTCAGGGTAGAAGCCCAGCCCAACAGCTGCACCTTCAGTATGATTCTCAACTTCTGGAGACAGGTATTGGGTTACACATGTGATGAATGGAAAAAATTATGTAAAATTGCTGACAAATGTAGGTAAGCAATTTTGATTGCAGTTTGTGCTTTCAGGTTTTGCACTGCATTGGATGAAATGTAGCTGACATGCCAGAAGGCTGTGCTGCCATTCAGCCGGACCTGGACAGGCTGGAGAGCTGGGCAGTAAGAAATCAGATGAGGTTTAACAAAAGCAAGTGTAGAGTCTTGCACCTGGGAAGGAATAACAGCATGTATCAGTACAGGTTGGGGGATGACCTGCTGGAGAGGAGCTCTGCGGAGAAGGACCTGGGGGTCCTGGTGGACAGCAGGTTGGCCATGAGGCAGCAGTGTGCCCTGGTGACCAAGAAGGCCAGTGTGATCCAGGGAGGAATTAAAAGGAGCATGGCCAGCAGGTCAAGGGAGGTGATCCCCTCTACTCTGCACTGGTCAGGCCTCATCTGGAGTACTGTACCCAGTTCTGGGCTCCTTGGATCAAAAAAGATGGGGATCTCCTGGAAAGAGTCCAGCAGAGGGGCACAAAGATGATAAAGGGCCTGGAGCATCTCCCATGTGAGGAAAGGCTGGGTGCCCTGGGTCTGTTCAGCCTTGACAAAAGAAGACAGAGGGGGGATCTTATTAATGTTTATAAATATCTTAAGTGTGGGAGACAAAGGGATATGGCCGACCTCTTTTCAGCGGTCTGTGGGGACAGGGCAAGGGGAAATGGCCATAAACAGGAGCATAGGAAGTTCTGCACCAATATGCAAAGGAACTCCTTCACAGTGAGGGTGACAGAGCACTGGAATGTGCTGCCCAGAGAGGCTGTGGAGTCTCCTTCTCTGGAGATATTCAAGACCCGTCTGGATGCTTACCTGTGGAGCCTGCTGTAGGGAGCCTGCTTTGGCAGTGGAGTTGGACTCAATAATGTCTGGAGGCCCCTTCAAACCCCTACAATTCTGTGATTCTGTGAAATGCAGTCTATCTAGGTTTTAGCAAAGCCTTTGTTTCTATCTCCCACAGTATTCTCCCAGAGAAGGTGGCAGCCTGTGGCTTGAACAGATACACTCTTTGCTGGGTAAAGAACTGGCTGGAGGGCAGGGCCCAGAGAGTGGTGATGAATGGAGTTACATTCAGCTCGTGACCAGTCATGAGTGATGTTCCCCATGGGTTGGTTCTGGGGCCTGTCCTATTCAATATCTTTATTGATGACCTGGATGAGGGCATTGAGTTCACCCTCAGCAGGTTTGCAAATTACACCAACTTGGCAGGAAGTGTCAATCTGCCTGGGGTAGGAAGGTCCTTCAGAGATATCTGGACAGGCTGGATCACTGGCCTGAGTCCAGCGGGATGAAGTTCAGCAAGACCAAGTGCCAGGTCTTACACTTTGGTCACAACAACTACGTGCAATGCTACAGGCTTGGGGCAGATTGGCTGGAAGGCTGTGTAGAGGAAACGGATCTGAGAGTGTTAGCTGACAGCAAGCTGAACATGAACCAGGACTGTTCCCAGATGTCCAAGAAAGCCAATGGCATCCTGGCTTGTATCAGAAATAGTGTAGTCAGCAGGATGAGGGAGGTGATCGTCCTCTTGTACTCGGCATTGTTGAGGCCGCACCTTGTTAACAGAACTAATAAAGTGAAAGTAACTCCTTGCTTATGTTGCTGTAAATCAGGAGTGGTGCTGACTTCAATAAGATTACCTTTAAACGAACGAGGATCAGGTACAAAGATTAATAGCAAAAAGTGTATTTGCAAAGGGCTGGATTGTGCCTGCCAGCTTACTTTGTCAACTGATATGCATATATTTTGCTATGTAGAAAATAAGCATTCTTTTTCTTAATGATTATTACAAGGAATTCAAATTTGTAGGGAGCCACTGTATCTCCGGGCACTGATTAGTGAAAGGAAAGCTACAATATTTCTACACGCCCCGTGATTCACAGCACTCCTCAGGCACTTTTCCACTCCATCTAGGCACCCATTTCTGCATTCAAACAAACAGAAACAAATACAAAAACAAAACAAGCAAACAAACAAACAGAAAAAAAACACACTACCACCACCAACAGATAAGGAGGCATGTTAAGTACACTGCTGTACAATAATATTTTCAAGATTACTGGCTGGTCTGTTTCCATCATCCAGGTAATATGCCTCTCCTAATAATGTAAGATGTAACTGACAGTGAAAAATGTGAGTCACTTAGATGGCAATTGTTTCTTTTGCATACAGGTTTCTTTTTAAGAGATCAGTGTTTGCTTCTGACATGACTATAGAAGCAATTTCCTGGGTAATGTGTGATGTTCTCTGTGATGATTCATAGATTTTCCATACCTATTTTCATTTCTCACAAAATACACTATGTCAGCCCCTGGAAGTTGCTGTTCTGTATGCTCTGTATAACTGAGACACTCTGTTTGGGTAAACCCAGAGAATTGCTATTACAAAAGGAGTTCCAAATATGCCAGGTATTCCTTTTATAGATGTCACACAATAGTGGAAAAAGAAAAGAAAAAAAAAGCAGGTAGCTGACAAAGAAAATGGATTCACCAGGCAGTATTCAGCACTGTCACTGCAGTCATGTCAGTGGTGCAGGGTAAACTGGACAGGCTGCAATAATCACTCTTTAGTTAATAAAATACTGTTTTGTTAAATTTTGTTAAAAATTTGTCTCATTGCTGTGTTTTGAAAATCACAAAGAAGGCAACCTAATGAGAATGATGGGCTTTGCTTCTCCGAAAGCACTCCAGAAAGATTAATGCCTCCTGTAATTTCTAGGTATTTATGTCTGTTCCTCGTACAAAGAAATGTGCTCCGTCTCCCCAGAGAGTTGAAGCTAATGTAGGATCTGCTAATTCATGTGTTTATTCATAAGGGGTTGTATCACATACATCCCCACAAAGCTGCTCCTTGGCAAAACAATTAATTGAATGCCTGACCTGAGCCACAAGTAGCAGATTAGCTGAGCTACTCGAGGGTCTGAACGCACATGTGTCAGCATCTCCCTGTGCCAAAGCCTAGACCCAGAGTCCTGGCAGAGCACTCTGGAGTTTGAATTGTCCAAAAGCAGAATGCCGCTCCCTCTGTGGTGATGTCCTTGACAACAGCTCTTCTCCAGTGGAAAAAATCGAGCTGCTAATGGAAAAAGGAAGGCTTGCATCCACAGTAGTTGTGTTTTTCCCTGATGCTGAATTAAGACTAGAAAAACCTCTTCCAAATGACCCAAGGATAACCACTAACCACAATTAGAGCTAACCAGAAAATACGTCTCTTTGGCTTAGCTTCTTTGCAACTATTCTTCCATGTAAATTTGTGCTATGTGTATTTATTTGATAGAAAATCTGCAAATGATCAATTTTATTTTTTCCAGAACTACGTCTTTCTGAAAAGGTTTACTCAAAATATTTTGACAAAGATTTCTTAACAAGCACTCTACGAGAACAAAACCCATCAATTACATAACAGTGTTTATTAAATTTTATGGTAAATTTTACTCTGTGCACTGCATGCACTTGAGCTCCCTTGGGTTGGCCCCGCCTTCCTACCAGGTGCTCAATCACCATTTCAATCCATGACTTAGCATTTCCACTACATGCAGTTATTGCTTTATACTTAGAAATAAATGCTGAGTAGTATTTAACATTATCTGTTTACAGATGAAGCATTGGAAATGCAGGCTGGATGTCGGGCATAACCCCAAATGCATGTATGTGTATTTAATTGCTGGATGTTTTTATTTGTTTGTTTGGTTGTTTTTTTATTCCAGCTAAACACAGTTAAGCTGAGCATGCAGAATGTCTGTAGCAGCAGTCTGACTTGCACAGTGTCACACCTGAGATGAGCAATGATAACTGTTCAAAAACACTACCCTGAAGCTTAACTTCTTTTTCCCTATTGTCACAGAGACTGCCTTTGTCAACTTCTGTGAACCCAGACACCTACATGGGAGTGTTGCCTGTGAGGATGTGCTGTGAAAATCTGGCTGCAAAGTCATTAATGCTTCCAGCAGCTCCCCCAGATTTCTCATTTCCATGGGGCTGGCATGGCCAATATACTGCTGGGGAGTCCATGTTAAATTATCAGCTGCTACAGCATTATTGTCTTTATTGTGAAGCAACATTTGCCAAGGGAGCTTCAAAATCTGTACACTGTGTTGATCAGAGGTTGTATCTTCACACTGGTGCTGTTATGTGTCTATCACCCCTTTTGTTGTGGATTAACTCACAAAGCAAGGCCTAACTAGTGCTGAGCCAGAACAGATGAAGCAGGTGTTATTTCATGGTGAAGCTGTGGGAAACTCCTTTTGTTGGATCATATATGACACAGCAGTTTTGAGATGCTGAGGAGCCACAGGCAGTGGTTTGGAACTCATGGAGTGGAGTGGCACCCTGACCTGCAATGGAAGTGTGTGGAGTGGAGCACTCCCCAGCTTTTAGTGAAATGCTTGTGTGCAAAATCACTAGCATAAGAAGAAATGTCTGATTGTTTTCCAGCATTTGCTTTGCACATTTGGACATTTCCTAAAGCAAAAGATCCCTAAACACAAATGCGTAACAGATATGTCTGCATGAAGTTGTCATCAAGATGTTTGGGAGATGGAGTAATCACATTTGACATGTTTCATGCCTATGCACTCCATCTGCCTGTCTTGCCTATTTGTACAGCAGGGAATGAAACATTTGTGCTGCAATTCCTGCAGAGAGGAATTAAGTTTGCAGTATATTTTTTTGTGTGCAATTCCTTTGTCCAAGCACTACCAAAAACAAACTGAAATCCTCCAGTGGATTTGTTTACATGCCATGAAGATATCGAGGTTGGAGCATTACTAAACATTTGTGAACAGTTGAATCCACCAGGTAAAGGGGGCTGGAAGCAAGCACAAGAGGCTTCTGTTGTGCAAGTGACATTTGATCTTGGTGGGTTGATTAAAAGATATTGTATATTGTTCAGATACACTAATCAGGTCGGTTGAAGTTCCGTATGGTACAGGAAAAGCCCGCTGTCCTGCTGAAACACCAGCTTCTGGGGCTGGTCTCTAGCCACACCTGGGAGATGAGCAATAGGAGGTGGTGAAGCTTGGTGTTGCCTGGCCCACTCTATACTCTTTATCTCTGGCTTCATTGTTAGCTTGAGATCATGCAACCTAAACATGTTCCACCTTACTGTGGATGGCTGCCAAGAACCAAGTGGTTGCAGCAGTTTCCCTGACAGCTGCTCTGTGCTGAGAGTAAGCTCTGGGCCAAAACAATAATCTCCAAACCATGCCAGAGTGTAGTGGTGGTGTGGGGCCAGCAGTACCTCCCTTGCTGTGGGGTGCAGAGTATGCTAATAGGGGCTAGGAGCTGTTTTTCCCAACTGAGGTAATCCCTGCCATCATACACTTAATTGATTTATTATTGCAGTCTTTTAATTGATCTATTACTGCATCAGATTAATCTGAGTGGGCTCCATTGTGAATTCAGTGTCTGGGATAGGTCAGTTATTTGTTTGATGTTTCAGCGATGATTTTTCCTTGCACAGCTTTCAGAGGAGAGGCAGCTGCTGCATGCCCACATACCCAATTGTCCCATTAGGCTTTTACATCCTTAGTCTTACAGGGGCTTTCCCCCTGCAAATACTCCCGTGGCTCCTCAGCTGCATTGGAACATGTGTGACAAGCAGTGTTCATGCTGTCAGTGCTGAAAATAATGTATTTTTTATCAGTGATTGTCACAGTTGCCCATGAGGGTAGAAAGCTGTTGTGGGAATCTGTAGTCTTTACAAAGCAGGTCCAGAGGTCTGGCTGCCAAACCGAGCGCTGAGTACTGAATCTGGCAGAGCACGGCCACTGCTCTCCGGGGCAAGGGCTGGAGAGCTTGCAATCATGATGCTGGGTGAGCAATGCAGTGCCTTGGGGGATGAAGCCCTTAAATTCTTGTTTATGTGCCAAAATAAATGGATTTCTGTTCAAATCCAGAGTCTTCTGACATTAAGACATAAGGAGGAGCCTGGTTGTGTCCACTGTTAGAATGCAGAATGCAATTTTAGTATTCCCAGCATAAAAGTAGCATCATGCCTCAGTTATAATTACAATAATCATACATTATTTAAATGCATATTGCTTAAATAGGTACTATTGTGTCCATAAGGAATTACTAAATAGACAGTTAGCTATCAAACCATCTTGTTCTTGGATTAACAAAGGCGTGCATTAACAATGCTCTCTTGTACCTGAAACCATATTTAGTAGCTAATTTAACTGACAGGCAAAGAGAAAGAGTTCTGTCATGCGGCTTTTTTCCTTTTGACTTTCCAACAGCTATATGCTGTTGGAAAGACCTAACACATAATACTGTGCAGGTATTTTGCAGTATATTTTATTTAACCAACCAGAAACTTTTGTATTTATTAAAAAAAGATTGCAAGAAATTTGCTGATAAATAGAAAACAGAAATATGTTATAAGCTGACCACCCAGGGAAAAATGTAGTCAGGCTGTTTGGAATTAAAAATCAGAGACACTAAGAAATTTGTACTGAAGACTGGGAATGACTACTGAGAGCCTGGTACATGCTGACTGTGGGGAGAGGAGACCTCAACTCTAAGCAGGCTGGAGGCCTGTTCTGTGGCCAGAAAAGGAGCAGTGCTGATGGAGGTGGATTGGGTGGGGGAAAGAGGAAGGAGCTGGCACCTGTCTGTCCTCCTGTAAATCCACAGCTGCATTAGCCCCTTTTTCTAATGAAGTAGAGAATGTTTAGTAATATTAAATATCCTAAAATTGTCCTGGGCTAATTCCTGAGCTAGTGCAAATCAGTGCAATAAACTGCCACTCTCCCCTGAAGTAATGTGACCTGAATAATTTCCACAAGGTCAGTTTTTAGTGTGAATTATCTGTTTAATTTAACCACTCACTTTGATTTGGGGGATTTAGTGTTAGAAGATCATGTAGGAATTCAAATTTGGGAAAATACTCATATAGCTAAACTCAGAGCTGGGTACTCAAGTGGTGACTGGACATCGTTTCAAAAAAATCACATGGAGGCCAAGATGTCTCCTGCTGGTTCAAGTCTCTTCAGGTATATAATGCTATGCTCTGACCCTCAGGCTGTGCTGTGTGCTCTGCGCAGCTCACTGGCGCTGCAGACTGCTGCAGAAGATCCAGTTTTGAAGCTCTGTGGTGTGAAGGTGTGGTGGCACACTGGGTTACTTAATGTAGTAATGCTTAACCTCAGGAAATCAAGCTTCTGTTCCAGACCTGAAATTGCTCTGGCAGTGCCAACCCTGTGCTAGGGCCTACTCCCAGCCCTCTCAGCACTCCCAGCACAGTCTGTGGGCAGTGAGCACAGGCGCAGGCCCGGGGTTGCGACTGGAGGAACACCCCACACATGGAGGGTCGTGAGTGAGGGATGTGGTGTCAGTAAGCCCTGCACTTCCTCAGCATGCTCAGGGCCTGCTTGGCTCTGTGCACTTGCCAGCATGACAACTGCCATGTCCCCCACCCAGAAATGTGTGGCCAGCACCTGGGGGGGTGGGAAGGGAGGGCTTGCTGATTATTGATGGCTAGGAGAGTGGGTGGTGACTGCACGCTGCAGAAGGCTAGGAGAAAGGCAGGTATGATATAATTTCACCCTGGGAGTCTATTGCTATGGCAACAAAGAATAGATTTTTTTTGAAAAATAGAGTCCAATACAATGCGGCTCCTTTCCCTCCATAGGTTTTCAGTGAGAAGTTGGATCTGCTTGCTTGATGAGACAAGGATTAGCCCCTACCCATGCCCTGCTCTTCTGATTCCCCTTGAGACATTGCCTTAATTTTGTCCTTTCAGGCTTCATTCTACCCTGTTTTCCTAAGGCCTGCACTATGCTAATTACATTTGCTATTTCTCTGCTCAGACATGATGTCCATTTGAATTACATACTTGTGTTTACACTATTTTAGTGCTACAACAGAAGTGACAATGTTTTTCTTTATATCATTCATATATTTTACAATATTTGCAGATTATTCCTATAATTGTTTAATACATTTTTTTTCACTTTTTTTTTTTTTCCAAAATAGAACATGCCCAAGAGATTTCTGCTGCCATGGAATGCCCTGAGCTCCATGTACAGAATCCTCTGGGAGTGTCAGTCACAGCAACAGTCAAATCAGAACTGTGGTAAAGAAAGGCAGCATGCCTACAGCAAGAGGAATCGATTCAAGCAAAGCTGTTGTGACCGTTTTGCACAACAAAAGCACAAACAAACCAAACTCAAAAGTAAAACAAGAAACAGAGAAGAAACTAATGAGGACTGTGGACTGATTTTGACAGAATTCAATAATAAACACGGATACAGGATGCCACAGGATGCTAAGGAGTCTTCCCTCCATCATGCAGATGGGAGGAGGCAAAGATGCTATTCTGTTTAAAATTCACTTTAGAAGCCAGATAAGTTTGTCTGTTAGGTGCTGAAATGCTGATGTCTCTACTTTCACTATATTTAGCATACACTTTTAGAAAATTACATTGCCAGGTTCTTGTTCACCTTTGGACCACTTTGGGAAGCTGTCTGGGGACGTCTGTTGCATGTGACAGTCTGAAGTTGGCACTGACCTTGCACAGGCAGCTCAGCAGCACCCAGTTCCTCATCATTGCTGCCAAACAAGGCTGCAAACAAACCTCAGCAAGTGTTGGGTGTCCTAAGATGAGAAGATACAGAAAAGAGCTAAGTTTTCCTAGGATATACTGAGATGCATCAGTCTGATTGGCAGAGCAGCCTGAGAGGAGCTGTTATGCTGAAAAGCCTTCCGAGACCAATTCTTCTCTCTTTAAGTGCCTTGCCTATAAATTACAAACATGCAATCAAAGAACTCTGTCCAGCAGAGAAAACTTCTACCATGTAATTACTGCTCACATGAACTGTTGTGCTTGTGTCTGGATGGCAAGTGACTGAATTACATTTTTATGACACTGAAGAAGTGTAAATTGGTTTCATAAAGAGCAGGAGTGCTCTCATACGCCTTTCTGGTCTGGTATGTGCTTTTAATACTTGCTATTCTTGTTTTCACAACGTACCCAGTTCTCCTGTGGGCAAGAGACCTGACCTCTTTTAGGTGAACTGGAGCCTTGGCACTGCTGCCAGTGGCAACAGGGTGCTGCCAGCTTCTTCCCTCTTTCCTGTTGCTCATGGAGCATAAGAAGAATGCAACATTCCTATGTGTTTAGACAGTAACTTCACAATGACTGGTTTTTTTATATTAATTTTTTTTAACATTAATCAGTAGGAATTAAATTCATCTTTTCTATCACTCTGCTGTAAGCAGTACCCTTGTGGCAGGCATAAAGCTACTCTCTGTGTTCTTCTAATGCTGATATTTATTGGAGAGTCCTCTGTGAATATTGCAGAATTTTTATTTTGCTGTTAATTCTACCTAACTTATAATATTTTTTGGAAAAAGCTGTATTTAGTATGAATTGATTTTTGTTGTGTATCACAAGCTTGGAAGTTATGAAGCAGTGACTTCTGGTTTGTATGTAACAGAACAGAAAAGTAGCAATTTTACCTTCTTTTAAACAATACAGATTTAATTTGTCTTGTATCTGTGTAGGCTGCAATAAAAGTTCAGCTGTTCTATAGAAAAGCATTATTGAGTTGAACAGGGAAGGAATCATTAAGATTCCATATAAGTTTAGCAGCTAATAGGTTTGCATGGAGAATTATAACCCTGTGGTAGCACTCTTTGGTTGTTCTAAGCATTCTACAGAAAGCTCATCACCCACCTATTAATCTCCGTAGATATTTTCCATAAATTATGTTTTTTAAGATATCGGGACTGGAAGAAGTAGACTCCAGGGGTTAGGGAGCACAGTCCATTTGCTGGACTACAAAAAGATATCATTTATTCTTCCTTATGCCACAATTGTCCCTGTGGGACAACAGTGCAATCTAAAAGCCGAGTGACATTGAAGTGGTCCAGTGGTGCCAGCATCGCCTTTGTATTGAAGGGTATTCATTGCATCTCTGCCTTGATAGTAAAGAGAAGTGAAATAGGATCCTTATTCTTACTTTTCCCTCTGGATCAAGATATGTAGCAATATGATCTAGACTATATGGCAAAGCAACACTGCTGCAATGCTGGGCACAATTCAGAGGTCAGCAAATGAATATATTATTAGATGGCTGGGTTTTTATGCTCTTTGTAGTGCAAGTGCTGGAATTGTTCCTGCCTGAGAGCTGCAGGAAATCCTATTGTACATTCAAGGATTGCACTCCTGTGAATGACACTGAGCTGGCGCGATTCAGGTACCATAGCAACCTCCATGAATCACTATCTTTGTTTATCGGTGACTTGATTTTATAAAAAAGCACAGCTGGCTTTGGGCCTGGCCTTCCACTTTGCACTGAAGTGAACAGAAGGGCTGCAGGAGTGGTCCCACCAGCTTCAGCATGAGTCACAGTGGAAGAATCAGCCCTTTTGTACTGACTTCTCTGCAGTGGGAGCTGTTTCATGCCATATGTCTGCATAGGGATTATCACCCACTGAGTTTATGACAACTATTAATTTTTAATAATTAAAAGGCTAATTTTTGCAGTTTCAGAGAGAGTAAGGAAATATCACTTGAAACAATCCTTCCCAAATATGTTCCTCTGAAATAAATAAATAAATAAAGGAAGGAATTTTTGGAATTATTCTGCTCATGTGGAGTAATTCTGGCCTTCCTCTTTGTGCTCACTGGGCCATGGCGCACTCAGCTTGGAGAAGGAGGTGACTCAAGAGTTAAAATCCTTCAGTGACTGACAGTAAATGACTTGCTTTGCTCTTGTTCACTGTCATTTTCTCTGGTGGGCAAAGGAAAGGAATCTCTGATTTACACACTTCTCACTGGGCTCCACTTCCTCCCTCCCTGCCATTTGCAGTAGGCTTAGGGAATGACTCCAAGTCAAACCCAACAAGCAAGCAAGCAAAGAAGTGACACTGATATCGTGAGGCCTCTTTGCCCTCTGCTTTGACTGGTAAACACAAAGAAGGTGGTGCTGGGATTTGCTCTTATTTAAGAATACAGAAAGACAATGCCATGTAGAAAAATAACTGCAGTGCAAGTCCTTAGGCTTATAACTTTTGCTTAAGCTATTGTACCCATGAAATTTCCTGAGCAAGAGAAAAAGAGTCAACTTTTTTTTTCATAAAGAATTTCCCTGAGAAAAGAATCTCTGCCACAATGTCAAGCATTAAACAGAAAGGGGACAAAGGAGAAAAATAATGAATCATCACTATGACCAAACAGAGTAAGGCTGGCTAGTCATAAATTTCTACTCATTTTCTCTGCTGTTATTGGTACTAATTCATGTATTTGTTGAAAAATATAACCAGTTCTTAAAGCCACTGCAGTTAGAAAGTAGTGGCTTGAAAAGTCAGAACATCCATTAAACTCTTGAAGTCCTGCATAGGGCAGTAAAACCACAATGACTTTTGTAAAATAAAATGGGTAGAATGACTATCTTTATTATTACATTAAATATCTTATAAAATTTCATAAGGCAGCAGAGCATTTTTAAGCTTAAATTACTGATTCTTGTAAAAGGCAACATAGATAACTATTGCAAAAATACTAATAACTTGAAAGTTCAAAATCTTACCATGCCAGAGCTATGGTAGTTATCGGAAAGCCTCGGAGATATTTGTACTTCATGCCCTAGATGAAGACCCTTTTGTGGCTGCTGGGAACTTGAATATTTGCAGTCTTGAGTCAAAATGCAGCCTTTTCACACAATAACCTGCCTTCAGTATTGAAAACAGAAGAACTAAACCACAAGAGTTCAAATGAACTGTAATGTTTAAGATCAGACAGCACACCACTCTAAGTGAAAACAAATAGATCAGAACCTGGAAAGAAAAGTAAAAATTCTTCCCAGTGCTATAAGAAAGATTCTGCTTGTGCATAGGTGGTGTCTCCAAGTATGCATGCATTAACCTTAGTTCCAGGATTTCAGTATGGTTGGTTTCTGGGAAGACAAATATTAGTCCTGGCATTATGCAGAATGCAAACCACCTCCACAGTTCACACTTGTATTTGTGGTGTTCACAGAGAGGCCGAAGATGCGAGTAACACAGTGGTTGATATGAAAAGAAAGTGCTTTGCTTCCAGGGAAAAACTAATGTACTTCACTGGCTGAGCACTCTGGTGTAGTCACAGCTGTTTCTTTTTGTTGTTGTTTTGTTTTGTTTCTTCTGCTGAAGTGTAAAAACTCTTGCTTCCTTTTCTTTCTCCCTCATGCCAATGCAAAACTGATAAAAGAATCATTTTGCTCACACAGATTTGGATACAGTGGAGTGACTGTTATATCTGCAGCATCAGTTTCATTTATTAAATATTGCAGATTGCTTTAGCTATGGCTGGTAAGCTGTGGTTGCTTATGGTTTAAACTACTTCTCTTGTTTCTCAACAAGGTAGGGATATGCTGAGTTATCTATCAGAGCTCTTCCATGGAGGAACACCTGCCTTCCCAACTCCACTGGGACTTCTTCACTCTGGAATTACAGCTTCACTACTGAGAGAATTGTAATACCATGCAATTCTCCTTCGTTTTCAACTCTGTTCTTTTATTTCTACAGCATATTTTGTCACTCTTCCCCATTCTTTCCTCCTTTTGGTTGCTAGAGACTTTCTGCTTCAGCCGCTTCCAGTGATGGCCATGTCCCTAGAGCAGAGGCAGAGCTACGTGCTAGTAGGGCCCTCTGCTGTCTTCCATTGGGCTGAGACCCTCAGTTAGAGGCTGTACTTGGTCCACCACATCTGGAATAAAACAGCTCGTTTTCTTGGCCTGCAATCCTTTTTCTCTTTCCAGCAATCCTATAAATGAGAAGGAAGACTGAGAACGTCTGGCTGAATCTTCCAAAATCCTGATGTAAAGCGTGTTGTGCCTTTTCGTGTTTCAATTTTGCCATTCTAGTCATTCTTTCCAGAAGACAATGATGAATTTCTGATCTCTGATTTCCTCTGTTAGACTGGCTCATTAGAGTGACCTTGCACAGCCTGGCATACGAGATACCTGACCTTTCTTTTTCCTGACATTTAATAGTCACTCTAATGCTATAATCTGTTTACAGCTTTTGAAAACCTATTTGCTTCTTTAGAAGCCAGTGTCCTTGACCACAAATAGAGGGAACATTGTAGCAGGTGGTTCTTTATGATTCCAAAGGGAAACAAAGGAACACTACTACTGACAGATAAATGGAAGTCAGGCAGATACATAAAATGGCAATGTTCAATAAAGTGGGACCATGGAAAAGTGTTGTGTCATACTGTTATGGTTTTGTGATTTTTTGTTGTCGGTATTCCACATCATTACATCAT